>NW_027640393.1:0-316146 GCF_949752795.1 Hyperoodon ampullatus | reverse complement strand
CTGTAATTTCCCGGCAGGAAGAAGAATTAACCAAAGTCTCAGCCACCCACTGGGAACCAGTATAGGTCCTGAACCAAAATTTTGGACTTGCGGTCAGCTCACCAAAAACGAGTTGAAAAATGGAGCTCAGGGGCACAGCAATTCACAAACTGGCCGAGTAATAAAGGACAACTATCGTCCAAAAATCTGTTGAGGGAAGGCAACGAGGCGGACTTGAAAGCGAGGCAGAATAGCAGGAAACAGATTTCAAGAGGTACGTTGTGATCACCTTTAAAGCACAGGAAGAGGGGCACAACTTCGACAATGATGCACTTGGCCAAAAAGGGGGTATGCGTTTTCTCCTGAATATATTCAGGAGAAAACGCATACACCCTTTTTGGCCAAGCAAGCAAGCGGGCAATGCAAATCTGCACTACAAAGAAGTATCACTTCCACCGGTCAAAAGGGACATCCACAAAATATGTAAAAACCAGAAAGGCAAGACAGGCCCTGGAGAACAGGGAGCCTTGTTATGCTGATGGGCGGGATGTAAATTGCCAACTGCCTCTCTGGAGGAGTGCATTGTGTTCCTAAAACAAGTAAAGAACAGAGCTACAGAGCCAAGGGCACTTCCAGTCTAGGGAATATACCTTGGGAAAACTGAACATCAATGAGACAGAGCCACCCCATAATTTAGGGCTGCACTGCTTACAAGGACCTCAACTTGGATACACGTTAAGTATCCCAGTAAATATAAAAATGGTTCAAAAAATTGTGGTACTTACGTACGATGGAATATCCCTCAGCCACGAAATCAATGTCATAAGACCAGTAGCAGCAAAATGGGTGGATTCAGGTTCGGTGATTCTAAGTGAAATAAGTCACACAGAAAAAGAAACTTATCATAAGATATCACTTATGAAGATCCTGTAAACATGGCTATAATTGAACTGAGTTAGGAAAGAGAACAGTGTCTCACATTTAGAAAACACTCTTATGCCTGCTTAAGGGGGAAGGAGAGGTGGGGTGATGCATAAAACCAGAGTTTGATATAAGCACACGTACCGTTCAATAAACCAACTATGGAATAGACAAGACCTACACCTTCCACAGTGAAAGGGACTCAAAACACCATATTTCCCGCAGAGGAATATATCTGACTAGTAAGAATCTTAAAACCTATGTATTGATAAGTCTCCGTAAGGGAATCAAGTGTGTCTAGACTGGCATAAACATGGCAGCGGGAATAAGCTCAAGCCCACTATAAAAAGGAATTTCAAAAACAAAACAAAAAAACTGGGAAATTCTTTACAATTCCTTCAGGGTCTCTGATGAAACCTGGAATGACCCTATCTACAACGACAGCTGGATGTGGCATAAGGAGGGACACTTGGGACTGAGACGATTGGTGAGATTGGGTGAGCAAATGCAGACCCTTTAAAGCACAAATGCCTGGCACCCATTCCATGGGTCCCAACTCTCCAGGTTGAAGGGCATATTACTACACCTATAACATGTACGGGAAACCTAGAGAACGGACACACTGTGAATACGAAAGGTTTCTAAAACTCAACGAATAGTCCCTCTCCTGGTGCTCCGGTTTGACTTTCCATCTTCTTTATTATCAACCTCCCAACTTGGAGAGACAGCCCCTTTAAACTCCTGGTACGCACAGGTTGCCAATTTGGCAGAGGATGAAAGGGAATAGGGAGAACCAATGAGAGAGTAGCTGTTAGGCATTTGGACGGGCACATATCACTGTAATTTCCCAGCAGGAAGAAGAATTAACCAAAGTCTCAGCCACCCACCGGGAATCAGTATAGGTCCTGAACCAAAATTTTGGACTTGCGGTCAGCTCACCAAAAACGAGTTGAAAAATGGAGCTCAGGGGCACAGCAATTCACAAACTGGCCAAGTAATAAAGATCAACTATTGTCCAAAAATCTGTTGAGGAAAGGCAACGAGGCGGACTTGAAAGCGAGGCAGAATAGCAGGAAACAGATTTCAGGAGGTACGTTGGAATTGCCTTTAAAGCACAGGAAGAGGGGCACAACTTCGAAAATGATGCCCTTGGCCAAAAAGGGCGTATGCATTTTCTCCTGAATATATTCAGGAGAAAACACATACGCCCTTTTTGGCCAAGCAAGCAAGCAGGCAATGCAAATCTGCACTACAAAGAAGTATCACTTCCCACCGGTCAAAAGGGACATCCACAAAATGTGTAAAAACCAGAAAGGCAAGACAAGCCCTGGAGAACATGGAGCCTTGTTATGCTGATGGGCCGGATGTAAATTGCCAACTGCCTCTCTGGAGGAGTGCATTGTGTTCCCTAAAACAAGTAAAGAACAGAGCTACAGAGCCAAGTCACTTCCAGTCTAGGGAATATACCTTGGGAAAACTGAAAATCAATTATACAGAGCCACCCCAAAATTTAGGGCTGCACTGCTTACAAGGACCTCAACTTGGGTACACCTTAAATATCCAAGGAAATATAAAAATGGTTCAAAAAATTGTGGTACTTACGTACGATGGAATATCCCTCAGCCATGAAATCAATGTCATAAGACCAGTAGCAGCAAAATGGGTGGATTCAGGTTCGGTGATTCTAAGTGAAATAAGTCACACAGAAAAAGAAACTTATCATAAGATATCACTTATGAAGATCCTGTAAACATGGCTACAATTGAACTGAGTTAGGAAAGAGAACAGTGTCTCCCATTTAGAAAACACTCTTATGCCTGCTTAAGGGGGAAGGAGAGGTGGGGTGATGCATAAAACCAGAGTTTGATATAAGCACACGTACCGTTCCAAAAACCAACTATGGAATAGACAAGACCTACACCTTCCTCAGTGAAAGGGACTCAAAACACCATATTTCCCGCAGAGGAATATATCTGACTAGTAAGAATCTTAAAACCTATGTATTGATAAGTCTCCGTAAGGGAATCAAGTGTGTCTAGACTGGCATAAACATGGCAGTGGGAATCAGCTCAAGCCCACTATAAAAGGGAATTTCAAAAACAAAACAAAAAAACTGGGAAATTCTTTACAATTCCTTCAGGGTCTCTGATGAAACCTGGAATGACCCTATCTACAACGACAGCTGGATGTGGCATAAGGAGGGACCCTTGGGACTGAGACGATTGGTGAGATTGGGTGAGCAAATGCAGACCCTTTAAAGCACAAATGCCTGGCACACATTCCATGGGTCCCAACTCTCCAGGTTGAAGGGAATATTACTACAGTTATAACATGTATGGGAAACCTAGAGAACGGACACACTGTGAATACGAAAGGTTTCTAAAACTCAACGAATAGTCCCTCTCCTGGTGCTCCAGTTTCACTTTCCATCTGCTTTACTATCAACCTCCCAACTTGGAGAGACAGCCCCTTTAACCTCCTGGTTCACACAGGATGCCAATTTGACAAAGGATGAAAAGGAAAAGGGAGAACCAATGAGAGAGTAGCTGTTAGGCATTTGGACGGGCACATATCACTGTAATATCCCGGCAGGAAGCAGAATTAACCAAAGTCTCAGCCACCCACCGGGAACCAGTATAGGTCCTGAACCAAAATTTTGGACTTGCGGTCAGCTCACCAAAAACGAGTTGAAAAATGGAGCTCAGGGGCACAGCAATTCACAAACTGGCCGAGTAATAAAGGACAACTATCGTCCAAAAATCTGTTGAGGGAAGGCAACGAGGCGGACTTGAAAGCGAAGCAGAAGTGCAGGAAACAGATTTCAAGAAGTACGTTGGAATCGCCTTTAAAGCACAGGAAGAGGGGCACAACTTCGACAATGAGGCCCTTGGCCAAATAGGGCGTATGCGCTTTCTCCTGAATATATTCAGGAGAAAACGCATACGCCCTTTTTGGCCAAGCAAGCAAGCGGGCAATGCAAATCTGCACTACAAAGAAGTATCACTTCCCACCGGTCAAAAGGGTCATCCACAAAATGTGTAAAAACCAGAAAGGCAAGACAAGCCCTGGAGAACAGGGAGCCTTGTTATGCTGATGGGCGGGATGTAAATTGCCAACTGCCTCTCTGGAGGAGTGCATTGTGTTCCCTAAAACAAGTAAAGAACAGAGCTACAGAGCCAAGGGCACTTCCAGTCTAGGGAATATACCTTGGGAAAACTGAACATCAATGAGACAGAGCCACCCCATAATTTAGGGCTGCACTGCTTACAAGGACCTCAACTTGGATACACGTTAAGTATCCCAGTAAATATAAAAATGGTTCAAAAAATTGTGGTACTTACGTACGATGGAATATCCCTCAGCCATGAAATCAATGTCATAAGACCAGTAGCAGCAAAATGGGTGGATTCAGGTACGATGATTCTAAGTGAAATAAGTCACACAGAAAAAAGAAACTTATCATAAGATATCACTTATGAAGATCTTGTAAACATGGCTACACTTGAAATGAGTTAGGAAAGAGAACAGTGTCTCACATTTAGAAAACACTCTTATGCCTGCTTAAGGAGGAAGGAGAGGTGGGGTGATGCATAAAACCAGAGTTTGATATAAGCACAGGTACCGTTCCAAAAACCAACTATGGAATAGACAAGACATACACCTTCCTCAGTGAAAGGGACTCAAAACCCCATATTTCCCGCAGAGGAATATATCTGACTAGTAAGAATCTTAAAACCTATGTATTGATATGTCTCCGTAAGGGAATCAAGTGTGTCTAGACTGGCATAAACATGGCAGCGAGAATCAGCTCAAACCCACTATAAAAAGGAATTTCAAAATAAAACAAAAAAACTGGGAAATTCTTTACAATTCCTTCAGGGTCTCTGATGAAACCTGGAATGACCTTATCTACAATGACAGCTGGATGTTGAATAAGGCGTGACACTTGGGACTGAGAGGATTGGTGAGATTGGGTGAGCAAATGCAGACCCTTTAATGCAATAATGCATGGCACCCATTCCATGGGTCCCAACTCTCTAGGTTGAAGGGAATATTACTACAGTTATAACATGTATGGGAAACCTAGAGAACGGACACACTGTGAATACGAAAGGTTTCTAAAACTCAACGAATAGTCCCTCTCCTGGTGCTCCGATTTGACTTTCCATCTGCTTTACTATCAACCTCCCAACTTGGAGAGACAGCCCCTTTAACCTCCTGGTTCACACAGGATGCCAATTTGGCAGAGGATGAAAGGGAAAAGGGAGAACCAATGAGAGAGTAGCTGTTAGGCATTTGGACGGGCACATATCACTGTAATTTCCGGGCAGGAAGAAGAATTAACCAAAGTCTCAGCCACCCACCGGGAACCAGTATAGGTCCTGAACCAAAATTTTGGACTTGCGGTGAGCTCACCAAAAACGAGTTGAAAAATGGAGCTCAGGGGCACAGCAATTCACAAACTGGCCGAGTAATAAAGGACAACTATCGTCGAAATTCTGTTGAGGGAAGGCAACGAGGCGGAATTTAAAGCGAGGCAGAATAGCAGGAAACAGATTTCAAGAGGTACGTTGGAATCGCCTTTAAAGCACAGGAAGAGGGGCACAACTTCGACAATGATGCACTTGGCCAAAAAGGGCGTATGCGTTTTCTCCTGAATATATTCAGGAGAAAACGCATACGCCCTTTTTGGCCAAGCAAGCAAGCGGGCAATGCAAATCTGCCCTACAAAGAAGTATCACTACCCACCGGTCAAAAGGGACATCCACAAAATGTGTTAAAACCAGAAAGGCAAGACAGGCCCTGTTGAACAGGGAGCCTTGTTATGCTGATGGGCCGGATGTAAATTGCCAACTGCCCCTTTGGAGGAGTGCATTGTGTTCCCTAAAACAAGTAAACAACAGAGCTACAGAGCCAAGTCACTTCCAGTCTATGGAATATACCTTTGGAAAACTGAAAATCAATGAGACAGATCCACCCCATAATTTAGGGCTGCACTGCTTACAAGGACCTCAACTTGGATACACCTTAAGTATCCCAGGAAATATAAAAATGGTTCAAAAAATTGTGGTACTTACGTATAATGGAATATCCCTCAGCCATGAAATCAATGTCATAAGACCAGTAGCATCAAAATGGGTGGATTCAGTAACGATGATTCTAAGTGAAATAAGTCACAGAGAAAAAGAAACTTATCATAAGATATCACTTATGAAGATCCTGTAAACATGGCTACACTTGAACTGAGTTAGGAAAGAGAACAGTGTCTCACATTTAGAAAACACCATTATGCCTGCTTAAGGGGGAAGGAGAGGTGGGGTGATGCATAAAACCAGAGTTTGATATAAGCACAGGTACCGTTCCAATAACCAACTATGGAATAGACAAGACCTACACCTTCCTCAGTGAAAGGGACTCAAAACCCCATATTTCCCGCAGAGGAATATATCTGACTAGTAAGAATCTTAAAACCTATGTATTGATATGTCACCATAAGGGAATCAAGTGTGTCTAGACTGGCATAAACATGGCAGCGAGAATCAGCTCAAACCCACTATAAAAAGGAATTTCAAAAAAAAAAGAAAAAAACTGGGAAATTCTTTACAATTCCTTCAGGGTCTCTGATGAAACCTGGAATGACCCTATCTACAACGACAGCTGTATGTGGCATAAGGAGGGACACTTGGGACTGAGGCGGTTGGTGAGATTGGGTGAGCAAATGCAGACCCTTTAAGGCACAAATGCTTGGCCCCCATTCCATGAGTCCCAACTCTCCAGTTTGAAGGGAATATTACTACAGTTATAACATGTATGGGAAACCTAGAGAACGGACACACTGTGAATACGAAAGGTTTCTAAAACTCAACGAATAGTCCCTCTCCTGGTGCTCCGGTTTGACTTTCCATCTGCTTTACTATCAACCTCCCAACTGGGAGACACAGCCCCTTTAACCTCCTGGTTCGCTCAGGTTTCCCATTTGGCAGAGGATGAAAGGGAAGAGGGAGAACCAATGAGAGAGTAGCTGTTAGGCATTTGGACGGGCACATATCACTGTAATTTCCCGGCAGGAAGAAGAATTAACCAAAGTCTCAGCCACCCACTGGGAACCAGTATAGGTCCTGAACCAAAATTTTGGACTTGCGGTCAGCTCACCAAAAACGAGTTGAAAAATGGAGCTCAGGGGCACAGCAATTCACAAACTGGCCGAGTAATAAAGGACAACTATCGTCCAAAAATCTGTTGAGGGAAGGCAACGAGGCGGACTTGAAAGCGAGGCAGAATAGCAGGAAACAGATTTCAAGAGGTACGTTGTGATCACCTTTAAAGCACAGGAAGAGGGGCACAACTTCGACAATGATGCACTTGGCCAAAAAGGGGGTATGCGTTTTCTCCTGAATATATTCAGGAGAAAACGCATACCCCCTTTTTGGCCAAGCAAGCAAGCGGGCAATGCAAATCTGCACTACAAAGAAGTATCACTTCCCACCGGTCAAAAGGGACATCCACAAAATATGTAAAAACCAGAAAGGCAAGACAGGCCCTGGAGAACAGGGAGCCTTGTTATGCTGATGGGCGGGATGTAAATTGCCAACTGCCTCTCTGGAGGAGTGCATTGTGTTCCCTAAAACAAGTAAAGAACAGAGCTACAGAGCCAAGGGCACTTCCAGTCTAGGGAATATACCTTGGGAAAACTGAACATCAATGAGACAGAGCCACCCCATAATTTAGGGCTGCACTGCTTACAAGGACCTCAACTTGGATACACGTTAAGTATCCCAGTAAATATAAAAATGGTTCAAAAAATTGTGGTACTTACGTACGATGGAATATCCCTCAGCCACGAAATCAATGTCATAAGACCAGTAGCAGCAAAATGGGTGGATTCAGGTTCGGTGATTCTAAGTGAAATAAGTCACACAGAAAAAGAAACTTATCATAAGATATCACTTATGAAGATCCTGTAAACATGGCTATAATTGAACTGAGTTAGGAAAGAGAACAGTGTCTCACATTTAGAAAACACTCTTATGCCTGCTTAAGGGGGAAGGAGAGGTGGGGTGATGCATAAAACCAGAGTTTGATATAAGCACACGTACCGTTCAATAAACCAACTATGGAATAGACAAGACCTACACCTTCCACAGTGAAAGGGACTCAAAACACCATATTTCCCGCAGAGGAATATATCTGACTAGTAAGAATCTTAAAACCTATGTATTGATAAGTCTCCGTAAGGGAATCAAGTGTGTCTAGACTGGCATAAACATGGCAGCGGGAATAAGCTCAAGCCCACTATAAAAAGGAATTTCAAAAACAAAACAAAAAAACTGGGAAATTCTTTACAATTCCTTCAGGGTCTCTGATGAAACCTGGAATGACCCTATCTACAACGACAGCTGGATGTGGCATAAGGAGGGACACTTGGGACTGAGACGATTGGTGAGATTGGGTGAGCAAATGCAGACCCTTTAAAGCACAAATGCCTGGCACCCATTCCATGGGTCCCAACTCTCCAGGTTGAAGGGCATATTACTACACCTATAACATGTACGGGAAACCTAGAGAACGGACACACTGTGAATACGAAAGGTTTCTAAAACTCAACGAATAGTCCCTCTCCTGGTGCTCCGGTTTGACTTTCCATCTTCTTTATTATCAACCTCCCAACTTGGAGAGACAGCCCCTTTAAACTCCTGGTACGCACAGGTTGCCAATTTGGCAGAGGATGAAAGGGAATAGGGAGAACCAATGAGAGAGTAGCTGTTAGGCATTTGGACGGGCACATATCACTGTAATTTCCCAGCAGGAAGAAGAATTAACCAAAGTCTCAGCCACCCACCGGGAATCAGTATAGGTCCTGAACCAAAATTTTGGACTTGCGGTCAGCTCACCAAAAACGAGTTGAAAAATGGAGCTCAGGGGCACAGCAATTCACAAACTGGCCAAGTAATAAAGATCAACTATTGTCCAAAAATCTGTTGAGGAAAGGCAACGAGGCGGACTTGAAAGCGAGGCAGAATAGCAGGAAACAGATTTCAGGAGGTACGTTGGAATTGCCTTTAAAGCACAGGAAGAGGGGCACAACTTCGAAAATGATGCCCTTGGCCAAAAAGGGCGTATGCATTTTCTCCTGAATATATTCAGGAGAAAACACATACGCCCTTTTTGGCCAAGCAAGCAAGCAGGCAATGCAAATCTGCACTACAAAGAAGTATCACTTCCCACCGGTCAAAAGGGACATCCACAAAATGTGTAAAAACCAGAAAGGCAAGACAAGCCCTGGAGAACATGGAGCCTTGTTATGCTGATGGGCCGGATGTAAATTGCCAACTGCCTCTCTGGAGGAGTGCATTGTGTTCCCTAAAACAAGTAAAGAACAGAGCTACAGAGCCAAGTCACTTCCAGTCTAGGGAATATACCTTGGGAAAACTGAAAATCAATTATACAGAGCCACCCCAAAATTTAGGGCTGCACTGCTTACAAGGACCTCAACTTGGGTACACCTTAAATATCCAAGGAAATATAAAAATGGTTCAAAAAATTGTGGTACTTACGTACGATGGAATATCCCTCAGCCATGAAATCAATGTCATAAGACCAGTAGCAGCAAAATGGGTGGATTCAGGTTCGGTGATTCTAAGTGAAATAAGTCACACAGAAAAAGAAACTTATCATAAGATATCACTTATGAAGATCCTGTAAACATGGCTACAATTGAACTGAGTTAGGAAAGAGAACAGTGTCTCCCATTTAGAAAACACTCTTATGCCTGCTTAAGGGGGAAGGAGAGGTGGGGTGATGCATAAAACCAGAGTTTGATATAAGCACACGTACCGTTCCAAAAACCAACTATGGAATAGACAAGACCTACACCTTCCTCAGTGAAAGGGACTCAAAACACCATATTTCCCGCAGAGGAATATATCTGACTAGTAAGAATCTTAAAACCTATGTATTGATAAGTCTCCGTAAGGGAATCAAGTGTGTCTAGACTGGCATAAACATGGCAGTGGGAATCAGCTCAAGCCCACTATAAAAAGGAATTTCAAAAACAAAACAAAAAAACTGGGAAATTCTTTACAATTCCTTCAGGGTCTCTGATGAAACCTGGAATGACCCTATCTACAACGACAGCTGGATGTGGCATAAGGAGGGACCCTTGGGACTGAGACGATTGGTGAGATTGGGTGAGCAAATGCAGACCCTTTAAAGCACAAATGCCTGGCACACATTCCATGGGTCCCAACTCTCCAGGTTGAAGGGAATATTACTACAGTTATAACATGTATGGGAAACCTAGAGAACGGACACACTGTGAATACGAAAGGTTTCTAAAACTCAACGAATAGTCCCTCTCCTGGTGCTCCAGTTTCACTTTCCATCTGCTTTACTATCAACCTCCCAACTTGGAGAGACAGCCCCTTTAACCTCCTGGTTCACACAGGATGCCAATTTGACAAAGGATGAAAAGGAAAAGGGAGAACCAATGAGAGAGTAGCTGTTAGGCATTTGGACGGGCACATATCACTGTAATATCCCGGCAGGAAGCAGAATTAACCAAAGTCTCAGCCACCCACCGGGAACCAGTATAGGTCCTGAACCAAAATTTTGGACTTGCGGTCAGCTCACCAAAAACGAGTTGAAAAATGGAGCTCAGGGGCACAGCAATTCACAAACTGGCCGAGTAATAAAGGACAACTATCGTCCAAAAATCTGTTGAGGGAAGGCAACGAGGCGGACTTGAAAGCGAAGCAGAAGTGCAGGAAACAGATTTCAAGAAGTACGTTGGAATCGCCTTTAAAGCACAGGAAGAGGGGCACAACTTCGACAATGAGGCCCTTGGCCAAATAGGGCGTATGCGCTTTCTCCTGAATATATTCAGGAGAAAACGCATACGCCCTTTTTGGCCAAGCAAGCAAGCGGGCAATGCAAATCTGCACTACAAAGAAGTATCACTTCCCACCGGTCAAAAGGGTCATCCACAAAATGTGTAAAAACCAGAAAGGCAAGACAAGCCCTGGAGAACAGGGAGCCTTGTTATGCTGATGGGCGGGATGTAAATTGCCAACTGCCTCTCTGGAGGAGTGCATTGTGTTCCCTAAAACAAGTAAAGAACAGAGCTACAGAGCCAAGGGCACTTCCAGTCTAGGGAATATACCTTGGGAAAACTGAACATCAATGAGACAGAGCCACCCCATAATTTAGGGCTGCACTGCTTACAAGGACCTCAACTTGGATACACGTTAAGTATCCCAGTAAATATAAAAATGGTTCAAAAAATTGTGGTACTTACGTACGATGGAATATCCCTCAGCCATGAAATCAATGTCATAAGACGAGTAGCAGCAAAATGGGTGGATTCAGGTACGATGATTCTAAGTGAAATAAGTCACACAGAAAAAAGAAACTTATCATAAGATATCACTTATGAAGATCTTGTAAACATGGCTACACTTGAAATGAGTTAGGAAAGAGAACAGTGTCTCACATTTAGAAAACACTCTTATGCCTGCTTAAGGAGGAAGGAGAGGTGGGGTGATGCATAAAACCAGAGTTTGATATAAGCACAGGTACCGTTCCAAAAACCAACTATGGAATAGACAAGACATACACCTTCCTCTGTGAAAGGGACTCAAAACCCCATATTTCCCGCAGAGGAATATATCTGACTAGTAAGAATCTTAAAACCTATGTATTGATATGTCTCCGTAAGGGAATCAAGTGTGTCTAGACTGGCATAAACATGGCAGCGAGAATCAGCTCAAACCCACTATAAAAAGGAATTTCAAAATAAAACAAAAAAACTGGGAAATTCTTTACAATTCCTTCAGGGTCTCTGATGAAACCTGGAATGACCTTATCTACAATGACAGCTGGATGTTGAATAAGGCGGGACACTTGGGACTGAGAGGATTGGTGAGATTGGGTGAGCAAATGCAGACCCTTTAATGCAATAATGCATGGCACCCATTCCATGGGTCCCAACTCTCCAGGTTGTAGGGAATATTACTACAGATATAACATGTACGGGAAACCTAGAGAACAGACACACTGTGAATACGAAAGGTTTCTAAATCTCAACGAATAGTCCCTCTCCTGGTGCTCCGGTTTGACTTTCCATCTGCTTTACTATCAACCTTCCAAATTGGAGAGACAGCCCCTTTAACCTCCTGGTTCGCACAGGTTGCCAATTTGGCAGAGGATTTAAGGGAAGAGGGAGAACCAATGAGAGAGTAGCAGTTAGGCATTTGGACAGGCACATATCACTGTAATTTCCCGGCAGGAAGAAGAATTAACCAAAGTCTCTGCCCCCCACTGGGAACCAGTATAGGTCCTGAACCAAAAATTTGGACTTGCTGTCAGCTCACCAAAAACGAGTTGAAAAATGGTGCTCAGGGGCACAGCAATTCACAAACTGGCCGAGTAATAAAGGACAACTATCGTCCAAAAATCTGTTGAGGGAAGGCAACGAGGCGGACTTGAATGCGAGGCAGAATAGCAGGAAACAGATTTCAAGAGGTACATTGGAATCACCTTTAAAGCACAGGAAGAGGGGCACAACTTCGACAATGATGCACTTGCCCAAAAAGGGCGTATGCGTTTTCTCCTGAATATATTCAGGAGAAAACCCATACGCCCTTTTTGGCCAAGCAAGCAAGCGGGCAATGCAAATCTGCACTACAAAGAAGTATCACTTCCCACCAGTCAAAAGGGACATCCACAAAATGTGTAAAAACCAGAAAGGCAAGACAGGCCCTAGAGAACAGGGAGCCTTGTTATGCTGATGGGCGGGATGTAAATTGCCAACTGCCTCTCTGGAGGAGTGCATTGTGTTCCCTAAAAGAAGTAAAAAACAGAGCTACAGAGCCAAGGGCACATCCAGTCTAGGGAATATACTTTGGGAAAACTGAAAATCAATAAGACAGAGCCACCCCAAAATTTAGGGCTGCACTGCTTACAAGGACCTCAACTTGGATACACCTTAAGTATCCCAGGAAATATAAAAATGGTTCAAAAAATTGTGGTACTTACGTACGATGGAATATCCCTCAAGCATGAAATCAATGTCATAAGACCAGTAGCAACAAAATGGGTGGATTCAGGTACGATGATTCTAAGTGAAATAAGTCACACAGAAAAAGCAACTTATCATAAGATATCACTTATGAAGATCCTGTAAACATGGCAACACTTGAACTGAGTTAGGAAAGAGAACAGTGTCTCATATTTAGAAAACACTCTTATGCCTGCTTAAGGGCGAAGGAGAGGTGGGGTGATGCATAAAACCAGAGTTTGATATAAGCACAGGTACCGTTCCAAAAACCAACTATGGAATAGACAAGACCTACACCTTCCTCAGTGAAAGGGACTCAAAACACCATATTTCCAGCAGAGGAATATATCTGACTAGTAAGAATCTTAAAACCTATGGATTGATATGTCTCCGTAAGGGAATCAAGTGTGTCTAGACAGGCATAAACATGGCAGCGAGAATCAGCTCAAACCCACTATAAAAAGGAATTTCAAAAACAAAACAAAAAAACTGGGAAATTCTTTACACTTCCTTCAGGGTCTCTGATGAAACCTGGAATGACCCTATCTACAACGACAGCTGGATGTGGCATAAGGCTGGACACTTGGGACTGAGAGATTGGTGAGATTGGGTGAGCAAATGCAGACCCTTTAAAGCAATAATGCATGGCACCCATTCCATGGGTCCCAACTCTCCAGGTTGAAGGGAGTATTACTACAGTTATAACATGTATGGGAAACCTAGAGAACGGACACACTGTGAATACGAAAGGTTTCTAAAACTCAACGAATAGTCCCTCTCCTGGTGCTCCGGTTTCACTTTCCATCTGCTTTACTATCAACCTCCCAACTTGGAGAGACAGCCCCTTTAACCTCCTGGTTCATACAGGATGCCAATTTGGCAAAGGATGAAAAGGAAAAGGGAGAACCAATGAGAGAGTAGCTGTTAGGCATTTGGACGGGCACATATCACTGTAATATCCCGGCAGGAAGAAGAATTAACCAAAGTCTCAGCCACCCACCGGGAACCAGTATAGGTCCTGAACCAAAATTTTGGACTTGCGGTGAGCTCACCAAAAACGAGTTGAAAAATGGAGCTCAGGGGCACAGCAATTCACAAACTGGCCGAGTAATAAAGGACAACTATCGTCCAAAAATCTGTTGAGGGAAGGCAACGAGGCGGACTTGAAAGCGAAGCAGAAGTGCAGGAAACAGATTTCAAGAAGTACGTTGGAATCGCCTTTAAAGCACAGGAAGAGGGGCACAACTTCGACAATGATGCCCTTGGCCAAAAAGGGCGTATGCGCTTTCTCCTGAATATATTCAGGAGAAAACGCATACGCCCTTTTTGGCCAAGCACGCAAGCGGGCAATGCAAATCTGCACTACAAAGAAGTATCACTTCCCACCGGTCAAAAGGGACATCCACAAAATGTGTAAAAACCAGAAAGGCAAGACAAGCCCTGGAGAACATGGAGCCTTGTTATGCTGATGGGCCGGATGTAAATTGCCAACTGCCTCTCTGGAGGAGTGCATGTGTTCCCTAAAACAAGTAAAGAACAGAGCTACAGAGCCAAGTCACTTCCAGTCTAGGGAATATACCTTGGGAAAACTGAAAATCAATTATACAGAGCCACCCCAAAATTTAGGGCTGCACTCCTTACAAGGACCTCAACTTGGGTACACCTTAAATATCCCAGGAAATATAAAAATGGTTCAAAAAATTGTGGTACTTACGTACGATGGAATATCCCTCAGCCATGAAATCAATGTCATAAGACCAGTGGCAGCAAAATGGGTGGATTCAGGTACGATGATTCTAAGTGAAATAAGTCACACAGAAAAAGAAACTTATCATAAGATATCACTTATGAAGATCCTATGAACATGGCTACACTTGAACTGAGTTAGGAAAGAGAACAGTGTCTCATATTTAGAAAACACTCTTATGCCTGCTTAAGGGGGAAGGAGAGGTGGGGTGATGCATAAAACCAGAGTTTGATATAAGCACAAGTACCGTTCCAAAAACCAACTATGGAATAGACAAGACCTACACCTTCCTCAGTGAAAGGGACTCAAAACCCCATATTTCCCGCAGAGGAATATATCTGACTAGTAAGAATCTTAAAACCTATGGATTGATATGTCTCCATAAGGGAATCAAGTGTGTCTAGACTGGCATAAACATGGCAGCGAGAATCAGCTCAAACCCACTATAAAAAGGAATTTCAAAAACAAAACAAAAAAACTGGGAAATTCTTTACAATTCCTTCAGGGTCCCTGATGAAACCTGGAATGACCCTATCTACAACGACAGCTGGATGTGGCATAAGGAGGGACACTTGGGACTGAGACGCTTGGTGAGATTGGGTGAGCAAATGCAGACCCTTTAAATCACAAATGCCTGGCACCCACTCCATGGGTCCCACCTCTCCAGGTTGAAGGGAATATTAATACAGCTATAACATGTATGGGAAACCTAGAGAATGGACACACTGTGAAAACGAAAGGTTTCTAAAACTCAACGAATAGTCCCTCTCCTGGTGCTCCGCTTTGACTTTACATCTGCTTTACTATCATCCTCCCAACTTGGAGAGACAGCCCCTTTAACTTCCTGGTTCTCACAGGTTGCCAATTTGGCAGAGGATGAAAAGGAAGAGGGAGAACCAATGAGAGAGTAGCTGTTAGGCATTTGGACGGGCACATATTACTGTAATTTCCCGGCAGGAAGAAGAATTAACCAAAGTCTCAGCCACCCACCGGGAACCAGTATAGGTCCTGAACCAAAATTTTGGACTTGCGGTCAGCTCACCAAAAACGAGTTGAATAATGGAGCTCAGGGGCACAGCAATTCACAAACTGGCCGAGTAATAAAGGACAACTATCGTCCAAAAATCTGTTTAGTTAAGGCAACGAGGCGGAGTTGAAAGCGAGGCAGAATAGCAGGAAACAGATTTCAAGAGGTACGTTGGAATCGCCTTTAAAGCACAGGAAGAGGGGCACAACTTCGACAATGATGCACTTGGCCAAAAAGGGCGTATGCGTTTTCTCCTGAATATATTCAGGAGAAAACGCATACGCCCTTTTTGGCCAAGCAAGCAAGCGGGCAATGCAAATCTGCACTACAAAGAAGTATCACTTCCCACCGGTCAAAAGGGACATCCACAAAATGTGTAAAAACCAGAAAGGAAAGACAGGCCCTGGACAACAGGGAGCCTTGTTATGCTGATGGGCGGGATGTAAATTGCCAACTGCCTCTCTGGAGGAGTGCATTGTGTTCCCTAAAACAAGTAAACAACAGAGCTACAGAGGCAAGGGCACTTCCAGTATAGGGAATATACCTTGGGAAAACTGAAAATCCATAAGACAAAGCCATCCCAAAATTTAAGGCTGCACTGCTTACAAGGACCTCAACTTGGATACACATTAAGTATCTCAGGAAATATAAAAATGGTTCAAAAAATTGTGGTACTTACGTACGATGGAATATCCCTCAGCCATGAAATCAATATGATAAGGCCAGTAGCAGCAAAATGAGTGGATTCAGGTACGATGATTCTAAGTGAAATAAGTCACACAGAAAAAGAAACTTATCATAAGATATCACTTATGAAGATCCTATAAACCTGGCTACACTTGAATTGAGTTAGGAAAGAGAACAGTGTCTCACATTTAGAAAACACTCTTATGCCTGCTTAAGGGGGAAGGAGAGGTGGGGTGATGCATAAAACCAGAGTTTGATATAAGCACAGGTACCGTTCCAAAAACCAACTATGGAATAGACAAGACCTACACCTTCCTCAGTGAAAGGGACTAAAAACCCCATATTTCCCACAGAGGAATATATCTGACTAGTAAGAATATTAAAACCTATGTATTGATATGTCTACGTAAGGGAAACAAGTGTGTCTAGACTGGCATAAACATGGCAGCGAGAATCAGCTCAAACCCACTATAAAAAGGAATTTCAAAAACAAAACAAAAAAACTGGGAAATTCTTTACAATTCCTTCAGGGGCTCTGATGAAACCTGGAATGACCCTATCTACAACGACAGCTGGATGTGGCATAAGGCTGGACACTTGGGACTGAGAGGACCGGTGAGATTGGGTGAGCAAATGCAGACCCATTAAAGCAATAATGCATGACACCCATTCCATGGGTCCCAACTCCCCAGGTTGAAGGAAATATTACTACAGCTATAACATGTACGGGAAACCTAGAGAACGGACACACTGTGAACACGAAAGGTTTCTAAAACTCAACGAATAGTCCCTCTCCTGGTGCTCCGCTTTGACTTTACATCTGCTTTACTATCAACCTCCCAACTTGGCGAGACAGCCCCTTTAACCTCCAGGTTCGCACAGGTTGCCAATTTGGCCGAGGATGAAAGGGAAGAAGGTGAACCAATGAGAGAGTAGCTGTTAGGCATTTGGACGGGCACATATCACTGTAATTTCCCAGCAGGAAGAAGAATTAACCAAAGTCTCAGCCACCCACCGGGAACCAGTATAGGTCCTGAACCAAAATTTTGGACTTGCGGTCAGCTCACCAAAAACGAGTTGAAAAATGGAGCTCAGGGGCACAGCAATTCACAAACTGGCCGAGTAATAAAGGACAACTATCATCCAAAAATCGGTTGAGGGAAGGCAACGAGTCGGACTTGAAAGCGAGGCAGAATAGCAGGAAACAGATTTCAAGAGGTACGTTGGAATCACCTTTAAAGCACAGGAAGAGGGGCACAACTTCGACAATGATGCACTTGGCCAAAAAGGGCGTATGCGTTTTCTCCTGAATATATTCAGGAGAAAACGCATACGCCCTTTTTGGCCAAGCACGCAAGCGGGCAATGCAAATCTGCACTACAAAGAAGTATCACTTCCCACCGGTCAAAAGGGACATCCACAAAATGTGTAAAAACCAGAAAGGCAAGACAGGCCCTGGAGAACAGGGAGCCTTGTTATGCTGATGGGCGGGATGTAAATTGCCAACTGCCTCTCTGGAGGAGTGCATTGTGTTCCCTAAAAGAAGTAAAAAACAGAGCTACAGAGCCAAGGGCACATCCATTCTAGGGAATATACCTTGGCAAAACTGAAAATCAATAAGACAGAGCCACCCCAAAATTTAGGGCTGCACTGCTTACAAGGACCTCAACTTGGATACACCTTAAGCATCCCAGGAAATATAAAAATGGTTCAAAAAATTGTGGTACTTACGTACGATGGAATATCCCTCAGGCATGAAATCAATGTCATAAGACCAGTAGCAACAAAATGGGTGGATTCAGGTACGATGATTCTAAGTGAAATAAGTCACACAGAAAAAGAAACTTATCATAAGATATCACTTATGAATATCCTGTAAACATGGCAACACTTGAACTGAGTTAGGAAAGAGAACAGTGTCTCATATTTAGAAAACACTCTTATGCCTGCTTAAGGGGAAAGGAGAGGTGGGGTGATGCATAAAACCAGAGTTTGATATAAGCACAGGTACCGTTCCAAAAACCAACTATGGAATAGACAAGACCTACAGCTTCCTCAGTGAAAGGGACTCAAAACACCATATTTCCCGCAGAGGAATATATCTGACTAGTAAGAATCTTAAAACTTATGTATTGATATGTCTCCGTAAGGGAATCAAGTGAGTCTAGACTGGCATAAACATGGCAGCGAGAATCAGCTCAAACCCACTATAAAAAGGAATTTCAAAAACAAAACAAAAAAACTGGGAAATTCTTTACAATTCCTTCAGGGTCCCTGAAGAAACCTGGAATGACCCTATCTACAACGACAGCTGGATGTGGCATAAGTAGGGACACTTGGGACTGAGATGCTTGGTGAGATTGGGTGAGCAAATGCAGACCCTTTAAGGCACAAATGCTTGGCACCCATTCCATGAGTCCCAACTCTCCAGTTTGAAGGGAATATTACTACAGTTATAACATGTACGGGAAACCTAGAGAACGGACACACTGTGAATACGAAAGGTTTCTAAAACTCAACGAATAGTCCCTCTCCTGGTGCTCTGGTTTGACTTTCCATCTGCTTTACTATCAACCTCCCAACTGGGAGACACAGCCCCTTTAACCTCCTGGTTCGCACAGGTTTCCAATTTGGCAGAGGATGAAAGGGAAGAGGGAGAACCAATGAGAGAGTAGCTGTTAGGCATTTGGACGGGCACATATCACTGTAATTTCCCGGCAGGAAGAAGAATTAACCAAAGTCTCAGCCACCCACCGGGAACCAGTATAGGTCCTGAACCAAAATTTTGGACTTGCGGTCAGCTCACCAAAAACGAGTTGAAAAATGGAGCTCAGGGGCACAGCAATTCACAAACTGGCCGAGTAATAAAGGACAACTATCGTCCAAAAATCTGTTGAGGGAAGGCAACGAGGCGGACTTGAAAGCGAGGCAGAATAGCAGGAAACAGATTTCAAGAGGTACGTTGGAATCACCTTTAAAGCACAGGAAGAGGGGCACAACTTCGACAATGATGCACTTGGCCAAAAAGGGGGTATGCGTTTTCTCCTGAATATATTCAGGAGAAAACGCATACGCCCTTTTTGGCCAAGCAAGCAAGCGGGCAATGCAAATCTGCACTACAAAGAAGTATCACTTCCCACCGGTCAAAAGGGACATCCACAAAATATGTAAAAACCAGAAAGGCAAGACAGGCCCTGGAGAACAGGGAGCCTTGTTATGCTTATGGGCGGGATGTAAATTGCCAACTGCCTCTCTGGAGGAGTGCATTGTGTTCCCTAAAACAAGTAAACAACAGAGCTACAGAGCCAAGGGCACTTCCAGTCTAGGGAATATACCTTGGGAAAACTGAAAATCAATAAGAAAGAGCCACCCCAAAATTTAGGGCTGCACTGCTTACAAGGACCTCAACTTGGATACACGTTAAGTATCCCAGTAAATATAAAAATGGTTCAAAAAATTGTGGTACTTACGTACGATGGAATATCCCTCAGCCATGAAATCAATGTCATAAGACCAGTAGCAGCAAAATGGGTGGATACAGGTACGATGATTCTAAGTGAAATAAGTCACACAGAAAAAACAACTTATCATAAGATATCACTTATGAAGATCCTATAAACATGGCTACACTTGAACTGAGTTAGGAAAGAGAACAGTGTCTCATATTTAGAAAACACTCTTATGCCTGCTTATGGGGGAAGGAGAGGTGGGGTGATGCATAAAACCAGAGTTTGATATAAGCACCGGTACCGTTCCAAAAACCAACTATGGAATAGACAAGACCTACACCTTCCTCAGTGAAAGGGACTTAAAACACCATATTTCCCGCAGAGGAATATATCTGACTAGTAAGAATCTTAAAACCTATGTATTGATATGTCTCCGTAAGGGAATCAAGTGTGTCTAGACTGGCATAAACATGGCAGCGAGAATCAGCTCAAACCCACTATAAAAAGGAATTTCAAGAACAAAACAAAAAAACTGGGAAATTCTTTACAATTCCTTAGGGTCTCTGATGAAACCTGGAATGACCCTATCTGCAACGACAGCTGGATGTGGCATAAGGAGTGACACTTGGGACTGAGTGTATTGGTGAGATTGGGTGAGCAAATGCAGACCATTTAAAGCAATAATTCATGGCACCCATTCCATGGGTCCCAACTCTCCAGGTTGAAGGGAATATTACTACAGTTATAACATGTACGGGAATCCTAGAGAACGGACACACTGTGAATACGAAAGGTTTCTAAAACTCAACGAATAGACCCTCCCCTGGTGCTCCGGTTTGACTTTCCATCTGCTTTACTATCAACCTCCCAACTTGGAGAGACAGCCCCTTTAACCTCCTGGTTCGCACAGGTTTCCAATTTGGCAGAGGATGAAATGGAAGAGGGAGAACCAATGAGAGAGTAGCTGTTAGGTATTTGGAGGGGCACATATCACTGTAATTTCCCGGCAGGAAGAAGAATTAACCAAAGTCTCAGCCACCCACCGGGAACCAGTATAGGTCCTGAACCAAAATTTTGGACTTGCGGTCAGCTCACCAAAAACGAGTTGAAAAATGGAGCTCAGGGGCACAGCAATTCAGAAACTGGCCGAGTAATAAAGGACAACTATCGTCCAAAAATCTGTTGAGGGAAGGCAACGAGGCAGACTTGAAAGCTAGGCAGAATAGCAGGAAACAGATTTCAAGAGGTAAGTTGGAATCGCCTTTAAAGCACAGGAAGAGGGGCACAACTTCGACAATGATGCACTTGGCCAAAAAGGGCGTATGCGTTTTCTCCTGAATATATTCAGGAGAAAACGCATACGCCCTTTTTGGCCAAGCAAGCAAGCGGGCAATGCAAATCTGCACTACAAAGAAGTATCACTTCCCACCGGTCAAAAGGGACATCCACAAAATGTGTAAAATCCAGAAAGGCCAGACAGGCTCTGGAGAACAGGGAGCCTTGTTATGCTGATGGGCGGGATGTAAATTGCCAACGGCCTCTCTGGAGGAGTGCATTGTGTTCCCTAAAACAAGTAAACAAAAGAGCTACAGAGCCAAGGGCACTTCCAGTCTAAGGAATATACCTTGGGAAAACTGAAAATCAATAAGACAGAGCCACCCCAAAATTTAGGGCTGCACTGCTTACAAGGACCTCAACTTGGGTACACCGTAAATATCCCAGGAAATATAAAAATGGTTCAAAAAATTGTGGTACTTACGTACGATGGAATATCCCTCAGCCATGAAATCAATGTCATAAGACCAGTAGCAGCAAAATGGGTGGATTCAGGTACGATGATTCTAAGTGAAATAAGTCACACAGAAAAAGAAACTTATCATAAGATATCACTTATGAAAATCCTGTAAACATGGCTACACTTGAACTGAGTTAGGAAAGAGAACAGTGTCTCACATTTAGAAAACACTCTTATACCTGCTTAAGGGGGAAGAGGAGGTGGGGTGATGCATAAAACCAGAGTTTGATATAAGCACAGGTACCGTTCCAAAAACCAACTATGGAATAGACAAGACCTACACCCTCCTCAGTGAAAGGGACTCAAAACCCCATATTTCCCGCAGAGGAATATATCTGACTAGTAAGAATCTTAAAACCTATGTATTGATATGTCTCCGGAAGCGAATGAAGTGTGTCTAGACTGGCATAAACATGGCAGCGAGAATCAGCTCAAACCCACTCTAAAAAGGAATTTCAAAAACAAAACATAAAAACTGGGATATTCTTTACAATTCCTTCAGGGTCTCTGATGAAACCCGGAATGACCCTATCTACAAGAACAGCTGGATGTGGCATAAGGCTGGACAATTGGGACTGAGACGATTGGTGAGATTTGGTGAGCAAATGCAGACCCTTTAAAGCACAAATGCAAGGCACCCATTCCATGGGTCCCAACTCTCCAGGTTGAAGGGAATATTACTACAGATATAACATGTACGGGAAACCTAGAGAACGGACACACTGCAAATACGAAAGGTTTCTAAAACTCAATGAATAGTCCCTCTCCTGGTGCTCCAGTTTGACTTTCCATCTGCTTTACTATCAAAATCCCAACTTGGAGAGACAGACCCTTTAAGCTTCTGGTTCGCACAGGTTGCCAATTTGGCAGAGGATGAAAGGGAAGAAGGAGAACCAATGAGAGAGTAGCTGTTAGGCATTTGGACGGGCCCATATCACTGTAATTTCTCGGCAGGAAGAAGAATTAAATAAAGTCTCAGCCACCCACTGGGAACCAGTATAGGTCCTGAACCAAAATTTTGGACTTGCGGTCAGCTCACCAAAAACGAGTTGAAAAATGGAGCTCAGGGGCACAGCAATTCACAAACTGGCCGAGTAATAAAGGACAACTATCGTCCAAAAATCTGTTGAGGGAAGGCAAAGAGGCGGACTTGAAAGCGAGGCAGAATAGCAGGAAACAGATTTCAAGAGGTACATTTCAATCGCCTTTAAAGCACAGGAAGAAGGGCACAACGTCGACAATGATGCACTTGGCCAAAAAGGGCGTATGCGTTTTCTCCTGAGTATATTCAGGAGAAAACGCATACGCCCTCTTTGGCAAAGCAAGCAAGCGGGCAATGCAAATCTGCACTACAAAGAAGTATCACTTCCCACCGGTCAAAAGGGACATCGACAAAATGTGTAAAAACCAGAAAGGCAAGACAGGCCCTGGAGAACAGGGAGCCTTGTTATGCTGATGGGCGGGAGGTAAATTGCCAACTGCCTCGCTGGAGGAGTGCATTGTGTTCCCTAAAACAAGTAAAGAACAGAGCTACAGAGCCTAGGGCACTTCCAGTGTAGGGAATATACCTTGGGAAAACTGAAAATCAATAAGACAGAGCCACCAAAAAATTTAGGGCTGCACTGCTTACAAGGACCTCAACTTGGGTACACCTTAAATATCCCAGGAAATATAAAAATGGTTCAAAAAATTGTGGTACTTACGTATGATGGAATATCCCTAAGCCATGAAATCAATGTCATAAGACCAGTAGCAGCAAAATGGGTGGATTCAGGTACGATGATTCTAAGTGAAATAAGTCACACAGAAAAAGAAACTTATCATAAGATATCACTTATGAAGATCCTGTAAACATGGCTACACTTGAACTGAGTTAGGAAAGAGAAGAGTGTCTCACATTTAGAAAACACTCTTATGCCTGCTTCAGGCGGAAGGAGAGGTGGGGTGATGCATAAAACCAGAGTTTGATATAAGCACAGGTACCGTTCCAAAAACCAACTATGGAATAGACAAGACCTACACCTTCCTCAGTGAAAGGGACTCAAAACACCATATTTCCCGCAGAGGAATATATCTGACTAGTAAGAAACTTAAAACCTATGTATTGATATGTCTCCGTAAGGAATCAAGTGTGTCTAGACTGGCATAAACATGGCAGCGAGAATCAGCTCAAACCCACTCTAAAAAGGAATTTCAAAAACAAAACATAAAAACTGGGATATTCTTTACAATTCCTTCAGGGTCTCTGATGAAACCTGGAATGACCCTATCTACAATGACAGCTGGATGTGGCATAAGGAGGGACACTTGGGACTGAGAGGATTGGTGAGATTGGGTGAGCAAATGCAGAACCTTTAAAGCTCAAATGCATGGCACCTATTCCATGTGTCCCAACTCTCCAGGTTGAAGGGAATATTACTACAGCTATAACATGTACGGGAAACCTAGAGAACGGACACACTGTGAATACGAAAGGTTTCTAAATCTCAACGAATAGTCCCTCTCCTTGTGCTCCGGTTTGACTTTCCATCTGCTTTACTATCAACCTCCCAGCTTGGAGAGACAGCCCCTTTAACCTCCTGGTTCGCACAGTTTACCAAATTGGCAGAGGATGAAAGGGAAGAGGGAGAACCAATGAGAGAGTAGCTGTTAGGCATTTGGACGTGTGCATATCACTCTAATTTCCCGGCAGGAAGAAGAATTAACCAAAGTCTCAGCCACCCACCGGGAACCAGTATAGGTCCTGAACCAAAATTTTGGACTTGCGGTCAGCTCACCAAAAACGAGTTGAAAAATGGTGCTGAGGGGCACAGCAATTCACAAACTGGCCGAGTAATAAAGGACAACTATCGTCCAAAAATCTGTTGAGGGAAGGCAACGAGGCGGACTTGAAAGCGAGGCAGAATAGCAGGAAACAGATTTCAAGAGGTATGTTGGAATCGCCTTTAAAGCACAGGAAGAGGGGCACAACTTCGACAATGATGCACTTGACCAAAAAGGGCGTATGCGTTTTCTCCTGAATATATTCAGGAGAAAACGCATACGCCCTTTTTGGCCAAGCAAGCAAGCGGGCAATGCAAATCTGCACTACGAAGAAGTATCACTTCCCGCCGGTCAAAAGGGACATCCACAAAATGTGTAAAAACCAGAAAGGCAAAACAGGCCCTGGAGAACAGGGAGCCTTGTTATGCTGATGGGCGGGATGTAAATTGCCAACTGCCTCTCTGGAGGAGTGCATTGTGTTCCCTCAAACAAGTAAACAACAGAGCTACAGAGCCAAGGGCACTTCCAGTCTAGGGAATATACCTTGGGAAAACTGAAAATCAATAAGACAGAGCCACCCCAAAATTTAGGGCTGCACGGCTTACAAGAACCTCAACTTGGGTACACCTTAAATATACCAGGAAATATAAAAATGGTTCAAAAAATTGTGGTACTTACGTACGATGGAATATCCCTCAGCCATGAAATCAATGTCATAAGACCAGTAGCAGCAAAATGGGTGGATTCATGTACGATGATTCTAAGTGAAATAAGTCACACAGAAAAACAAACTTATCATAAGATCACTTATGAAGATTCTGTAAACATGGCTACACTTGAACTGAGTTAGGACAGAGAACAGAGTCTCACATTTAGAAAACACTCTTATGCCTGCTTAAGGGGGAAGGAGAGGTGGGGTGATGCACAAAACCAGAGTTTGATATAAACACAGGTACCGTTCCAAAAACCAACTATGGAATATACAAGACCTACACCTTCCTCAGTGAAAGGGACTCAAAACACCATATTTCCCACAGAGGAATATATCTGACTAGTAAGAATCTTAAAACCTATGTATTGATATGTCTCCGTAAGGGAATCAAGTGTGTCTAGACTGGCATAAACATGGCAGCGAGAACAGCTCAAACCCACTATAAAAAGGAATTTCAAAAACAAAACAAAAAAACTGGGAAATTCTTTACAATTCCTTCAGGGTCTCTGATGAAACCTGGAATGACCCTATCTACAAAGACAGCTGGATGTGGCATAAGGCTGGACACTTGGGACTGAGAGGATTGGTGAGATTGGGTGAGCAAATTCAGACCCTTTAAACCCCAAATGACTGGCACACATTCCATGGGTCCCAACTCTCCAGGTTGAAGGGAATATTACTACAGCTATAACATGTACGGGAAACCTAGAGAACGGACACACTGTGAATACGAAAGGTTTCTAAAACTCAAAGAATACTCCCTCTCCTGGTGCTCCGGTTTGACTTTCCATCTGTTTTACTATCAACCTCCCAACTTGGAGAGACAGCCCCTTTAACCTCCTGGTTCGCACAGGTTGCCAATTTGGCAGAGGATTAAAGGGAAGAGGGAGAACCAATGAGAGAGTAGCTGTTAGGCATTTGGATGGGCACATATCACTCTAACTTCCCAGCAGGAAGAAGTATTAACCAAAGTATCAGCCCCACACCGGGAACCAGCAAAGGTCATGAACCAAAATTTTGGAGTTGCGGTCACCTCACAAAAAACGAGTTGAAAAGTGGAGCTCAGTGGCCCATCAATTCACAAACTGGCCAAGTAATAAAGGACAACTATCGTCCAAAAATCTGTTGAGGGAAGGCAACGAGGCGGACTTGAAAGCGAGGCAGAATAGCAGGAAACATATTTCAAGAGGTAGGTTGGAATCGCCTTTAAAGCACAGAAAGAGGGGCACAACTTCGACAATGATGCACTTGGCGAAAAAGGGCATATGGGTTTTCTCAGGAGAAAACGCATACGCCCTTTTTGGCCAAGCAAGCAAGCGGGCAATGCAAATCTGCACTACAAAGAAGTATCACTTCCCACCGGTCAAAAGGGACATCCACAAAATGTGTAAAACCCAGAAAGGCAAGACAGGCCCTGGAGAACAGGGAGCCTTGTTATGCTTATGGGTGGGATGCAAATTGCCAACTGCCTCTCTGGAGGAGTGCATTGTGTTCCCTAAAACAAGTAAACAACAGAGCTACAGAGCCAAGGGCACTTCCAGTCTAGGGAATATACCTTGGGAATTCTGAAAATCAATAAGACAGAGCCACCCCAAAATTTAGGGCTGCACTGCTTACAAGAACCTCAACTTGGGTACACCTTAAATATACCAGGAAATATAAAAATGGTTCAAAAAATTGTGGTACATACGTACGATGGAATTCCCTCAGCCATGAAATCAATGTCATAAGACCAGTAGCAGCAAAATGGGTGGATTCAGGTACGATGATTCTAAGTGAAATAAGTCACAGAGAAGAAGAAACTTATCATAAGATATCACTTATGAAGATCCTGTAAACATGGCTACACTTGAACTGACTTAGGAAAGAGAACAGTGTCTCACATTTAGAAAACACTCTTATGCCTGCTTAAGGGGGAAGGAGAGGTGGGGTGATGCATAAAACCAGAGTTTGATATAAGCACAGGTACCGTTCCAAAAACCAATTATGGAATAGACAAGACCTACACCTTCCTCAGTGAAAGGGACTCAAAACCACATATTTCCCGCAGAGGAATATATCTGACTAGTAAGAATCTTAAAACCTATGTATTGATATGTCTCCGTAAGGGAATCAAGTGTGTCTACACTGGCATAAACATGGCAGCGAGAATCAGCTAAAACCCACTATAAAAAGGAATTTCAAAAACAAAGCAAAAAGACTGGGAAATTCTTTACAATTCCTTCAGGGTCTCTGATGAAACCTGGAATGACCCTATGTACAACGAAAGCAGGATGTGGCATAAGGCTGGACAACTGGGACTGAGAGGATTGGTGAGATTGGGTGAGCACATGCAGACCCTTTAAAGCACAAATGCCTGGCACCCGTTCCAAGGGTCCCAACTCTCCAGGTTAGAAGGAAATATTACTACAGCTATAAAATGTACAGGAAACCTAGAGAACGGACACACTGTGAATACGAAAGGTTTCTAAAACTCAACTAATAGTCCCTCTCCTGGTGCTCCGGTTTGACTTTCCATCTGCTTTACTATCAACCTCCCAACTTGGAGAGACATCCCCTTTAACCTCCTGGTTCGCACAGGTTTCCAATTTGGCAGAGGATGAAAGGGAAGAGGGAGAACCAATGAGAGAGTAGCTGTTAGGCATTTGGACGGGCACATATCACTCTAACTTCCCGGCAGGAAGAAGTATTAACCAAAGTCTCAGCCACCCACCGGGAACCAGTATAGGTCCTGAACCAAAATTTTGGACTTGCGGTCAGCTCACCAAAAACGAGTTGAAAAATGGAGCTCAGGGGCACAGCAATTCACAAACTGGCCGAGTAATAAAGGACAACTATCGTCCAAAAATCTGTTGAGAGAAGGCAACGAGGCAGACTTGAAAGCGAGGCAGAATAGCAGGAAACAGATTTCAAGAGGTACATTGGAATCACCTTTAAAGCACAGGAAGAGGGGCCCAACCTCGACAATGATGCACTTGGCCAAAAAGGGCGTATGCGTTTTGTCCTGAATATATTCAGGAGAAAACACATACGCCCTTTTTGGCCAAGCAAGCAGGCGGGCAATGCAAATCTGCACTACAAAGAAGTATCACTTCCCACCGGTCAAAAGGGACATCCACAAAATGTGTAAGAACAAGAAAGGCAAGACAGGCCCTGGAGAACAGGGAGCCTTGTTATGCTGATGGGCGGGATGTAATTTGCCAACTGCCTCTCTGGAGGAGTACATTGTGTTCCCTAAAACAAGTAAAGAAGAGAGCTACAGAGCCAAGGGCACTTCCAGTCTAGGGAATATACCTTGGGAAAACTGAAAATCAATAAGACAGAGCCACCCCAAAATTTAGGGCTGCACTGCTTACAAGGACCTCAACTTGGGTACACCTTAAATATCCCAGGAAATATAAAAATGGTTCAAAAAATTGTGGTACTTACGTACGATGGAATATCCCTCAGCCATGAAATCAATGTCATAAGACCAGTAACAGCAAAATGGGTAGATTCAGGTACGATGATTCTAAGTGAAATAAGTCACAGAGAAAAAGAAACTTATCATAAGATATCACTTATGAAGATCCTGTAAACATGGCTACACTTGAACTGAGTTAGGAAAGAGAAGAATGTCTCACATTTAGAAAACACTCTTATGCCTGCTTAAGGGGGATGGAGAGGTGGGGTGATGCATAAAACCAGAGTTTGATATAAGCACAGGTACCGTTCCAAAAACCAACTATGGTATAGACAAGACCTACACCTTCCTCAGTGAAAGGGACTCAAAACCCCATATTTCCCGCAGAGGAATATATCTGACTAGTAAGAATCTTAAAACCTATGGATTGATATGTCTCCGTAAGGGAATCAAGTGTGTCTAGACTGGCATAAACATGGCAACGAGAATCAGCTCAAACCCACTATAAAAAGGAATATCAAAAACAAAACAAAAAAACTGGGAAATTCTTTACAATTCCTTCAGGGTCTCTGATGAAACCTGGAATGACCCTATTTACAATGACAGCTGGATGTGGCATAAGGCTGGACACTTGGGACTGAGAGGATTGGAGAGATTGGGTTAGCAAATGCAGACCCTTTAAAGCAATAATGCCTGGCACCCATTCCATGGGTCCCAACTCTCCAGGTTGAAGGGAATATTACTAAAGTTATAACATGTACCGGAAACCAAGAGAACGGACACACTGTGAATACGAAAGGTTTCTAAAACTCAACGAATAGTCCCTCTCCTGGTGCTCCGGTTTGACTTTCCATCTGCTTTACTATCAACCTCCCAACTTGGAGAGACAGCCCCTTTAACCTCCTGGTTCGCACAGGTTGCCAATTTGGCAGAGGATGAAAGGGAAGAGGGAGAACCAATGAGAGAGTAGCTGTTAGGCATTTGGACGGCCATATATCACTGTAATTTCCCGGCAGGAAGAAGAATTAACCAAAGTCTCAGCCACCCACCGGGAACCAGTATAGGTCCTGAACCAAAATTTTGGACTTGCGGTCAGCTCACCAAAAACGAGTTGAAAAATGGAGCTCAGGGGCACAGCAATTCACAAACTGGCCGAGTAATAAAGGACAACTATCGTCCAAAAATCTGTTGAGGGAAGGCAACGAGGCGGACTTGAAAGCGAGGCAGAATAGCAGGAAACAGATTTCAAGAGGTACGTTGGAATCGCCTTTAAAGCACAGGAAGAGGGGCACAACTTCGACAATGATGCACTTGGCCAAAAAGGGCGTATGCGTTTTCTCCTGAATATATTCAGGAGAAAACGCATACGCCCTTTTTGGCCAAGCAAGCAAGCGGGCAATGCAAATCTGCACTACAAAGAAGTATCACTTCCCACCGGTCAAAAGGGACATCCACAAAATGTGTAAAACCCAGAAAGGCAAGACAGGCCCTGGAGAACAGGGAGCCTTGTTATGCTGATGGGCGGGATGTAAATTGCCGACTGCCTCTCTCGAGGAGTTCATTGTGTTCCCTAAAACAAGTAAAGAACAGAGCTACAGAGCCAAGGGCACTTCCAGTCTAGGGAATATACCTTGGGAAAACTGAAAATCAATAAGACAGAGCCACCCCAAAATTTAGGGCTGCACTGCTTACAAGGACCTCAACTTGGGTACACCTTAAATATCCCAGGAAATATAAAAATGGTTCAAAAAATTGTGGTACTTACGTACGATGGAATATCCCTCAGCCATGAAATCAATGTCATAAGACCAGTAGCAACAAAATGGGTGGATTCAGGTACGATGATTTTAAGTGAAATAAGTCACACAGAAAAAGAAACTTATCATAAGATATCACTTATGAAGATCCTGTAAACATGGCTACACTTGAACTGAGTTAGGAAAGAGAAGAATGTCTCACATTTAGAAAACACTCTTATGCCTGCTTAAGGGGGAAGGAGAGGTGGGGTGATGCATAAAACCAGAGTTTGATATAAGCACAGGTATCGTTCCAAAAACCAACTATGGTATAGACAAGACCTACACCTTCCTCAGTGAAAGGGACTCAAAACCCCATATTTCCCACAGAGGAATATATCTGACTAGTAAGAATCTTAAAACCTATGGTTTGATATGTCTCCGTAAGGGAATCAAGTGTGTCTAGACTGGCATAAACATGGCAGCGAGAATCAGCTCAAACCCACTATAAAAAGGAATATCAAAAACAAAACAAAAAAACTGGGAAATTCTTTACAATTCCTTCAGGGTCTCTGATGAAACCTGGAATGACCCTATTTACAATGACAGCTGGATGTGGCATAAGGCTGGACACTTGGGACTGAGAGGATTGGAGAGATTGGGTTAGCAAATGCAGACCCTTTAAAGCAATAATGCCTGGCACCCATTCCATGGGTCCCAACTCTCCAGGTTGAAGGGAATATTACTAAAGTTATAACATGTACCGGAAACCAAGAGAACGGACACACTGTGAATACGAAAGGTTTCTAAAACTCAACGAATAGTCCCTCTCCTGGTGCTCCGGTTTGACTTTCCATCTGCTTTACTATCAACCTCCCAACTTGGAGAGACAGCCCCTTTAACCTCCTGGTTTGCACAGGTTTCCAATTTGGCAGAGGATGAAAGGGAAGAGGGAGAACCAATGAGAGAGTAGCTGTTAGGCATTTGGACGGCCATATATCACTGTAATTTCCCGGCAGGAAGAAGAATTAACCAAAGTCTCAGCCACCCACCGGGAACCAGTATAGGTCCTGAACCAAAATTTTGGACTTGCGGTCAGCTCACCAAAAACGAGTTGAAAAATGGAGCTCAGGGGCACAGCAATTCACAAACTGGCCGAGTAATAAAGGACAACTATCGTCCAAAAATCTGTTGAGGGAAGGCAACGAGGCGGACTTGAAAGCGAGGCAGAATAGCAGGAAACAGATTTCAAGAGGTACATTGGAATCGCCTTTAAAGCACAGGAAGAGGGGCACAACTTCGACAATGATGCACTTGGCCAAAAAGGGCGTATGCGTTTTCTCCTGAATATATTCAGGAGAAAATGCATACGCCCTTTTTGGCCAAGCAAGCAAGCGGGCAATGCAAATCTGCACTACAAAGAAGTATCACTTCCCACCGGTCAAAAGGGACATCCACAAAATGTGTAAAACCCAGAAAGGCAAGACAGGCCCTGGAGAACAGGGAGCCTTGTTATGCTGATGGGCGGGATGTAAATTGCCAACTGCCTCTCTGGAGGAGTGCACTGTGTTCCCTAAAACAAGTAAAGAACAGAGCTACAGAGCCAAGGGCACTTCCAGTCTAGGGAATATACCTTGGGAAAACTGAAAATCAATAAGACAGAGCCACCCCAAAATTTAGGGCTGCACTGCTTACAAGGACCTCAACTTGGGTACACCTTAAATATCCCAGGAAATATAAAAATGGTTCAAAAAATTGTGGTACTTACGTACGATGGAATATCCCTCAGCCATGAAATCAATGTCATAAGACCAGTAGCAGCAAAATGGGTGGATTCAGGTACGATGATTCTAAGTGAAATAAGTCACACAGAAAAAGAAACTTATCATAAGATATCACTTAAGATGATCCTGTAAACATGGCTACACTTGAACTGAGTTAGGAAAGAGAAGAATGTCTCACATTTAGAAAACACTCTTATGCCTGCTTAAGGGGGAAGGAGAGGTGGGGTGATGCATAAAACCAGAGTTTGATATAAGCACATGTACCGTTCCAAAAACCAACTATGGAATAGACAAGACCTACACCTTCCTCAGAGAAAGGGACTCAAAACCCCATATTTCCCACAGATTAATATATCTGACAAGTAAGAATACTAAAACCTATGTATAGATATGTCTCCATAAGGGAATCAAGTGTGTCTAGACTGGCATAAACATGGCAGCGAGAATCAGCTCAAACCCACTATAAAAAGGAATTTAAAAAACAAAACAATAAAACTGGGAAATTCTTTACAATTCCTTCAGGGTCTCTGATGAAACCCGGAATGACCCTATCTACAACGACAGCTGGATGTGGCATAAGGCTGGACACTTGGGACTGAGAGGATTGGTGAGATTGGGTGAGCAAATGCAGACCCTTTAAAGCAATAATGCATGGCACCCATTCCATGGGTCCCAACTCTACAAGTTGAAGGGAATATTACTACAGATATAACATGTACGGGAAACCTAGAGAACGGACACACTGTGAATATGAAAGTTTTCTAAAACTCAACGAATAGTCCCTCTACTGGTGCTCTGGTTTGACTTTCCATCTGCTTTACTATCAACCTCCCAACTTGGAGAGACAGCCCCTTTAACCTCCTGGTTCGCACAGGTTGCCAATTTGGCAGAGGATGAAAGGGAAGAGGGAGAACCAATGAGAGACTAGCTGTTAGGCCTTTGGAAGGGCACATATCACTGTAATTTCCCGGCAGGAAGAAGAATTAACCAAAGTCTCAGCAAACCACCGGGAAACAGTATAGGTCCTGAACCAAAATTTTGGACTTGCGGTCAGCTCACCAAAAACGAGTTGAAAAATGGAGCTCAAGGGCACAGCAATTCACAAACTGGCCGAGTAATAAAGGACAACTATCGTCCAAAAATCTGTTGAGGAAAGGCAACGAGGCAGACTTGAAAGCGAGGCAGAATAGCAGGAAACAGATTTCAAGAGGTATGTTGGAATCGCCTTTAAAGCACAGGAAGAGGGGCACAATTTCGACAATGATGCACTTGGCCAAAAGGGCGTATGCGTTTTCTCCTGAATATATTCAGGAGAAAACGCATACGCCCTTTTTGGCCAAGCAAGCAAGCGGGCAATGCAAATCTGCACTACAAAGAAGTATCACTTCCCACCGGTCAAAAGGGACATCCACAAAATGTGTAAAACCCAGAAAGGCAAGACAGGCCCTGGAGAACAGGGAGCCTTGTTATGCTGATGGGCGGGATGTAAATTGCCAACTGCCTCTCTGGAGGAGTGCATTGTGTTCCCTAAAACAAGTAAAGAACAGAGCTACAGAGCCAAGGGCACTTCCAGTCTAGGGAATATACCTTGGGAAAACTGAAAATCAATAAGACACAGACACCCCAAAATTTAGGGCTGCACTGCTTACAAGGACCTCAACTTGGGTACACCTTAAATATCCCAGGAAATATAAAAATGGTTCAAAAAATTGTGGTACTTACGTACGATGGAATATCCCTCAGCCATGAAATCAATGTCATAAGACCAGTAGCAGCAAAATGGGTGGATTCAGGTACGATGATTCTAAGTGAAATAAGTCACACAGAAAAAGAAACTTATCATAAGATATCACTTAAGATGATCCTGTAAACATGGCTACACTTGAACTGAGTTAGGAAAGAGAAGAATGTCTCACATTTAGAAAACACTCTTATGCCTGCTTAAGGGGGAAGGAGAGGTGGGGTGATGCATAAAACCAGAGTTTGATATAAGCACATGTACCGTTCCAAAAACCAACTATGGAATAGACAAGAACTATACCTTCCTCAGAGAAAGGGACTCAAAACCCCATATTTCCCACAGATGAATATATCTGACAAGTAAGAATACTAAAACCTATGTATAGATATGTCTCCATAAGGGAATCAAGTGTGTCTAGACTGGCATAAACATGGCAGCGAGAATCAGCTCAAACCCACTATAAAAAGGAATTTAAAAAACAAAACAATAAAACTGGGAAATTCTTTACAATTCCTTCAGGGTCTCTGATGAAACCCGGAATGACCCTATCTACAACGACAGCTGGATGTGGCATAAGGCTGGACACTTGGGACTGAGAGGATTGGTGAGATTGTGTGAGCAAATGCAGACCCTTTAAAGCAATAATGCATGGCACCCATTCCATGGGTCCCAACTCTACAAGTTGAAGGGAATATTACTACAGTTATAACATGTACGGGAAACCTAGAGAACGGACACACTGTGAATATGAAAGTTTTCTAAAACTCAACGAATAGTCCCTCTACTGGTGCTCTGGTTTGACTTTCCATCTGCTTTACTATCAACCTCCCAACTTGGAGAGACAGCCCCTTTAACCTCCTGGTTCGCACAGGTTGCCAATTTGGCAGAGGATGAAAGGGAAGAGGGAGAACCAATGAGAGACTAGCTGTTAGGCCTTTGGAAGGGCACATATCACTGTAATTTCCCGGCAGGAAGAAGAATTAACCAAAGTCTCAGCAAACCACCGGGAAACAGTATAGGTCCTGAACCAAAATTTTGGACTTGCGGTCAGCTCACCAAAAACGAGTTGAAAAATGGAGCTCAAGGGCACAGCAATTCACAAACTGGCCGAGTAATAAAGGACAACTATCGTCCAAAAATCTGTTGAGGAAAGGCAACGAGGCAGACTTGAAAGCGAGGCAGAATAGCAGGAAACAGATTTCAAGAGGTATGTTGGAATCGCCTTTAAAGCACAGGAAGAGGGGCACAATTTCGACAATGATGCACTTGGCCAAAAGGGCGTATGCGTTTTCTCCTGAATATATTCAGGAGAAAACGCATACGCCCTTTTTGGCCAAGCAAGCAAGCGGGCAATGCAAATCTGCACTACAAAGAAGTATCACTTCCCACCGGTCAAAAGGGACATCCACAAAATGTGTAAAACCCAGAAAGGCAAGACAGGCCCTGGAGAACAGGGAGCCTTGTTATGCTGATGGGCGGGATGTAAATTGCCAACTGCCTCTCTGGAGGAGTGCATTGTGTTCCCTAAAACAAGTAAAGAACAGAGCTACAGAGCCAAGGGCACTTCCAGTCTAGGGAATATACCTTGGGAAAACTGAAAATCAATAAGACACAGACACCCCAAAATTTAGGGCTGCACTGCTTACAAGGACCTCAACTTGGGTACACCTTAAATATCCCAGGAAATATAAAAATGGTTCAAAAAATTGTGGTACTTACGTACGATGGAATATCCCTCAGCCATGAAATCAATGTCATAAGACCAGTAGCAGCAAAATGGGTGGATTCAGGTACGATGATTCTAAGTGAAATAAGTCACACAGAAAAAGAAACTTATCATAAGATATCACTTAAGATGATCCTGTAAACATGGCTACACTTGAACTGAGTTAGGAAAGAGAAGAATGTCTCACATTTAGAAAACACTCTTATGCCTGCTTAAGGGGGAAGGAGAGGTGGGGTGATGCATAAAACCAGAGTTTGATATAAGCACATGTACCGTTCCAAAAACCAACTATGGAATAGACAAGAACTATACCTTCCTCAGAGAAAGGGACTCAAAACCCCATATTTCCCACAGATGAATATATCTGACAAGTAAGAATACTAAAACCTATGTATAGATATGTCTCCATAAGGGAATCAAGTGTGTCTAGACTGGCATAAACATGGCAGCGAGAATCAGCTCAAACCCACTATAAAAAGGAATTTAAAAAACAAAACAATAAAACTGGGAAATTCTTTACAATTCCTTCAGGGTCTCTGATGAAACCCGGAATGACCCTATCTACAACGACAGCTGGATGTGGCATAAGGCTGGACACTTGGGACTGAGAGGATTGGTGAGATTGTGTGAGCAAATGCAGACCCTTTAAAGCAATAATGCATGGCACCCATTCCATGGGTCCCAACTCTACAAGTTGAAGGGAATATTACTACAGTTATAACATGTACGGGAAACCTAGAGAACGGACACACTGTGAATATGAAAGTTTTCTAAAACTCAACGAATAGTCCCTCTACTGGTGCTCTGGTTTGACTTTCCATCTGCTTTACTATCAACCTCCCAACTTGGAGAGACAGCCCCTTTAACCTCCTGGTTCGCACAGGTTGCCAATTTGGCAGAGGATGAAAGGGAAGAGGGAGAACCAATGAGAGACTAGCTGTTAGGCCTTTGGAAGGGCACATATCACTGTAATTTCCCGGCAGGAAGAAGAATTAACCAAAGTCTCAGCAAACCACCGGGAAACAGTATAGGTCCTGAACCAAAATTTTGGACTTGCGGTCAGCTCACCAAAAACGAGTTGAAAAATGGAGCTCAGGGGCACAGCAATTCACAAACTGGCCGAGTAATAAAGGAAAACTATCGTCCAAAAATCTGTTGAGGGTAGGCAATGAGGCAGACTTGAAAGCGAGGCAGAATAGCAGGAAACAGATTTCAAGAGGTATGTTGGAATCGGCTTTAAAGCACAGGAAGAGGGGCACAATTTCGACAATGATGCACTTGGCCAAAAGGGCGTATGCGTTTTCTCCTGAATATATTCAGGAGAAAACGCATACGCCCTTTTTGGCCAAGCAAGCAAGCGGGCAATGCAAATCTGCACTACAAAGAAGTATCACTTCCCACCGGTCAAAAGGGACATCCACAAAATGTGTAAAAATCAGAAAGGCTAGACAGGCCCAGGAGAACAGGGAGCCTTGTTGTGCTGATGGTCGGCATGTAAATTGCCAACTGCCTCTCTGGAGGAGTACATTGTGTTCACTAAAACAAGTAAAGAACAGAGCTAGAGAGCCAAGGGCACTTCCAGTCTAGGGAATATACCTGGGGAAAACTGAAAATCAATAAGACAGAGCCACCCCAAAATTTAGGGCTTCACTGCTTATAAGGACCTCAACTTGGGTACACCTTAAATATCCCAGGAAATATAAAAATGGTTCAAAAAATTGTGGTACTTACGTACGATGGAATAACCCTCAGCCATGAAATCAATGTCATAAGACCAGTAACAGCAAAATGGGTAGATTCAGGTACGATGATTCTAAGTGAAATAAGTCACACAGAAAAAGAAACTTATCATAAGATATCAGTTATGAAGATCCTGTAAACATGGCTACACTTGAACTGAGTTAGGAAAGAGAACAGTGTCTCACATTTAGAAAACACTCTTATGCCTGCTTAAGGGGGAAGGAGAGGTGGGGTGATGCATAAAACCAGAGTTTGATATAAGCACAGGTACCGTTCCAAAAACCAACTATGGAATAGACAAGACCTACACCTTCCTCAGTGAAAGGGACTCAAAACCCCATATTTCCCACAGAGGAATATATCTGACAAGTAAGAATCTTAAAACCTATGTATTGATATGTCTCCTTAAGGGAATCAAGTGTGTCTACACTGGCATAAACATGGCAGCGAGAATCAGCTCAAACCCACTATAAAAAGGAATTTCAAAAACAAAACAAAAAAACTGGGAAATTCTTTACAATTCCTTCAGGGACTCTGATGAAACCTGGAATGACCCTATCTACAACGACAGCTGGATGTGTCATAAGGCTGCACACTTGGGACTGAGAGGATTGGTGAGATTGGGTGAGCAATGCAGACCCTTTAAAGCAATAATGCATGGCACCCATTCCATGGGTCCCAACTCTACAGGTTGAAGGGAATATTACTACAGTTATAACATGTACGGGAAACCTAGAGAACGGACACACTGTGAATACGAAAGGTTTCTAAAATTCAACGAATAGTCCCTCTCCTGGTGCTCTGGTTTGACTTTCCATCTGCTTTACTATCAACCTCCCAACTTGGAGAGACAGCCCCATTAACCTCCTGGTTCGCACAGGTTGCCAATTTGGCAGAGGATGAAAGGGAAGAGGGAGAGCCATTGAGAGAGTAGCTGTTAGGCATTTGGAAGGGGACATATCACTCTAAATTCCCGGCAGGAAGAAGAATTAACCAAAGTCTCAGCCACCCACCGGGAACCAGCATAGGTCCTGAACCAAAATTTTGGACTTGCGGTCAGCTCACCAAAAACGAGTTGAAAAATGGAGCTCAGGGGCACAGCAATTCACAAACTGGCCGAGTAATAAAGGACAACTATCGTCCAAAAATCTGTTGAGGGAAGGCAACGAGGCAGATTGAAAGCGAGGCAGAATAGCAGGAAACAGATTTCAAGAGGTACATTGGAATCGCCTTTAAAGCACAGGAAGAGGGGCACAACTTCGACAATGATGCACTTGGCCAAAAAGGGCGTATGCGTTTTCTTCAGGAGAAAACGCATACGCCCTTTTTGGCAAAGCAAGCAAGCGGGCAATGCAAATCTGCACTACAAAGAAGTATCACTTCCCACCGGTCAAAAGGGACATCCACTAAATGTGTAAAAACCGGAAAGGCAAGACAGGCCCTGCAGAACAGGGAGCCTTGTTATGCTGATGGGCGCGATGTAAATTGCCAACTGTCTCTCTGGAGGAGTGAATTGTGTTCCCTAAAACAAGTAAACAACAGAACTACAGAGCCAAGGGCACTTCCAATCTAGGGAATATTCCTTGGGTAAACTGAAAATCAATAAGACAGTGCCTAACCAAAATTTAGGGCTGCACTGCTTACAAGAACCTCAACTTGGGTACACCTTAAATATCCCAGGAAATATAAAAATGGTTCAAAAAATTGTGGTACTTACGTACGATGGAATATCCCTCAGCCATGAAATCAATGTCATAAGACCAGTAGAAGCAAAGTGGTTGGATTCAGGTACGATGATTCTAAGTGAAATAAGTCACACAGAAAAAGAAACTTATCATAAGATATCACTTATGAAGATCCTGTAAACATGGCTACACTTGAACTGAGTTAGGAAAGAGAACAGTGTCTCACCTTTAGAAAACACTCTTATGCCTGCTTAAGGGGGAAGGAGAGGTGGGGTGATGCATAAAACCAGAGTTTGATATAAGCACAGGTACCGTTCCAAAAACCAACTATGGAATAGACAAGACCTACACCTTCCTCAGTGAAAGGGACTCAAAACCCCATATTTCCCACAGAGGAATATATCTGACTAGTAAGAATCTTAAAGCCTATGTATTGATATGTCTCCATAAGGGAATCAAGTGTGTCTAGACTGGCATAAACATGGCAGCGAGAATCAGCACAAACCCACTATAAAAAGGAATTTCAAAAACAAAACAAAAAAACTGGGAAATTCTTTACAATTCCTTCAGGGTCTCTGATGAAACCTGGAATGACCCTATCTACAATGACAGCTGGATGTGGCATAAGGCTGGACACTTGGGACTGAGAGGATTGGTGAGATTGGGTGAGCAAATGCAGACCCTTTAAAGCAATAATGCATGGCACCCATTCCATGGGTCCCAACTCTCCAGGTTGAAGGGAATATTACTAAAGTTATAACATGTACGGGAAACCTAGAGAACGGACACACTGTGAATACGAAAGGTTTCTAAAACTCAACGAATAGTCCCTCTCCTGGTGCTCCGGTTTGACTTTCCATCTGCTTTAATATCAATCTCCCAACTTGGAGAGACAGCCCCTTCAACCTCCTGGTTCACACAGGTTTCCAATTTGGCAGAGGATGTAAGGGAAGAGGGAGAACCAATGAGAGCGTAGCTGTTAGGCATGTGAACGGGCATATATCACTCTAACTTCTCGGCAGGAAGAAGAATGAACCAAAGACTCAGCCCCCCACCGGGTACCAGCATAGGTCCTGAACCAAAATTTTGGACTTGCGGTCAGCTCACCAAAAACGAGTTGAAAAATGGAGCTCAGGGGCACAGCAATTCACAAACTGGCAGAGTAATAAAGGACAAGTATCGTCCAAAAATCTGTTGAGGGAAGGCAACGAGGTGGACTTGAAAGCGAGGCAGAATAGCAGGAAACAGATTTCAATAGGTACGTTGGAATCGCCTTTAAAGCACAGGAAGAGGGGCACAATTTCGACAATGATGCACTTGGCCAAAAAGGGCGTATGCGTTTTCTCCTGAATATATTCAGGAGAAAACGCATACGCCCTTTTTGGCCAAGCAAGCAAGCGGGCAATGCAAATCTGCACTACAAAGAAGTATCACTTCCCACCGGTCAAAAGGGACATCCACAAAATGTGTAAAAATCAGAAAGGCAAGACAGGCCCAGGAGAACAGGGAGCCTTGTTATGCTGATGGACGGGATGTAAATTGCCAACTGCCTCTCTGGAGGAGTACATTGTGTTCCCTAAAACAAGTAAAGAACAGAGCTACAGAGCCAAGGGCACTTCCAATCTAGGGAATATACCTTGGGAAAACTGAAAATCAATAAGACAGAGTCACCCCAAAATTATAGGCTGCACTGCTTATAAGGACCTCAACTTGGGTACACCTTAAATATCCCAGGAAATATAAAAATGGTTCAAAAAATTGTGGTATTTACGTACGATGGAATAACCCTCACCCATGAAATCAATGTCATAAGACCAGTAGCAGTAAAAAGGGTGGATTCAGGTACGATGATTCTAAGTGAAATAAGTCACTCAGAAAAAGAAACTTATCATAAGATATCACTTATGAAGATCCTGTAAACATGGCTACACTTGAACTGAGTTAGGAAAGAGAACAGTGTCTCACATTTAGAAAACACTCTTATGCCTGCTTAAAGGGGAAGGAGAGGTGGGGTGATGCATAAAACCAGAGTTTGATATAAGCACAGGTACCGTTCCAAAAACCAACTATGGAATAGACAAGACCTACACCTTCCTCAGTGAAAGGGACTCAAAACCCCATATTTCCCACAGAGGAATATATCTGACTAGTAAGAATCTTAAACCTATGTATTGATATGTCTCCTTAAGGGAATCAAGTGTGTCTAGACTGGCATAAACATGGCAGCGAGAATCAGCTCAAACCCACTATAAAAAGGAATTTCAAAAACAAAACAAAAAAACTGGGAAATTCTTTACAATTCCTTCAGGGTCTCTGATGAAACCTGGAATGACCCTATCTACAACGACAGCTGGATGTGGCATAAGGCTGGACACTTGGGACTGAGAGGATTGGTGAGATTGGGTGAGCAAATGCAGACCCTTTAAAGCAATAATGCATGGCACCCATTCCATGGGTCCCAACTCTCCAAGTTGAAGGGAATATTACTACAGTTATAACATGTACGGGAAACCTAGAGAACGGACACACTGTGAATACGAAAGGTTTCTAAAACTCAACGAATAGTCCCTCTCCTGGTGCTCTGGTTTGACTTTCCATCTGCTTTACTATCAACCTCCCAACTTGGAGAGACAGCCCCTTTAACCTCCTGGTTCGCACAGGTTGCCAATTTGGCAGAGGATGAAAGGGAAGAGGGAGAACCAATGAGAGAGTAGCTGTTAGGCATTTGGAAGGGGACATATCACTCTAACTTCCCGGCAGGAAGAAGAATTAACCAAAGTCTCAGCACCCCACCGGGAATCAGCATAGGTCCTGAACCAAAATTTTGGACTTGCGGTCAGCTCACAAAAAACGAGTCGCAAAATGGAGCTCAAGGGCACAGCAATTCACAAACTAGCAGAGTAATAAAGGACAACTATCGTCCAAAAATCTGTTAAGGGAAGGCAACGAGGTGGACTTGAAAGCGACGCAGAATAGCAGGAAAGAGATTTCAAGACGTACATTGGAATCGCCTTTAAAGCACAGGAAGAGGGGCACAACTTCGACAATGATGCACTTGGCCAAAAAGGGCCTATGCATTTTCTCCTGAATATATTCAGGAGAAAACGCATAGGCCCTTTTTGGCCAAGCAAGATAGCGGGCAATGCAAATCTGGACTACAAAGAAGTATCACTTCCCACCGTTCAAAAGGGACATCCACAAAATGTGTAAATACCAGAAAGGCAAGACAGGCCCTGGAGAACAGGGAGCCTTGTTATGCTGATGGGCGGGATGTAAGTTGCCACCTGCCTCTCTGGAAGAGTGCATTGTGTTCCCTAAAACAAGTAAAGAACAGAGCTACAGAGGCAAGGGCACTTCCAGTCTAGGGAATATACCTTGGGAAAACTGAAATTCAATAAGACAGAGCCACCCCAAAATTTAGGGCTGCACTGCTTACAAGGACCTCAACTTGGGTACACCTTAAATATCCCAGGAAATATCAAAATGGTTCAAAAAATTGTGGTACTTACGTACGATGGAATATCCCTCAGCCATGAAATCAATGTCATAAGACCAGTAGCAGCAAAATGGGTGGTTTCAGGTACGATGATTCTAAGTGAAATAAGTCACACACAAAAAGAAACTTATCATAAGATATCACTTATGAAGATACTGTAAACATGGCTACACTTGAACTGAGTTAGGAAAGAGAACAGTGTCTCACATTTAGAAAACACTCTTATGCCTGCTTAAGGGGGAAGGAGAGGTGGGGTGATGCATAAAACCAGAGTTTGATATAAGCACATGTACCGTTCCAAAAACCAACTATGGAATAGACAAGACCTACACCTTCCTCAGTGAAAGGGACTCAAAACCCCATATTTCCCGCAGAGGAATATATCTGACTAGTAAGAAACTTAAAACCTATGTATTGATATGTCTCCGTAAGGGAATCAAGTGTGTCTAGACTGGCATAAAGAGGGGAACTACAATCAGCTCAAACCCACTATAAAAAGGAATTTCAAAAACAAAACAAAAAAACTGGGAAATTCTTTACAATTCCTTCAGGGTCTCTGATGAAACCTGGAATGACCCTATCTACAACGACAGCTGGATGTGGCATAAGTCTGGACACTTGGGATTGAGACGATTATTGAGATTGTGTGAGCAAATGCAGACACTTTAATGCAATAATGCATGGCACCCATTCCATAGGTCCCAACTCTCCAGGTTGAAGGGAATATTACTACAGCTATAACATGTACGGGAAACCTAGAGAACGGACACACTGTGAATACGAAAGGTTTCTAAAACTCAATGAATAGTCCCTCTCCTGGTGCTCCGGTTTGACTTTCCATCTGCTTTACTATCAATCTACCAACTTGAAGAGACAGCCCCTTTAACCTCCTGGTTCGCACACGTTTCCAATTTGGCAGAGGATGAAAGGGAAGAGGGAGAACCAATGAGAGAGTAGCTGTTAGGCATTTGGACGGGCACATATCACTCTAATTGCCCAGCAGGAAGAAGAATTAACCAAAGTCTCAGCCACCCACCGGGAACCCGTATAGGTCTTGAACCAAAATTTTGGACTTGCGGTCAGCTCACAAAAAACGTGTTAAAAAATTGAGCTCACTGGCACAGCAATTCACAACCTGGCCGAGTAATAAAGGACAACTATCGTCCAAAAATCTGTTGAGGGAAGACAACGAGGCAGATTTGAAAGCGAGGCAGAATAGCAGGAAACAAATTTCAAGTGGTAAGTTGGAATCGCCTTTAAAGCACAGGAAGAGGGGCACAACTTCGACAATGATGCACTTGCCCAAAAAGGGCGTATGCGTTTTCTCCTGAATATATTCAGGAGAAAACGCATACGCCCTCTTTAGCCAAGCAAGCAAGAGGGCAGTGCAAATCTGCACTACAAAGAAGTATCACTTCCCACCGGTCAAAAGGGACATCCACAAAATGTGTAAAAACCAGAAAGGCAAGACAGGCCCTGGAGAACAGGGAGCCTTGTTATGCTGATGGGCGGGATGTAAATTGTCAACTGCCTCTCTGGACGACTGCATTGTGTTCCCTAAAACAAGTAAACAACAGAGCTACAGAGCCAAGGGCACTTCCAGTCTAGGGAATATACCTTGGGAAATCTGAAAATCAATAAGACAGAGCCACCCCAAAATTTAGGGCTGCACTGCTTACAAGAACCTCAACTTGGGTACACCTTAAATATCCCAGGAAATATAAAAATGGTTCAAAAAATTTTGGTTCTTACGTACGATGGAATATCCCTCAGCCATGAAATCAATGTCATAAGACCAGTAGCAGCAAAATGGGTGAATTCAGGTACGATGATTCTAAGTGAAATAAGTCACACAGAAAAAGAAACTTATCATAAGATATCACTTATGAAGATCCTGTAAATATGGCTACACTTGAACTGAGTTAGGAAAGAGAGCAGTGTCTCACATTTATAAAACACTCTTATGCCTGCTTGAGGAGGAAGGAGAGGTGGGGTGATGCATAAAACGAGAGTTTGATATAAGCACAGGTACCGTTCCAAAAACCAACTATGGAATAGACAAGACCTACACCTTCCTCAGTGAAAGGGAATCAAAACCCCATAGTTCCCGCAGAGGAATATATCTGACTAGTAAGAATCTTAAAACCTATGTATTGATATGTCTCCGTAAGGGAATCAAGTGTGTCTAGACTGGCATAAACATGGCAGCGAGAATCAGCTCAATCCCACTATAAAAAGGAATTTCAAAAACAAAACAAAAAATCTGTGAAATTCTTTACAATTCCTTCAGGGTCTCTGATGAAACCTGGAATGACCCTATCTACAACGACAGCTGGATGTGGCATAAGGCTGGACACTTGGGACTGAGAGGATTGGTGAGATTGGGTGAGCAAATGCAGACCCTTTAAATCACAAATGCCTGGCACCCATTCCATGGGTCCCAACTCTCCAGGTTGAAAGGAATATTACTACAGCTATAACATGTACAGGAAACCTAGAGAACGGACACACTGTGAATACGAAAGGTTTCTAAAACTCAACGAATAGTCCCTCTCCTGGTGCTCCGGTTTGACTTTCCAACTGCTTTACTATCAATCTCCCAACTTGGAGAGACAGCCCCTTTAACCTCCTGGTTCGCACAGCTTTCCAATTTGGCAGTGGATGAAAAGGAAGAGGGTGAACCAATGAGAGAGTAGCTGTTAGGCTTTTGTACGGGCACATATCACTCTAACTTCCCGGCAGGAAGAAGAATTAACCAAAGTCTCAGCCACCCAAGGGGAACCAGCATAGGTCCTGAACCAAAATTTTGGACACGCGGTCAGCTCACAAAAAACGAGTTGAAAAATGGAGCTCAGGTGCACAGCAATTCACTAACTGGCCGAGTAATAAAGGACAACTATCGTCCAAAAATCTGTTGAGCGAAGGCAACGAGGCAGACTTGAAAGCGGGGCAGAATAGCAGGAAACAGATTTCAAGAAGTACGTTGGAATTGCCTTTAAAGCACAGGAAGAGGGGCACAACTTCGACAATGATGCACGTGGACAAAAAGGGCGTATGCGTTTTCTCCTGAATATATTCAGGAGAAGACGCATACGCCCTTTTTGGCCAAGCAAGCAAGCGGGAAATGCAAATCTGCACTACAAAGAAGTATCACTTCCCACCGGTCAAAAGGGACATCCACAAAATGTGTAAAAACCAGAAAGGCAAGACAGGCCCTGCAGAACAGGGAGCCTTGTTATGCTGATGGGCGGGATGTAAATTGCCAACTGCCTCTCTGGAGGAGTGCATTGTGTTCCCTAAAACAAGTAAACAACAGAGCTACAGAGCCAAGGGCACTTCCAGTCTAGGGAATATACCTTGGGAAAACTGAAAATCAATAAGACAGAGCCACCCCAAAATTTAGGGCTGCACTGCTTACAAGGACCTCAACTTGGGTACACCTTAAATATCCGAGGAAATATAAAAATGGTTCAAAAAATTGTGGTACTTACGTACGATGGAATATCCCTCAGCCATGAAATCAATGTCATAAGACCAGCAGCAGCAAAATGGGTGGATTCAGGTACGATGATTCTAAGTGAAATAAGTCACACAGAAAAAGAAACTTATCATAAGATATCACTTATGAAGATCCTGCAAACATGGCTACACATGAACTGAGTTAGGAAAGAGAGCAGTGTCTCACATTTAGAAAACACTCTTATGCCTGCTTAAGGGGGAAGGAGAGGTGGGGTGATGCATAAAACCAGAGTTTGATATAAGCACAGGTACCGTTCCAAAAACCAACTATGGAATAGACAAGACCTACACCTTCCTCAGTGAAAGGGACTCAAAACCCCATAGTTCACGCAGAGGAATATATCTGACTAGTAAGAATCTTAAAACCTATGTATTGATATGTCTCCGTAAGGGAATCAAGTGTGTCTAGACTGGCATAAACATGGCAGCGAGAATCAGCTCAAATCCACTATAAAAAGGAATTTCAAAAACAAAACCAAAAAACTGGGAAATTCTTTACAATTCCTTCAGGGTCTCTGATGAAACCTGGAATGACCCTATCTACAGCGACAGCTGGATGTGGCATAAGGCTGGACACTTGGGACTGAGAGGATTGGTGAGATTGGGTGAGCAAATGCAGACCCTTTAAAGCACAAATGCCTGGCATCCATTCCATGGGTCCCAACTCTCCAGGTTGAAGGGAATATTACTACAGCTATAACATGTACAGCAAACCTAGAGAACGGACACACTGTGAATACGACAGGTTTCTAAAACTCAACGAATAGTCCCTCTCCTGGTGCTCCGTTTTGACTTTCCATCTGCTTTACTATAAATCTCCCAACTTGGAGAGACAGCCCCTTTAACCTCCTGGTGGGCACAGGTTGCCAATTTGGCAGAGGATGAAAGGGGAAAGGGAGAACCAATGAGAGAGTAGCTGTTAGGCATTTGGGCGGGCACATATCACTGTAATTTCCCGGCAGGAAGAAGAATTAACCAAAGTCTCAGCCACCCACCGGGAACCAGTATAGGTCCTGAACCAAAATTTTGGACGTGCGGTCAGCTCACCAAAAACGAGTTGAAAAATGGAGCTCAGGGGCACAGCAATTCACAAACTGGCCGAGTAATAAAGGACAACTATCGTCCAAAAATCTGTTGAGGGAAGGCAACGAGGCGGACTTGAAAGCGAGGCAGAAGAGCAGGAAACAGATTTCAAGAGGTACGTTGGAATCGCCTTTAAAGCACAGGAAGAGGGGCACAACTTCGACAATGATGCACTTGGCCAAAAAGCGCGTATGAGTTCTCTCCTGAATATATTCAGGAGGAAACGCATACGCCCTTTTTCGCCAAGCAAGCAAGAGGGCAATGCAAATCTGCCCTCAAAGAAGTATCACTTCCCACCGGTCAAAAGGGACATCCACAAAATGTGTAAAAACCAGAAAGGCAAGACAGGCCCTGGAGAACAGGGAGCCTTGTTATGCTGATGGGCGGGATGTAAATTGCCAACTGCCTCTCTGGAGGATTGCATTGTGTTCCCTAAAACAAGTAAATAACAGAGCTACAGAGCCAAGGGCACTTCCAGTCTATGGAATATACCTTGGGAAAACTGAAAATCAATAAGACAGAGCCACCCCAAAATTTAGGGCTGCACTGCTTACAAGGACCTCAACTTGGGTACACCTTAAATATCCCAGGAAATATCAAAATGGTTCAAAAAATTGTGGTACTTACATACGATGGAATATCCCTCAGCCATGAAATCAATGTCATAAGACCAGTAGCAGCAAAATGGGTGGATTCAGGTACGATGATTCTAAGTGAAATAAGTCACAGAGAAAAAGAAACTTATCATAAGATATCACTTATGAAGATCCTGTAAACATGGCTACACTTGAACTGAGTTAGGAAAGAGAACAGTGTCTCACATTTAGAAAACAATCTTATGCCTGCTTAAGGGGGAAGGAGAGGTGGGGTGATGCATAAAACCAGAGTTTGATATAAGCACAGGTACCGTTCCAAAAACCAACTATGGGATAGACAAGACCTACACCTTCCTCAGTGAAAGGGACTCAAAACGCCATATTTCCCGCAGAGGAATATATCTGACTAGTAAGAATCTTAAAACCTATGTATTGATATGTTTCCGTAAGGGAATCAAGTGTGTCTAGACTGGCATAAACATGGTAGCGAGAATCAGCTCAAACCCACTATAAAAAGGTATTTCAAAAACAAAACAAAAAAACTGGGAAATTCTTAACAATTCATTCAGGGTCTCTGATGAAACCTGGAATGACCCTATCAACAATGACAGCTGTATGTGGTATAAGGCTGGACACTTGGGACTGAGAGGATTGGTGAGATTGGGTGAGCAAATGCAGACCCTTTAAAGCAATAATGCATGGCACCCATTCCATGGGTCCCAACTCTCCAGGTTGAAGGGAATATTACTACAGTTATAACATGTACGGGAAACCTAGAGAACGGACACACTGTGAATACGAAAGGTTTCTAAAACTCAACGAATAGTCCCTCTCCTGGTGCTCCGGTTTGACTTTCCATCTGCTTTACTATCAATCTCCCAACTTGGAGAGACAGCCACTTTAACATCCTGGTTCGCACAGGTTTCCAATTTGGCAGAGGATGAAAGGGATGAGGGAGAACCAATGAGAGAGTAGCTGCTAGGCATTGGGACGGGCACATATCACTGTAATTTCCCGGCAGGAAGAAGAATTAACCAAAGTCTCAGCCACCCAACGGGAACCAGTATAGGTCCTGAACCAAAATTTTGGACTTGCGGTCAGCTCACCAAAAACGAGTTGAAAAATGGAGCTCAGGGGCACAGCAATTCACAAACTGGCCGAGTAATAAAGGACAACTATCGTCCAAAAATCTGTTGGGGAAGGCAACGAGGCGGACTTGAAAGCGAGGCAGAATAGCAGGAAACAGATTTCAAGAGGTACGTTGGAATCGCCTTTAAAGCACAGGAAGAGGGACACAACTTCGACAATGATGCACTTGGCCAAAAAGGGCGTATGCGTTTTCTCCTGAATATATTCAGGAGAAAACGCATACGCCCTTTTTGGCCAAGCAAGCAAGCGGGCAATGCAAATCTGCACTACAAAGAAGTATCACTTCCCACCGGTCAAAAGGGACATCCACAAAATGTGTAAAATCCAGAAAGGCCAGACAGGCTCTGGAGAACAGGGAGCCTTGTTATGCTGATGGGCGGGATGTAAATTGCCAACGGCCTCTCTGGAGGAGTGCATTGTGTTCCCTAAAACAAGTAAACAAAAGAGCTACAGAGCCAAGGGCACTTCCAGTCTAAGGAATATACCTTGGGAAAACTGAAAATCAATAAGACAGAGCCACCCCAAAATTTAGGGCTGCACTGCTTACAAGGACCTCAACTTGGATACACCTTAAGTATCCCAGGAAATATAAAAATGGTTCAAAAAATTGTGGTACTTACGTACGATGGAATATCCCTCAGCCATGAAATCCATGTCATAAGACCAGTAGCAGCAAAATGGGTGGATTCAGGTACGATGATTCTAAGTGAAATAAGTCACACAGAAAAAGAAACTTATCATAAGATATCACTTATGAAGATCCTGTAAACATGGCTACACTTGAACTGAGTTAGGAAAGAGAACAGTGTCTCACATTTAGAAAACACTCTTATGCCTGCTTAAGGGGGAAGAGGAGGTGGGGTGATGCATAAAACCAGAGTTTGATATAAGCAGAGGTACCGTTCCAAAAACCAACTATGGAATAGACAAGACCTACACCCTCCTCAGTGAAAGGGACTCAAAACCCCATATTTCCCGCAGAGGAATATATCTGACTAGTAAGAATCTTAAAACCTATGTATTGATATGTCTCCGGAAGCGAATGAAGTGTGTCTAGACTGGCATAAACATGGCAGCGAGAATCAGCTCAAACCCACTCTAAAAAGGAATTTCAAAAACAAAACATAAAAACTGGGATATTCTTTACAATTCCTTCAGGGTCTCTGATGAAACCCGGAATGACCCTATCTACAAGAACAGCTGGATGTGGCATAAGGCTGGACAATTGGGACTGAGACGATTGGTGAGATTTGGTGAGCAAATGCAGACCCTTTAAAGCACAAATGCAAGGCACCCATTCCATGGGTCCCAACTCTCCAGGTTGAAGGGAATATTACTACAGATATAACATGTACGGGAAACCTAGAGAACGGACACACTGCAAATACGAAAGGTTTCTAAAACTCAATGAATAGTCCCTCTCCTGGTGCTCCAGTTTGACTTTCCATCTGCTTTACTATCAAACTCCCAACTTGGAGAGACAGACCCTTTAAGCTTCTGGTTCGCACAGGTTGCCAATTTGGCAGAGGATGAAAGGGAAGAAGGAGAACCAATGAGAGAGTAGCTGTTAGGCATTAGGACGGGCACATATCACTGTAATTTCTCGGCAGGAAGAAGAATTAAATAAAGTCTCAGCCACCCACTGGGAACCAGTATAGGTCCTGAACCAAAATTTTGGACTTGCGGTCAGCTCACCAAAAACGAGTTGAAAAATGGAGCTCAGGGGCACAGCAATTCACAAACTGGCCGAGTAATAAAGGACAACTATCGTCCAAAAATCTGTTGAGGGAAGGCAAAGAGGCGGACTTGAAAGCGAGGCAGAATAGCAGGAAACAGATTTCAAGAGGTACATTTCAATCGCCTTTAAAGCACAGGAAGAAGGGCACAACGTCGACAATGATGCACTTGGCCAAAAAGGGCGTATGCGTTTTCTCCTGAGTATATTCAGGAGAAAACGCATACGCCCTCTTTGGCAAAGCAAGCAAGCGGGCAATGCAAATCTGCACTACAAAGAAGTATCACTTCCCACCGGTCAAAAGGGACATCGACAAAATGTGTAAAAACCAGAAAGGCAAGACAGGCCCTGGAGAACAGGGAGCCTTGTTATGCTGATGGGCGGGAGGTAAATTGCCAACTGCCTCGCTGGAGGAGTGCATTGTGTTCCCTAAAACAAGTAAAGAACAGAGCTACAGAGCCTAGGGCACTTCCAGTGTAGGGAATATACCTTGGGAAAACTGAAAATCAATAAGACAGAGCCACCAAAAAATTTAGGGCTGCACTGCTTACAAGGACCTCAACTTGGGTACACCTTAAATATCCCAGGAAATATAAAAATGGTTCAAAAAATTGTGGTACTTACGTATGATGGAATATCCCTAAGCCATGAAATCAATGTCATAAGACCAGTAGCAGCAAAATGGGTGGATTCAGGTACGATGATTCTAAGTGAAATAAGTCACACAGAAAAAGAAACTTATCATAAGATATCACTTATGAAGATCCTGTAAACATGGCTACACTTGAACTGAGTTAGGAAAGAGAAGAGTGTCTCACATTTAGAAAACACTCTTATGCCTGCTTCAGGCGGAAGGAGAGGTGGGGTGATGCATAAAACCAGAGTTTGATATAAGCACAGGTACCGTTCCAAAAACCAACTATGGAATAGACAAGACCTACACCTTCCTCAGTGAAAGGGACTCAAAACACCATATTTCCCGCAGAGGAATATATCTGACTAGTAAGAAACTTAAAACCTATGTATTGATATGTCTCCGTAAGGAATCAAGTGTGTCTAGACTGGCATAAACATGGCAGCGAGAATCAGCTCAAACCCACTATAAAAAGGAATTTCAAAAACAAAACATAAAAACTGGGATATTCTTTACAATTCCTTCAGGGTCTCTGATGAAACCTGGAATGACCCTATCTACAATGACAGCTGGATGTGGCATAAGGAGGGACACTTGGGACTGAGAGGATTGGTGAGATTGGGTGAGCAAATGCAGAACCTTTAAAGCTCAAATGCATGGCACCTATTCCATGTGTCCCAACTCTCCAGGTTGAAGGGAATATTACTACAGCTATAACATGTACGGGAAACCTAGAGAACGGACACACTGTGAATACGAAAGGTTTCTAAATCTCAACGAATAATCCCTCTCCTTGTGCTCCGGTTTGACTTTCCATCTGCTTTACTATCAACCTCCCAGCTTGGAGAGACAGCCCCTTTAACCTCCTGGTTCGCACAGTTTACCAAATTGGCAGAGGATGAAAGGGAAGAGGGAGAACCAATGAGAGAGTAGCTGTTAGGCATTTGGACGTGTGCATATCACTCTAATTTCCCGGCAGGAAGAAGAATTAACCAAAGTCTCAGCCACCCACCGGGAACCAGTATAGGTCCTGAACCAAAATTTTGGACTTGCGGTCAGCTCACCAAAAACGAGTTGAAAAATGGAGCTGAGGGGCACAGCAATTCACAAACTGGCCGAGTAATAAAGGACAACTATCGTCCAAAAATCTGTTGAGGGAAGGCAACGAGGCGGACTTGAAAGCGAGGCAGAATAGCAGGAAACAGATTTCAAGAGGTACGTTGGAATCGCCTTTAAAGAACAGGAAGAGGGGCACAACTTCGACAATGATGCACTTGACCAAAAAGGGCGTATGCGTTTTCTCCTGAATATATTCAGGAGAAAACGCATACGCCCTTTTTGGCCAAGCAAGCAAGCGGGCAATGCAAATCTGCACTACAAAGAAGTATCACTTCCCGCCGGTCAAAAGGGACATCCACAAAATGTGTAAAAACCAGAAAGGCAAAACAGGCCCTGGAGAACAGGGAGCCTTGTTATGCTGATGGGCGGGATGTAAATTGCCAACTGCCTCTCTGGAGGAGTGCATTGTGTTCCCTCAAACAAGTAAACAACAGAGCTACAGAGCCAAGGGCACTTCCAGTCTAGGGAATATACCTTGGGAAAACTGAAAATCAATAAGACAGAGCCACCCCAAAATTTAGGGCTGCACGGCTTACAAGAACCTCAACTTGGGTACACATTAAATATACCAGGAAATATAAAAATGGTTCAAAAAATTGTGGTACTTACGTACGATGGAATATCCCTCAGCCATGAAATCAATGTCATAAGACCAGTAGCAGCAAAATGGGTGGATTCATGTACGATGATTCTAAGTGAAATAAGTCACACAGAAAAACAAACTTATCATAAGATCACTTATGAAGATCCTGTAAACATGGCTACACTTGAACTGAGTTAGGACAGAGAACAGAGTCTCACATTTAGAAAACACTCTTATGCCTGCTTAAGGGGGAAGGAGAGGTGGGGTGATGCACAAAACCAGAGTTTGATATAAACACAGGTACCGTTCCAAAAACCAACTATGGAATATACAAGACCTACACCTTCCTCAGTGAAAAGGACTCAAAACACCATATTTCCCACAGAGGAATATATCTGACTAGTAAGAATCTTAAAACCTATGTATTGATATGTCTCCGTAAGGGAATCAAGTGTGTCTAGACTGGCATAAACATGGCAGCGAGAACAGCTCAAACCCACTATAAAAAGGAATTTCAAAAACAAAACAAAAAAACTGGGAAATTCTTTACAATTCCTTCAGGGTCTCTGATGAAACCTGGAATGACCCTATCTACAAAGACAGCTGGATGTGGCATAAGGCTGGACACTTGGGACTGAGAGGATTGGTGAGATTGGGTGAGCAAATTCAGACCCTTTAAAGCACAAATGACTGGCACACATTCCATGGGTCCCAACTCTCCAGGTTGAAGGGAATATTACTACAGCTATAACATGTACGGGAAACCTAGAGAACGGACACACTGTGAATACGAAAGGTTTCTAAAACTCAAAGAATACTCCCTCTCCTGGTGCTCCGGTTTGACTTTCCATATGTTTTACTATCAACCTCCCAACTTGGAGAGACAGCCCCTTTAACCTCCTGGTTCGCACAGGTTGCCAATTTGGCAGAGGATTAAAGGGAAGAGGGAGATCCAATGAGAGAGTAGCTGTTAGGCATTTGGATGGGCACATATCACTCTAACTTCCCAGCAGGAAGAAGTATTAACCAAAGTATCAGCCCCACACCGGGAACCAGCAAAGGTCATGAACCAAAATTTTGGACTTGCGGTCACCTCACAAAAAACGAGTTGAAAAGTGGAGCTCAGTGGCCCAGCAATTCACAAACTGGCCAAGTAATAAAGGACAACTATCGTCCAAAAATCTGTTGAGGGAAGGCAACGAGGCGGACTTGAAAGCGAGGCAGAATAGCAGGAAACATATTTCAAGAGGTAGGTTGGAATCGCCTTTAAAGCACAGAAAGAGGGGCACAACTTCGACAATGATGCACTTGGCGAAAAAGGGCATATGGGTTTTCTCAGGAGAAAACGCATACGCCCTTTTTGGCCAAGCAAGCAAGCGGGCAATGCAAATCTGCACTACAAAGAAGTATCACTTCCCACCGGTCAAAAGGGACATCCACAAAATGTGTAAAACCCAGAAAGGCAAGACAGGCCCTGGAGAACAGGGAGCCTTGTTATGCTTATGGGTGGGATGCAAATTGCCAACTGCCTCTCTGGAGGAGTGCATTGTGTTCCCTAAAACAAGTAAACAACAGAGCTACAGAGCCAAGGGCACTTCCAGTCTAGGGAATATACCTTGGGAATTCTGAAAATCAATAAGACAGAGCCACCCCAAAATTTAGGGCTGCACTGCTTACAAGAACCTCAACTTGGGTACACCTTAAATATACCAGGAAATATAAAAATGGTTCAAAAAATTGTGGTACATACGTACGATGGAATATCCCTCAGCCATGAAATCAATGTCATAAGACCAGTAGCAGCAAAATGGGTGGATTCAGGTACGATGATTCTAAGTGAAATAAGTCACAGAGAAGAAGAAACTTATCATAAGATATCACTTATGAAGATCCTGTAAACATGGCTACACTTGAACTGACTTAGGAAAGAGAACAGTGTCTCACATTTAGAAAACACTCTTATGCCTGCTTAAGGGGGAAGGAGAGGTGGGGTGATGCATAAAACCAGAGTTTGATATAAGCACAGGTACCGTTCCAAAAACCAATTATGGAATAGACAAGACCTACACCTTCCTCAGTGAAAGGGACTCAAAACCACATATTTCCCACAGAGGAATATATCTGACTAGTAAGAATCTTAAAACCTATGTATTGATATGTCTCCGTAAGGGAATCAAGTGTGTCTAGACTGGCATAAACATGGCAGCGAGAATCAGCTAAAACCCACTATAAAAAGGAATTTCAAAAACAAAGCAAAAAGACTGGGAAATTCTTTACAATTCCTTCAGGGTCTCTGATGAGACCTGGAATGACCCTATGTACAACGAAAGCAGGATGTGGCATAAGGCTGGACAACTGGGACTGAGAGGATTGGTGAGATTGGGTGAGCACATGCAGACCCTTTAAAGCACAAATGCCTGGCACCCGTTCCAAGGGTCCCAACTCTCCAGGTTAGAAGGAAATATTACTACAGCTATAAAATGTACAGGAAACCTAGAGAACGGACACACTGTGAATACGAAAGGTTTCTAAAACTCAACTAATAGTCCCTCTCCTGGTGCTCCGGTTTGACTTTCCATCTGCTTTACTATCAACCTCCCAACTTGGAGAGACATCCCCTTTAACCTCCTGGTTCGCACAGGTTTCCAATTTGGCAGAGGATGAAAGGGAAGAGGGAGAACCAATGAGAGAGTAGCTGTTAGGCATTTGGACGGGCACATATCACTCTAACTTCCCGGCAGGAAGAAGTATTAACCAAAGTCTCAGCCACCCACCGGGAACCAGTATAGGTCCTGAACCAAAATTTTGGACTTGCGGTCAGCTCACCAAAAACGAGTTGAAAAATGGAGCTCAGGGGCACAGCAATTCACAAACTGGCCGAGTAATAAAGGACAACTATCGTCCAAAAATCTGTTGAGAGAAGGCAACGAGGCAGACTTGAAAGCGAGGCAGAATAGCAGGAAACAGATTTCAAGAGGTACATTGGAATCACCTTTAAAGCACAGGAAGAGGGGCCCAACCTCGACAATGATGCACTTGGCCAAAAAGGGCGTATGCGTTTTGTCCTGAATATATTCAGGAGAAAACACATACGCCCTTTTTGGCCAAGCAAGCAGGCGGGCAATGCAAATCTGCACTACAAAGAAGTATCACTTCCCACCGGTCAAAAGGGACATCCACAAAATGTGTAAATACCAGAAAGGCAAGACAGGCCCTGGAGAACAGGGAGCCTTGTTATGCTGATGGGCGGGATGTAATTTGCCAACTGCCTCTCTGGAGGAGTACATTGTGTTCCCTAAAACAAGTAAAGAAGAGAGCTACAGAGCCAAGGGCACTTCCAGTCTAGGGAATATACCTTGGGAAAACTGAAAATCAATAAGACAGAGCCACCCCAAAATTTAGGGCTGCACTGCTTACAAGGACCTCAACTTGGGTACACCTTAAATATCCCAGGAAATATAAAAATGGTTCAAAAAATTGTGGTACTTACGTACGATGGAATATCCCTCAGCCATGAAATCAATGTCATAAGACCAGTAACAGCAAAATGGGTAGATTCAGGTACGATGATTCTAAGTGAAATAAGTCACAGAGAAAAAGAAACTTATCATAAGATATCACTTATGAAGATCCTGTAAACATGGCTACACTTGAACTGAGTTAGGAAAGAGAAGAATGTCTCACATTTAGAAAACACTCTTATGCCTGCTTAAGGGGGATGGAGAGGTGGGGTGATGCATAAAACCAGAGTTTGATATAAGCACAGGTACCGTTCCAAAAACCAACTATGGTATAGACAAGACCTACACCTTCCTCAGTGAAAGGGACTCAAAACCCCATATTTCCCGCAGAGGAATATATCTGACTAGTAAGAATCTTAAAACCTATGGATTGATATGTCTCCGTAAGGGAATCAAGTGTGTCTAGACTGGCATAAACATGGCAACGAGAATCAGCTCAAACCCACTATAAAAAGGAATATCAAAAACAAAACAAAAAAACTGGGAAATTCTTTACAATTCCTTCAGGGTCTCTGATGAAACCTGGAATGACCCTATTTACAATGACAGCTGGATGTGGCATAAGGCTGGACACTTGGGACTGAGAGGATTGGAGAGATTGGGTTAGCAAATGCAGACCCTTTAAAGCAATAATGCCTGGCACCCATTCCATGGGTCCCAACTCTCCAGGTTGAAGGGAATATTACTAAAGTTATAACATGTACCGGAAACCAAGAGAACGGACACACTGTGAATACGAAAGGTTTCTAAAACTCAACGAATAGTCCCTCTCCTGGTGCTCCGGTTTGACTTTCCATCTGCTTTACTATCAACCTCCCAACTTGGAGAGACAGCCCCTTTAACCTCCTGGTTCGCACAGGTTGCCAATTTGGCAGAGGATGAAAGGGAAGAGGGAGAACCAATGAGAGAGTAGCTGTTAGGCATTTGGACGGCCATATATCACTGTAATTTCCCGGCAGGAAGAAGAATTAACCAAAGTCTCAGCCACCCACCGGGAACCAGTATAGGTCCTGAACCAAAATTTTGGACTTGCGGTCAGCTCACCAAAAACGAGTTGAAAAATGGAGCTCAGGGGCACAGCAATTCACAAACTGGCCGAGTAATAAAGGACAACTATCGTCCAAAAATCTGTTGAGGGAAGGCAACGAGGCGGACTTGAAAGCGAGGCAGAATAGCAGGAAACAGATTTCAAGAGGTACGTTGGAATCGCCTTTAAAGCACAGGAAGAGGGGCACAACTTCGACAATGATGCACTTGGCCAAAAAGGGCGTATGCGTTTTCTCCTGAATATATTCAGGAGAAAACGCATACGCCCTTTTTGGCCAAGCAAGCAAGCGGGCAATGCAAATCTGCACTACAAAGAAGTATCACTTCCCACCGGTCAAAAGGGACATCCACAAAATGTGTAAAACCCAGAAAGGCAAGACAGGCCCTGGAGAACAGGGAGCCTTGTTATGCTGATGGGCGGGATGTAAATTGCCGACTGCCTCTCTCGAGGAGTTCATTGTGTTCCCTAAAACAAGTAAAGAACAGAGCTACAGAGCCAAGGGCACTTCCAGTCTAGGGAATATACCTTGGGAAAACTGAAAATCAATAAGACAGAGCCACCCCAAAATTTAGGGCTGCACTGCTTACAAGGACCTCAACTTGGGTACACCTTAAATATCCCAGGAAATATAAAAATGGTTCAAAAAATTGTGGTACTTACGTACGATGGAATATCCCTCAGCCATGAAATCAATGTCATAAGACCAGTAGCAACAAAATGGGTGGATTCAGGTACGATGATTTTAAGTGAAATAAGTCACACAGAAAAAGAAACTTATCATAAGATATCACTTATGAAGATCCTGTAAACATGGCTACACTTGAACTGAGTTAGGAAAGAGAAGAATGTCTCACATTTAGAAAACACTCTTATGCCTGCTTAAGGGGGAAGGAGAGGTGGGGTGATGCATAAAACCAGAGTTTGATATAAGCACAGGTATCGTTCCAAAAACCAACTATGGTATAGACAAGACCTACACCTTCCTCAGTGAAAGGGACTCAAAACCCCATATTTCCCACAGAGGAATATATCTGACTAGTAAGAATCTTAAAACCTATGGTTTGATATGTCTCCGTAAGGGAATCAAGTGTGTCTAGACTGGCATAAACATGGCAGCGAGAATCAGCTCAAACCCACTATAAAAAGGAATATCAAAAACAAAACAAAAAAACTGGGAAATTCTTTACAATTCCTTCAGGGTCTCTGATGAAACCTGGAATGACCCTATTTACAATGACAGCTGGATGTGGCATAAGGCTGGACACTTGGGACTGAGAGGATTGGAGAGATTGGGTTAGCAAATGCAGACCCTTTAAAGCAATAATGCCTGGCACCCATTCCATGGGTCCCAACTCTCCAGGTTGAAGGGAATATTACTAAAGTTATAACATGTACCGGAAACCAAGAGAACGGACACACTGTGAATATGAAAGTTTTCTAAAACTCAACGAATAGTCCCTCTACTGGTGCTCTGGTTTGACTTTCCATCTGCTTTACTATCAACCTCCCAACTTGGAGAGACAGCCCCTTTAACCTCCTGGTTCGCACAGGTTGCCAATTTGGCAGAGGATGAAAGGGAAGAGGGAGAACCAATGAGAGACTAGCTGTTAGGCCTTTGGAAGGGCACATATCACTGTAATTTCCCGGCAGGAAGAAGAATTAACCAAAGTCTCAGCAAACCACCGGGAAACAGTATAGGTCCTGAACCAAAATTTTGGACTTGCGGTCAGCTCACCAAAAACGAGTTGAAAAATGGAGCTCAAGGGCACAGCAATTCACAAACTGGCCGAGTAATAAAGGACAACTATCGTCCAAAAATCTGTTGAGGAAAGGCAACGAGGCAGACTTGAAAGCGAGGCAGAATAGCAGGAAACAGATTTCAAGAGGTATGTTGGAATCGCCTTTAAAGCACAGGAAGAGGGGCACAATTTCGACAATGATGCACTTGGCCAAAAGGGCGTATGCGTTTTCTCCTGAATATATTCAGGAGAAAACGCATACGCCCTTTTTGGCCAAGCAAGCAAGCGGGCAATGCAAATCTGCACTACAAAGAAGTATCACTTCCCACCGGTCAAAAGGGACATCCACAAAATGTGTAAAACCCAGAAAGGCAAGACAGGCCCTGGAGAACAGGGAGCCTTGTTATGCTGATGGGCGGGATGTAAATTGCCAACTGCCTCTCTGGAGGAGTGCATTGTGTTCCCTAAAACAAGTAAAGAACAGAGCTACAGAGCCAAGGGCACTTCCAGTCTAGGGAATATACCTTGGGAAAACTGAAAATCAATAAGACACAGACACCCCAAAATTTAGGGCTGCACTGCTTACAAGGACCTCAACTTGGGTACACCTTAAATATCCCAGGAAATATAAAAATGGTTCAAAAAATTGTGGTACTTACGTACGATGGAATATCCCTCAGCCATGAAATCAATGTCATAAGACCAGTAGCAGCAAAATGGGTGGATTCAGGTACGATGATTCTAAGTGAAATAAGTCACACAGAAAAAGAAACTTATCATAAGATATCACTTAAGATGATCCTGTAAACATGGCTACACTTGAACTGAGTTAGGAAAGAGAAGAATGTCTCACATTTAGAAAACACTCTTATGCCTGCTTAAGGGGGAAGGAGAGGTGGGGTGATGCATAAAACCAGAGTTTGATATAAGCACATGTACCGTTCCAAAAACCAACTATGGAATAGACAAGAACTATACCTTCCTCAGAGAAAGGGACTCAAAACCCCATATTTCCCACAGATGAATATATCTGACAAGTAAGAATACTAAAACCTATGTATAGATATGTCTCCATAAGGGAATCAAGTGTGTCTAGACTGGCATAAACATGGCAGCGAGAATCAGCTCAAACCCACTATAAAAAGGAATTTAAAAAACAAAACAATAAAACTGGGAAATTCTTTACAATTCCTTCAGGGTCTCTGATGAAACCCGGAATGACCCTATCTACAACGACAGCTGGATGTGGCATAAGGCTGGACACTTGGGACTGAGAGGATTGGTGAGATTGTGTGAGCAAATGCAGACCCTTTAAAGCAATAATGCATGGCACCCATTCCATGGGTCCCAACTCTACAAGTTGAAGGGAATATTACTACAGTTATAACATGTACGGGAAACCTAGAGAACGGACACACTGTGAATATGAAAGTTTTCTAAAACTCAACGAATAGTCCCTCTACTGGTGCTCTGGTTTGACTTTCCATCTGCTTTACTATCAACCTCCCAACTTGGAGAGACAGCCCCTTTAACCTCCTGGTTCGCACAGGTTGCCAATTTGGCAGAGGATGAAAGGGAAGAGGGAGAACCAATGAGAGACTAGCTGTTAGGCCTTTGGAAGGGCACATATCACTGTAATTTCCCGGCAGGAAGAAGAATTAACCAAAGTCTCAGCAAACCACCGGGAAACAGTATAGGTCCTGAACCAAAATTTTGGACTTGCGGTCAGCTCACCAAAAACGAGTTGAAAAATGGAGCTCAGGGGCACAGCAATTCACAAACTGGCCGAGTAATAAAGGAAAACTATCGTCCAAAAATCTGTTGAGGGTAGGCAATGAGGCAGACTTGAAAGCGAGGCAGAATAGCAGGAAACAGATTTCAAGAGGTATGTTGGAATCGGCTTTAAAGCACAGGAAGAGGGGCACAATTTCGACAATGATGCACTTGGCCAAAAGGGCGTATGCGTTTTCTCCTGAATATATTCAGGAGAAAACGCATACGCCCTTTTTGGCCAAGCAAGCAAGCGGGCAATGCAAATCTGCACTACAAAGAAGTATCACTTCCCACCGGTCAAAAGGGACATCCACAAAATGTGTAAAAATCAGAAAGGCTAGACAGGCCCAGGAGAACAGGGAGCCTTGTTATGCTGATGGACGGGATGTAAATTGCCAACTGCCTCTCTGGAGGAGTACATTGTGTTCACTAAAACAAGTAAAGAACAGAGCTAGAGAGCCAAGGGCACTTCCAGTCTAGGGAATATACCTGGGGAAAACTGAAAATCAATAAGACAGAGCCACCCCAAAATTTAGGGCTTCACTGCTTATAAGGACCTCAACTTGGGTACACCTTAAATATCCCAGGAAATATAAAAATGGTTCAAAAAATTGTGGTACTTACGTACGATGGAATAACCCTCAGCCATGAAATCAATGTCATAAGACCAGTAACAGCAAAATGGGTAGATTCAGGTACGATGATTCTAAGTGAAATAAGTCACACAGAAAAAGAAACTTATCATAAGATATCAGTTATGAAGATCCTGTAAACATGGCTACACTTGAACTGAGTTAGGAAAGAGAACAGTGTCTCACATTTAGAAAACACTCTTATGCCTGCTTAAGGGGGAAGGAGAGGTGGGGTGATGCATAAAACCAGAGTTTGATATAAGCACAGGTACCGTTCCAAAAACCAACTATGGAATAGACAAGACCTACACCTTCCTCAGTGAAAGGGACTCAAAACCCCATATTTCCCACAGAGGAATATATCTGACAAGTAAGAATCTTAAAACCTATGTATTGATATGTCTCCTTAAGGGAATCAAGTGTGTCTACACTGGCATAAACATGGCAGCGAGAATCAGCTCAAACCCACTATAAAAAGGAATTTCAAAAACAAAACAAAAAAACTGGGAAATTCTTTACAATTCCTTCAGGGACTCTGATGAAACCTGGAATGACCCTATCTACAACGACAGCTGGATGTGTCATAAGGCTGCACACTTGGGACTGAGAGGATTGGTGAGATTGGGTGAGCAATGCAGACCCTTTAAAGCAATAATGCATGGCACCCATTCCATGGGTCCCAACTCTACAGGTTGAAGGGAATATTACTACAGTTATAACATGTACGGGAAACCTAGAGAACGGACACACTGTGAATACGAAAGGTTTCTAAAATTCAACGAATAGTCCCTCTCCTGGTGCTCTGGTTTGACTTTCCATCTGCTTTACTATCAACCTCCCAACTTGGAGAGACAGCCCCATTAACCTCCTGGTTCGCACAGGTTGCCAATTTGGCAGAGGATGAAAGGGAAGAGGGAGAGCCATTGAGAGAGTAGCTGTTAGGCATTTGGAAGGGGACATATCACTCTAAATTCCCGGCAGGAAGAAGAATTAACCAAAGTCTCAGCCACCCACCGGGAACCAGCATAGGTCCTGAACCAAAATTTTGGACTTGCGGTCAGCTCACCAAAAACGAGTTGAAAAATGGAGCTCAGGGGCACAGCAATTCACAAACTGGCCGAGTAATAAAGGACAACTATCGTCCAAAAATCTGTTGAGGGAAGGCAACGAGGCAGATTGAAAGCGAGGCAGAATAGCAGGAAACAGATTTCAAGAGGTACATTGGAATCGCCTTTAAAGCACAGGAAGAGGGGCACAACTTCGACAATGATGCACTTGGCCAAAAAGGGCGTATGCGTTTTCTTCAGGAGAAAACGCATACGCCCTTTTTGGCAAAGCAAGCAAGCGGGCAATGCAAATCTGCACTACAAAGAAGTATCACTTCCCACCGGTCAAAAGGGACATCCACTAAATGTGTAAAAACCGGAAAGGCAAGACAGGCCCTGCAGAACAGGGAGCCTTGTTATGCTGATGGGCGCGATGTAAATTGCCAACTGTCTCTCTGGAGGAGTGAATTGTGTTCCCTAAAACAAGTAAACAACAGAACTACAGAGCCAAGGGCACTTCCAATCTAGGGAATATTCCTTGGGTAAACTGAAAATCAATAAGACAGTGCCTAACCAAAATTTAGGGCTGCACTGCTTACAAGAACCTCAACTTGGGTACACCTTAAATATCCCAGGAAATATAAAAATGGTTCAAAAAATTGTGGTACTTACGTACGATGGAATATCCCTCAGCCATGAAATCAATGTCATAAGACCAGTAGAAGCAAAGTGGTTGGATTCAGGTACGATGATTCTAAGTGAAATAAGTCACACAGAAAAAGAAACTTATCATAAGATATCACTTATGAAGATCCTGTAAACATGGCTACACTTGAACTGAGTTAGGAAAGAGAACAGTGTCTCACCTTTAGAAAACACTCTTATGCCTGCTTAAGGGGGAAGGAGAGGTGGGGTGATGCATAAAACCAGAGTTTGATATAAGCACAGGTACCGTTCCAAAAACCAACTATGGAATAGACAAGACCTACACCTTCCTCAGTGAAAGGGACTCAAAACCCCATATTTCCCACAGAGGAATATATCTGACTAGTAAGAATCTTAAAGCCTATGTATTGATATGTCTCCATAAGGGAATCAAGTGTGTCTAGACTGGCATAAACATGGCAGCGAGAATCAGCACAAACCCACTATAAAAAGGAATTTCAAAAACAAAACAAAAAAACTGGGAAATTCTTTACAATTCCTTCAGGGTCTCTGATGAAACCTGGAATGACCCTATCTACAATGACAGCTGGATGTGGCATAAGGATGGACACTTGGGACTGAGAGGATTGGTGAGATTGGGTGAGCAAATGCAGACCCTTTAAAGCAATAATGCATGGCACCCATTCCATGGGTCCCAACTCTCCAGGTTGAAGGGAATATTACTAAAGTTATAACATGTACGGGAAACCTAGAGAACGGACACACTGTGAATACGAAAGGTTTCTAAAACTCAACGAATAGTCCCTCTCCTGGTGCTCCGGTTTGACTTTCCATCTGCTTTAATATCAATCTCCCAACTTGGAGAGACAGCCCCTTCAACCTCCTGGTTCACACAGGTTTCCAATTTGGCAGAGGATGTAAGGGAAGAGGGAGAACCAATGAGAGCGTAGCTGTTAGGCATGTGAACGGGCATATATCACTCTAACTTCTCGGCAGGAAGAAGAATGAACCAAAGACTCAGCCCCCCACCGGGTACCAGCATAGGTCCTGAACCAAAATTTTGGACTTGCGGTCAGCTCACCAAAAACGAGTTGAAAAATGGAGCTCAGGGGCACAGCAATTCACAAACTGGCAGAGTAATAAAGGACAACTATCGTCCAAAAATCTGTTGAGGGAAGGCAACGAGGTGGACTTGAAAGCGAGGCAGAATAGCAGGAAACAGATTTCAATAGGTACGTTGGAATCGCCTTTAAAGCACAGGAAGAGGGGCACAATTTCGACAATGATGCACTTGGCCAAAAAGGGCGTATGCGTTTTCTCCTGAATATATTCAGGAGAAAACGCATACGCCCTTTTTGGCCAAGCAAGCAAGCGGGCAATGCAAATCTGCACTACAAAGAAGTATCACTTCCCACCGGTCAAAAGGGACATCCACAAAATGTGTAAAAATCAGAAAGGCAAGACAGGCCCAGGAGAACAGGGAGCCTTGTTATGCTGATGGACGGGATGTAAATTGCCAACTGCCTCTCTGGAGGAGTACATTGTGTTCCCTAAAACAAGTAAAGAACAGAGCTACAGAGCCAAGGGCACTTCCAATCTAGGGAATATACCTTGGGAAAACTGAAAATCAATAAGACAGAGTCACCCCAAAATTATAGGCTGCACTGCTTATAAGGACCTCAACTTGGGTACACCTTAAATATCCCAGGAAATATAAAAATGGTTCAAAAAATTGTGGTATTTACGTACGATGGAATAACCCTCACCCATGAAATCAATGTCATAAGACCAGTAGCAGTAAAAAGGGTGGATTCAGGTACGATGATTCTAAGTGAAATAAGTCACTCAGAAAAAGAAACTTATCATAAGATATCACTTATGAAGATCCTGTAAACATGGCTACACTTGAACTGAGTTAGGAAAGAGAACAGTGTCTCACATTTAGAAAACACTCTTATGCCTGCTTAAAGGGGAAGGAGAGGTGGGGTGATGCATAAAACCAGAGTTTGATATAAGCACAGGTACCGTTCCAAAAACCAACTATGGAATAGACAAGACCTACACCTTCCTCAGTGAAAGGGACTCAAAACCCCATATTTCCCACAGAGGAATATATCTGACTAGTAAGAATCTTAAACCTATGTATTGATATGTCTCCTTAAGGGAATCAAGTGTGTCTAGACTGGCATAAACATGGCAGCGAGAATCAGCTCAAACCCACTATAAAAAGGAATTTCAAAAACAAAACAAAAAAACTGGGAAATTCTTTACAATTCCTTCAGGGTCTCTGATGAAACCTGGAATGACCCTATCTACAACGACAGCTGGATGTGGCATAAGGCTGGACACTTGGGACTGAGAGGATTGGTGAGATTGGGTGAGCAAATGCAGACCCTTTAAAGCAATAATGCATGGCACCCATTCCATGGGTCCCAACTCTCCAAGTTGAAGGGAATATTACTACAGTTATAACATGTACGGGAAACCTAGAGAACGGACACACTGTGAATACGAAAGGTTTCTAAAACTCAACGAATAGTCCCTCTCCTGGTGCTCTGGTTTGACTTTCCATCTGCTTTACTATCAACCTCCCAACTTGGAGAGACAGCCCCTTTAACCTCCTGGTTCGCACAGGTTGCCAATTTGGCAGAGGATGAAAGGGAAGAGGGAGAACCAATGAGAGAGTAGCTGTTAGGCATTTGGAAGGGGACATATCACTCTAACTTCCCGGCAGGAAGAAGAATTAACCAAAGTCTCAGCACCCCACCGGGAATCAGCATAGGTCCTGAACCAAAATTTTGGACTTGCGGTCAGCTCACAAAAAACGAGTCGCAAAATGGAGCTCAAGGGCACAGCAATTCACAAACTAGCAGAGTAATAAAGGACAACTATCGTCCAAAAATCTGTTAAGGGAAGGCAACGAGGTGGACTTGAAAGCGACGCAGAATAGCAGGAAAGAGATTTCAAGACGTACATTGGAATCGCCTTTAAAGCACAGGAAGAGGGGCACAACTTCGACAATGATGCACTTGGCCAAAAAGGGCCTATGCATTTTCTCCTGAATATATTCAGGAGAAAACGCATAGGCCCTTTTTGGCCAAGCAAGATAGCGGGCAATGCAAATCTGGACTACAAAGAAGTATCACTTCCCACCGTTCAAAAGGGACATCCACAAAATGTGTAAATACCAGAAAGGCAAGACAGGCCCTGGAGAACAGGGAGCCTTGTTATGCTGATGGGCGGGATGTAAGTTGCCACCTGCCTCTCTGGAAGAGTGCATTGTGTTCCCTAAAACAAGTAAAGAACAGAGCTACAGAGGCAAGGGCACTTCCAGTCTAGGGAATATACCTTGGGAAAACTGAAATTCAATAAGACAGAGCCACCCCAAAATTTAGGGCTGCACTGCTTACAAGGACCTCAACTTGGGTACACCTTAAATATCCCAGGAAATATCAAAATGGTTCAAAAAATTGTGGTACTTACGTACGATGGAATATCCCTCAGCCATGAAATCAATGTCATAAGACCAGTAGCAGCAAAATGGGTGGTTTCATGTACGATGATTCTAAGTGAAATAAGTCACACACAAAAAGAAACTTATCATAAGATATCACTTATGAAGATACTGTAAACATGGCTACACTTGAACTGAGTTAGGAAAGAGAACAGTGTCTCACATTTAGAAAACACTCTTATGCCTGCTTAAGGGGGAAGGAGAGGTGGGGTGATGCATAAAACCAGAGTTTGATATAAGCACATGTACCGTTCCAAAAACCAACTATGGAATAGACAAGACCTACACCTTCCTCAGTGAAAGGGACTCAAAACCCCATATTTCCCGCAGAGGAATATATCTGACTAGTAAGAAACTTAAAACCTATGTATTGATATGTCTCCGTAAGGGAATCAAGTGTGTCTAGACTGGCATAAAGAGGGGAACTACAATCAGCTCAAACCCACTATAAAAAGGAATTTCAAAAACAAAACAAAAAAACTGGGAAATTCTTTACAATTCCTTCAGGGTCTCTGATGAAACCTGGAATGACCCTATCTACAACGACAGCTGGATGTGGCATAAGTCTGGACACTTGGGATTGAGACGATTATTGAGATTGTGTGAGCAAATGCAGACACTTTAATGCAATAATGCATGGCACCCATTCCATAGGTCCCAACTCTCCAGGTTGAAGGGAATATTACTACAGCTATAACATGTACGGGAAACCTAGAGAACGGACACACTGTGAATACGAAAGGTTTCTAAAACTCAATGAATAGTCCCTCTCCTGGTGCTCCGGTTTGACTTTCCATCTGCTTTACTATCAATCTACCAACTTGAAGAGACAGCCCCTTTAACCTCCTGGTTCGCACACGTTTCCAATTTGGCAGAGGATGAAAGGGAAGAGGGAGAACCAATGAGAGAGTAGCTGTTAGGCATTTGGACGGGCACATATCACTCTAATTGCCCAGCAGGAAGAAGAATTAACCAAAGTCTCAGCCACCCACCGGGAACCCGTATAGGTCTTGAACCAAAATTTTGGACTTGCGGTCAGCTCACAAAAAACGTGTTAAAAAATTGAGCTCACTGGCACAGCAATTCACAACCTGGCCGAGTAATAAAGGACAACTATCGTCCAAAAATCTGTTGAGGGAAGACAACGAGGCAGATTTGAAAGCGAGGCAGAATAGCAGGAAACAAATTTCAAGTGGTAAGTTGGAATCGCCTTTAAAGCACAGGAAGAGGGGCACAACTTCGACAATGATGCACTTGCCCAAAAAGGGCGTATGCGTTTTCTCCTGAATATATTCAGGAGAAAACGCATACGCCCTCTTTAGCCAAGCAAGCAAGAGGGCAGTGCAAATCTGCACTACAAAGAAGTATCACTTCCCACCGGTCAAAAGGGACATCCACAAAATGTGTAAAAACCAGAAAGGCAAGACAGGCCCTGGAGAACAGGGAGCCTTGTTATGCTGATGGGCGGGATGTAAATTGTCAACTGCCTCTCTGGACGACTGCATTGTGTTCCCTAAAACAAGTAAACAACAGAGCTACAGAGCCAAGGGCACTTCCAGTCTAGGGAATATACCTTGGGAAATCTGAAAATCAATAAGACAGAGCCACCCCAAAATTTAGGGCTGCACTGCTTACAAGAACCTCAACTTGGGTACACCTTAAATATCCCAGGAAATATAAAAATGGTTCAAAAAATTTTGGTTCTTACGTACGATGGAATATCCCTCAGCCATGAAATCAATGTCATAAGACCAGTAGCAGCAAAATGGGTGAATTCAGGTACGATGATTCTAAGTGAAATAAGTCACACAGAAAAAGAAACTTATCATAAGATATCACTTATGAAGATCCTGTAAATATGGCTACACTTGAACTGAGTTAGGAAAGAGAGCAGTGTCTCACATTTATAAAACACTCTTATGCCTGCTTAAGGAGGAAGGAGAGGTGGGGTGATGCATAAAACGAGAGTTTGATATAAGCACAGGTACCGTTCCAAAAACCAACTATGGAATAGACAAGACCTACACCTTCCTCAGTGAAAGGGAATCAAAACCCCATAGTTCCCGCAGAGGAATATATCTGACTAGTAAGAATCTTAAAACCTATGTATTGATATGTCTCCGTAAGGGAATCAAGTGTGTCTAGACTGGCATAAACATGGCAGCGAGAATCAGCTCAATCCCACTATAAAAAGGAATTTCAAAAACAAAACAAAAAATCTGTGAAATTCTTTACAATTCCTTCAGGGTCTCTGATGAAACCTGGAATGACCCTATCTACAACGACAGCTGGATGTGGCATAAGGCTGGACACTTGGGACTGAGAGGATTGGTGAGATTGGGTGAGCAAATGCAGACCCTTTAAATCACAAATGCCTGGCACCCATTCCATGGGTCCCAACTCTCCAGGTTGAAAGGAATATTACTACAGCTATAACATGTACAGGAAACCTAGAGAACGGACACACTGTGAATACGAAAGGTTTCTAAAACTCAACGAATAGTCCCTCTCCTGGTGCTCCGGTTTGACTTTCCAACTGCTTTACTATCAATCTCCCAACTTGGAGAGACAGCCCCTTTAACCTCCTGGTTCGCACAGCTTTCCATTTTGGCAGTGGATGAAAGGGAAGAGGGTGAACCAATGAGAGAGTAGCTGTTAGGCTTTTGTACGGGCACATATCACTCTAACTTCCCGGCAGGAAGAAGAATTAACCAAAGTCTCAGCCACCCAAGGGGAACCAGCATAGGTCCTGAACCAAAATTTTGGACACGCGGTCAGCTCACAAAAAACGAGTTGAAAAATGGAGCTCAGGTGCACAGCAATTCACTAACTGGCCGAGTAATAAAGGACAACTATCGTCCAAAAATCTGTTGAGCGAAGGCAACGAGGCAGACTTGAAAGCGGGGCAGAATAGCAGGAAACAGATTTCAAGAAGTACGTTGGAATTGCCTTTAAAGCACAGGAAGAGGGGCACAACTTCGACAATGATGCACGTGGACAAAAAGGGCGTATGCGTTTTCTCCTGAATATATTCAGGAGAAGACGCATACGCCCTTTTTGGCCAAGCAAGCAAGCGGGAAATGCAAATCTGCACTACAAAGAAGTATCACTTCCCACCGGTCAAAAGGGACATCCACAAAATGTGTAAAAACCAGAAAGGCAAGACAGGCCCTGCAGAACAGGGAGCCTTGTTATGCTGATGGGCGGGATGTAAATTGCCAACTGCCTCTCTGGAGGAGTGCATTGTGTTCCCTAAAACAAGTAAACAACAGAGCTACAGAGCCAAGGGCACTTCCAGTCTAGGGAATATACCTTGGGAAAACTGAAAATCAATAAGACAGAGCCACCCCAAAATTTAGGGCTGCACTGCTTACAAGGACCTCAACTTGGGTACACCTTAAATATCCGAGGAAATATAAAAATGGTTCAAAAAATTGTGGTACTTACGTACGATGGAATATCCCTCAGCCATGAAATCAATGTCATAAGACCAGCAGCAGCAAAATGGGTGGATTCAGGTACGATGATTCTAAGTGAAATAAGTCACACAGAAAAAGAAACTTATCATAAGATATCACTTATGAAGATCCTGCAAACATGGCTACACATGAACTGAGTTAGGAAAGAGAGCAGTGTCTCACATTTAGAAAACACTCTTATGCCTGCTTAAGGGGGAAGGAGAGGTGGGGTGATGCATAAAACCAGAGTTTGATATAAGCACAGGTACCGTTCCAAAAACCAACTATGGAATAGACAAGACCTACACCTTCCTCAGTGAAAGGGACTCAAAACCCCATAGTTCACGCAGAGGAATATATCTGACTAGTAAGAATCTTAAAACCTATGTATTGATATGTCTCCGTAAGGGAATCAAGTGTGTCTAGACTGGCATAAACATGGCAGCGAGAATCAGCTCAAATCCACTATAAAAAGGAATTTCAAAAACAAAACCAAAAAACTGGGAAATTCTTTACAATTCCTTCAGGGTCTCTGATGAAACCTGGAATGACCCTATCTACAGCGACAGCTGGATGTGGCATAAGGCTGGACACTTGGGACTGAGAGGATTGGTGAGATTGGGTGAGCAAATGCAGACCCTTTAAATCACAAATGCCTGGCATCCATTCCATGGGTCCCAACTCTCCAGGTTGAAGGGAATATTACTACAGCTATAACATGTACAGCAAACCTAGAGAACGGACACACTGTGAATACGACAGGTTTCTAAAACTCAACGAATAGTCCCTCTCCTGGTGCTCCGTTTTGACTTTCCATCTGCTTTACTATAAATCTCCCAACTTGGAGAGACAGCCCCTTTAACCTCCTGGTGGGCACAGGTTGCCAATTTGGCAGAGGATGAAAGGGGAAAGGGAGAACCAATGAGAGAGTAGCTGTTAGGCATTTGGGCGGGCACATATCACTGTAATTTCCCGGCAGGAAGAAGAATTAACCAAAGTCTCAGCCACCCACCGGGAACCAGTATAGGTCCTGAACCAAAATTTTGGACGTGCGGTCAGCTCACCAAAAACGAGTTGAAAAATGGAGCTCAGGGGCACAGCAATTCACAAACTGGCCGAGTAATAAAGGACAACTATCGTCCAAAAATCTGTTGAGGGAAGGCAACGAGGCGGACTTGAAAGCGAGGCAGAAGAGCAGGAAACAGATTTCAAGAGGTACGTTGGAATCGCCTTTAAAGCACAGGAAGAGGGACTCAACTTCGACAATGATGCACTTGGCCAAAAAGCGCGTATGAGTTCTCTCCTGAATATATTCAGGAGGAAACGCATACGCCCTTTTTCGCCAAGCAAGCAAGAGGGCAATGCAAATCTGCCCTCAAAGAAGTATCACTTCCCACCGGTCAAAAGGGACATCCACAAAATGTGTAAAAACCAGAAAGGCAAGACAGGCCCTGGAGAACAGGGAGCCTTGTTATGCTGATGGGCGGGATGTAAATTGCCAACTGCCTCTCTGGAGGATTGCATTGTGTTCCCTAAAACAAGTAAATAACAGAGCTACAGAGCCAAGGGCACTTCCAGTCTATGGAATATACCTTGGGAAAACTGAAAATCAATAAGACAGAGCCACCCCAAAATTTAGGGCTGCACTGCTTACAAGGACCTCAACTTGGGTACACCTTAAATATCCCAGGAAATATCAAAATGGTTCAAAAAATTGTGGTACTTACATACGATGGAATATCCCTCAGCCATGAAATCAATGTCATAAGACCAGTAGCAGCAAAATGGGTGGATTCAGGTACGATGATTCTAAGTGAAATAAGTCACAGAGAAAAAGAAACTTATCATAAGATATCACTTATGAAGATCCTGTAAACATGGCTACACTTGAACTGAGTTAGGAAAGAGAACAGTGTCTCACATTTAGAAAACAATCTTATGCCTGCTTAAGGGGGAAGGAGAGGTGGGGTGATGCATAAAACCAGAGTTTGATATAAGCACAGGTACCGTTCCAAAAACCAACTATGGGATAGACAAGACCTACACCTTCCTCAGTGAAAGGGACTCAAAACGCCATATTTCCCGCAGAGGAATATATCTGACTAGTAAGAATCTTAAAACCTATGTATTGATATGTTTCCGTAAGGGAATCAAGTGTGTCTAGACTGGCATAAACATGGTAGCGAGAATCAGCTCAAACCCACTATAAAAAGGTATTTCAAAAACAAAACAAAAAAACTGGGAAATTCTTAACAATTCATTCAGGGTCTCTGATGAAACCTGGAATGACCCTATCAACAATGACAGCTGTATGTGGTATAAGGCTGGACACTTGGGACTGAGAGGATTGGTGAGATTGGGTGAGCAAATGCAGACCCTTTAAAGCAATAATGCATGGCACCCATTCCATGGGTCCCAACTCTCCAGGTTGAAGGGAATATTACTACAGTTATAACATGTACGGGAAACCTAGAGAATGGACACACTGTGAATACGAAAGGTTTCTAAAACTCAACGAATAGTCCCTCTCCTGGTGCTCCGGTTTGACTTTCCATCTGCTTTACTATCAATCTCCCAACTTGGAGAGACAGCCACTTTAACATCCTGGTTCGCACAGGTTTCCAATTTGGCAGAGGATGAAAGGGATGAGGGAGAACCAATGAGAGAGTAGCTGCTAGGCATTGGGACGGGCACATATCACTGTAATTTCCCGGCAGGAAGAAGAATTAACCAAAGTCTCAGCCACCCAACGGGAACCAGTATAGGTCCTGAACCAAAATTTTGGACTTGCGGTCAGCTCACCAAAAACGAGTTGAAAAATGGAGCTCAGGGGCACAGCAATTCACAAACTGGCCGAGTAATAAAGGACAACTATCGTCCAAAAATCTGTTGGGGAAGGCAACGAGGCGGACTTGAAAGCGAGGCAGAATAGCAGGAAACAGATTTCAAGAGGTACGTTGGAATCGCCTTTAAAGCACAGGAAGAGGGACACAACTTCGACAATGATGCACTTGGCCAAAAAGGGCGTATGCGTTTTCTCCTGAATATATTCAGGAGAAAACGCATACGCCCTTTTTGGCCAAGCAAGCAAGCGGGCAATGCAAATCTGCACTACAAAGAAGTATCACTTCCCACCGGTCAAAAGGGACATCCACAAAATGTGTAAAATCCAGAAAGGCCAGACAGGCTCTGGAGAACAGGGAGCCTTGTTATGCTGATGGGCGGGATGTAAATTGCCAACGGCCTCTCTGGAGGAGTGCATTGTGTTCCCTAAAACAAGTAAACAAAAGAGCTACAGAGCCAAGGGCACTTCCAGTCTAAGGAATATACCTTGGGAAAACTGAAAATCAATAAGACAGAGCCACCCCAAAATTTAGGGCTGCACTGCTTACAAGGACCTCAACTTGGATACACCTTAAGTATCCCAGGAAATATAAAAATGGTTCAAAAAATTGTGGTACTTACGTACGATGGAATATCCCTCAGCCATGAAATCCATGTCATAAGACCAGTAGCAGCAAAATGGGTGGATTCAGGTACGATGATTCTAAGTGAAATAAGTCACACAGAAAAAGAAACTTATCATAAGATATCACTTATGAAGATCCTGTAAACATGGCTACACTTGAACTGAGTTAGGAAAGAGAACAGTGTCTCACATTTAGAAAACACTCTTATGCCTGCTTAAGGGGGAAGAGGAGGTGGGGTGATGCATAAAACCAGAGTTTGATATAAGCAGAGGTACCGTTCCAAAAACCAACTATGGAATAGACAAGACCTACACCCTCCTCAGTGAAAGGGACTCAAAACCCCATATTTCCCGCAGAGGAATATATCTGACTAGTAAGAATCTTAAAACCTATGTATTGATATGTCTCCGGAAGCGAATGAAGTGTGTCTAGACTGGCATAAACATGGCAGCGAGAATCAGCTCAAACCCACTCTAAAAAGGAATTTCAAAAACAAAACATAAAAACTGGGATATTCTTTACAATTCCTTCAGGGTCTCTGATGAAACCCGGAATGACCCTATCTACAAGAACAGCTGGATGTGGCATAAGGCTGGACAATTGGGACTGAGACGATTGGTGAGATTTGGTGAGCAAATGCAGACCCTTTAAAGCACAAATGCAAGGCACCCATTCCATGGGTCCCAACTCTCCAGGTTGAAGGGAATATTACTACAGATATAACATGTACGGGAAACCTAGAGAACGGACACACTGCAAATACGAAAGGTTTCTAAAACTCAATGAATAGTCCCTCTCCTGGTGCTCCAGTTTGACTTTCCATCTGCTTTACTATCAAACTCCCAACTTGGAGAGACAGACCCTTTAAGCTTCTGGTTCGCACAGGTTGCCAATTTGGCAGAGGATGAAAGGGAAGAAGGAGAACCAATGAGAGAGTAGCTGTTAGGCATTAGGACGGGCACATATCACTGTAATTTCTCGGCAGGAAGAAGAATTAAATAAAGTCTCAGCCACCCACTGGGAACCAGTATAGGTCCTGAACCAAAATTTTGGACTTGCGGTCAGCTCACCAAAAACGAGTTGAAAAATGGAGCTCAGGGGCACAGCAATTCACAAACTGGCCGAGTAATAAAGGACAACTATCGTCCAAAAATCTGTTGAGGGAAGGCAAAGAGGCGGACTTGAAAGCGAGGCAGAATAGCAGGAAACAGATTTCAAGAGGTACATTTCAATCGCCTTTAAAGCACAGGAAGAAGGGCACAACGTCGACAATGATGCACTTGGCCAAAAAGGGCGTATGCGTTTTCTCCTGAGTATATTCAGGAGAAAACGCATACGCCCTCTTTGGCAAAGCAAGCAAGCGGGCAATGCAAATCTGCACTACAAAGAAGTATCACTTCCCACCGGTCAAAAGGGACATCGACAAAATGTGTAAAAACCAGAAAGGCAAGACAGGCCCTGGAGAACAGGGAGCCTTGTTATGCTGATGGGCGGGAGGTAAATTGCCAACTGCCTCGCTGGAGGAGTGCATTGTGTTCCCTAAAACAAGTAAAGAACAGAGCTACAGAGCCTAGGGCACTTCCAGTGTAGGGAATATACCTTGGGAAAACTGAAAATCAATAAGACAGAGCCACCAAAAAATTTAGGGCTGCACTGCTTACAAGGACCTCAACTTGGGTACACCTTAAATATCCCAGGAAATATAAAAATGGTTCAAAAAATTGTGGTACTTACGTATGATGGAATATCCCTAAGCCATGAAATCAATGTCATAAGACCAGTAGCAGCAAAATGGGTGGATTCAGGTACGATGATTCTAAGTGAAATAAGTCACACAGAAAAAGAAACTTATCATAAGATATCACTTATGAAGATCCTGTAAACATGGCTACACTTGAACTGAGTTAGGAAAGAGAAGAGTGTCTCACATTTAGAAAACACTCTTATGCCTGCTTCAGGCGGAAGGAGAGGTGGGGTGATGCATAAAACCAGAGTTTGATATAAGCACAGGTACCGTTCCAAAAACCAACTATGGAATAGACAAGACCTACACCTTCCTCAGTGAAAGGGACTCAAAACACCATATTTCCCGCAGAGGAATATATCTGACTAGTAAGAAACTTAAAACCTATGTATTGATATGTCTCCGTAAGGAATCAAGTGTGTCTAGACTGGCATAAACATGGCAGCGAGAATCAGCTCAAACCCACTATAAAAAGGAATTTCAAAAACAAAACATAAAAACTGGGATATTCTTTACAATTCCTTCAGGGTCTCTGATGAAACCTGGAATGACCCTATCTACAATGACAGCTGGATGTGGCATAAGGAGGGACACTTGGGACTGAGAGGATTGGTGAGATTGGGTGAGCAAATGCAGAACCTTTAAAGCTCAAATGCATGGCACCTATTCCATGTGTCCCAACTCTCCAGGTTGAAGGGAATATTACTACAGCTATAACATGTACGGGAAACCTAGAGAACGGACACACTGTGAATACGAAAGGTTTCTAAATCTCAACGAATAATCCCTCTCCTTGTGCTCCGGTTTGACTTTCCATCTGCTTTACTATCAACCTCCCAGCTTGGAGAGACAGCCCCTTTAACCTCCTGGTTCGCACAGTTTACCAAATTGACAGAGGATGAAAGGGAAGAGGGAGAACCAATGAGAGAGTAGCTGTTAGGCATTTGGACGTGTGCATATCACTCTAATTTCCCGGCAGGAAGAAGAATTAACCAAAGTCTCAGCCACCCACCGGGAACCAGTATAGGTCCTGAACCAAAATTTTGGACTTGCGGTCAGCTCACCAAAAACGAGTTGAAAAATGGAGCTGAGGGGCACAGCAATTCACAAACTGGCCGAGTAATAAAGGACAACTATCGTCCAAAAATCTGTTGAGGGAAGGCAACGAGGCGGACTTGAAAGCGAGGCAGAATAGCAGGAAACAGATTTCAAGAGGTACGTTGGAATCGCCTTTAAAGAACAGGAAGAGGGGCACAACTTCGACAATGATGCACTTGACCAAAAAGGGCGTATGCGTTTTCTCCTGAATATATTCAGGAGAAAACGCATACGCCCTTTTTGGCCAAGCAAGCAAGCGGGCAATGCAAATCTGCACTACAAAGAAGTATCACTTCCCGCCGGTCAAAAGGGACATCCACAAAATGTGTAAAAACCAGAAAGGCAAAACAGGCCCTGGAGAACAGGGAGCCTTGTTATGCTGATGGGCGGGATGTAAATTGCCAACTGCCTCTCTGGAGGAGTGCATTGTGTTCCCTCAAACAAGTAAACAACAGAGCTACAGAGCCAAGGGCACTTCCAGTCTAGGGAATATACCTTGGGAAAACTGAAAATCAATAAGACAGAGCCACCCCAAAATTTAGGGCTGCACGGCTTACAAGAACCTCAACTTGGGTACACATTAAATATACCAGGAAATATAAAAATGGTTCAAAAAATTGTGGTACTTACGTACGATGGAATATCCCTCAGCCATGAAATCAATGTCATAAGACCAGTAGCAGCAAAATGGGTGGATTCATGTACGATGATTCTAAGTGAAATAAGTCACACAGAAAAACAAACTTATCATAAGATCACTTATGAAGATCCTGTAAACATGGCTACACTTGAACTGAGTTAGGACAGAGAACAGAGTCTCACATTTAGAAAACACTCTTATGCCTGCTTAAGGGGGAAGGAGAGGTGGGGTGATGCACAAAACCAGAGTTTGATATAAACACAGGTACCGTTCCAAAAACCAACTATGGAATATACAAGACCTACACCTTCCTCAGTGAAAAGGACTCAAAACCCCATATTTCCCACAGAGGAATATATCTGACTAGTAAGAATCTTAAAACATATGTATTGATATGTCTCCGTAAGGGAATCAAGTGTGTCTAGACTGGCATAAACATGGCAGCGAGAACAGCTCAAACCCACTATAAAAAGGAATTTCAAAAACAAAACAAAAAAACTGGGAAATTCTTTACAATTCCTTCAGGGTCTCTGATGAAACCTGGAATGACCCTATCTACAAAGACAGCTGGATGTGGCATAAGGCTGGACACTTGGGACTGAGAGGATTGGTGAGATTGGGTGAGCAAATTCAGACCCTTTAAAGCACAAATGACTGGCACACATTCCATGGGTCCCAACTCTCCAGGTTGAAGGGAATATTACTACAGCTATAACATGTACGGGAAACCTAGAGAACGGACACACTGTGAATACGAAAGGTTTCTAAAACTCAAAGAATACTCCCTCTCCTGGTGCTCCGGTTTGACTTTCCATATGTTTTACTATCAACCTCCCAACTTGGAGAGACAGCCCCTTTAACCTCCTGGTTCGCACAGGTTGCCAATTTGGCAGAGGATTAAAGGGAAGAGGGAGATCCAATGAGAGAGTAGCTGTTAGGCATTTGGATGGGCACATATCACTCTAACTTCCCAGCAGGAAGAAGTATTAACCAAAGTATCAGCCCCACACCGGGAACCAGCAAAGGTCATGAACCAAAATTTTGGACTTGCGGTCACCTCACAAAAAACGAGTTGAAAAGTGGAGCTCAGTGGCCCAGCAATTCACAAACTGGCCAAGTAATAAAGGACAACTATCGTCCAAAAATCTGTTGAGGGAAGGCAACGAGGCGGACTTGAAAGCGAGGCAGAATAGCAGGAAACATATTTCAAGAGGTAGGTTGGAATCGCCTTTAAAGCACAGAAAGAGGGGCACAACTTCGACAATGATGCACTTGGCGAAAAAGGGCATATGGGTTTTCTCAGGAGAAAACGCATACGCCCTTTTTGGCCAAGCAAGCAAGCGGGCAATGCAAATCTGCACTACAAAGAAGTATCACTTCCCACCGGTCAAAAGGGACATCCACAAAATGTGTAAAACCCAGAAAGGCAAGACAGGCCCTGGAGAACAGGGAGCCTTGTTATGCTTATGGGTGGGATGCAAATTGCCAACTGCCTCTCTGGAGGAGTGCATTGTGTTCCCTAAAACAAGTAAACAACAGAGCTACAGAGCCAAGGGCACTTCCAGTCTAGGGAATATACCTTGGGAATTCTGAAAATCAATAAGACAGAGCCACCCCAAAATTTAGGGCTGCACTGCTTACAAGAACCTCAACTTGGGTACACCTTAAATATACCAGGAAATATAAAAATGGTTCAAAAAATTGTGGTACATACGTACGATGGAATATCCCTCAGCCATGAAATCAATGTCATAAGACCAGTAGCAGCAAAATGGGTGGATTCAGGTACGATGATTCTAAGTGAAATAAGTCACAGAGAAGAAGAAACTTATCATAAGATATCACTTATGAAGATCCTGTAAACATGGCTACACTTGAACTGACTTAGGAAAGAGAACAGTGTCTCACATTTAGAAAACACTCTTATGCCTGCTTAAGGGGGAAGGAGAGGTGGGGTGATGCATAAAACCAGAGTTTGATATAAGCACAGGTACCGTTCCAAAAACCAATTATGGAATAGACAAGACCTACACCTTCCTCAGTGAAAGGGACTCAAAACCACATATTTCCCACAGAGGAATATATCTGACTAGTAAGAATCTTAAAACCTATGTATTGATATGTCTCCGTAAGGGAATCAAGTGTGTCTAGACTGGCATAAACATGGCAGCGAGAATCAGCTAAAACCCACTATAAAAAGGAATTTCAAAAACAAAGCAAAAAGACTGGGAAATTCTTTACAATTCCTTCAGGGTCTCTGATGAGACCTGGAATGACCCTATGTACAACGAAAGCAGGATGTGGCATAAGGCTGGACAACTGGGACTGAGAGGATTGGTGAGATTGGGTGAGCACATGCAGACCCTTTAAAGCACAAATGCCTGGCACCCGTTCCAAGGGTCCCAACTCTCCAGGTTAGAAGGAAATATTACTACAGCTATAAAATGTACAGGAAACCTAGAGAACGGACACACTGTGAATACGAAAGGTTTCTAAAACTCAACTAATAGTCCCTCTCCTGGTGCTCCGGTTTGACTTTCCATCTGCTTTACTATCAACCTCCCAACTTGGAGAGACATCCCCTTTAACCTCCTGGTTCGCACAGGTTTCCAATTTGGCAGAGGATGAAAGGGAAGAGGGAGAACCAATGAGAGAGTAGCTGTTAGGCATTTGGACGGGCACATATCACTCTAACTTCCCGGCAGGAAGAAGTATTAACCAAAGTCTCAGCCACCCACCGGGAACCAGTATAGGTCCTGAACCAAAATTTTGGACTTGCGGTCAGCTCACCAAAAACGAGTTGAAAAATGGAGCTCAGGGGCACAGCAATTCACAAACTGGCCGAGTAATAAAGGACAACTATCGTCCAAAAATCTGTTGAGAGAAGGCAACGAGGAAGACTTGAAAGCGAGGCAGAATAGCAGGAAACAGATTTCAAGAGGTACATTGGAATCACCTTTAAAGCACAGGAAGAGGGGCCCAACCTCGACAATGATGCACTTGGCCAAAAAGGGCGTATGCGTTTTGTCCTGAATATATTCAGGAGAAAACACATACGCCCTTTTTGGCCAAGCAAGCAGGCGGGCAATGCAAATCTGCACTACAAAGAAGTATCACTTCCCACCGGTCAAAAGGGACATCCACAAAATGTGTAAATACCAGAAAGGCAAGACAGGCCCTGGAGAACAGGGAGCCTTGTTATGCTGATGGGCGGGATGTAATTTGCCAACTGCCTCTCTGGAGGAGTACATTGTGTTCCCTAAAACAAGTAAAGAAGAGAGCTACAGAGCAAAGGGCACTTCCAGTCTAGGGAATATACCTTGGGAAAACTGAAAATCAATAAGACAGAGCCACCCCAAAATTTAGGGCTGCACTGCTTACAAGGACCTCAACTTGGGTACACCTTAAATATCCCAGGAAATATAAAAATGGTTCAAAAAATTGTGGTACTTACGTACGATGGAATATCCCTCAGCCATGAAATCAATGTCATAAGACCAGTAACAGCAAAATGGGTAGATTCAGGTACGATGATTCTAAGTGAAATAAGTCACACAGAAAAAGAAACTTATCATAAGATATCACTTATGAAGATCCTGTAAACATGGCTACACTTGAACTGAGTTAGGAAAGAGAAGAATGTCTCACATTTAGAAAACACTCTTATGCCTGCTTAAGGGGGATGGAGAGGTGGGGTGATGCATAAAACCAGAGTTTGATATAAGCACAGGTACCGTTCCAAAAACCAACTATGGTATAGACAAGACCTACACCTTCCTCAGTGAAAGGGACTCAAAACCCCATATTTCCGCAGAGGAATATATCTGACTAGTAAGAATCTTAAAACCTATGGATTGATATGTCTCCGTAAGGGAATCAAGTGTGTCTAGACTGGCATAAACATGGCAACGAGAATCAGCTCAAACCCACTATAAAAAGGAATATCAAAAACAAAACAAAAAAACTGGGAAATTCTTTACAATTCCTTCAGGGTCTCTGATGAAACCTGGAATGACCCTATTTACAATGACAGCTGGATGTGGCATAAGGCTGGACACTTGGGACTGAGAGGATTGGAGAGATTGGGTTAGCAAATGCAGACCCTTTAAAGCAATAATGCCTGGCACCCATTCCATGGGTCCCAACTCTCCAGGTTGAAGGGAATATTACTAAAGTTATAACATGTACCGGAAACCAAGAGAACGGACACACTGTGAATACGAAAGGTTTCTAAAACTCAACGAATAGTCCCTCTCCTGGTGCTCCGGTTTGACTTTCCATCTGCTTTACTATCAACCTCCCAACTTGGAGAGACAGCCCCTTTAACCTCCTGGTTCGCACAGGTTTCCAATTTGGCAGAGGATGAAAGGGAAGAGGGAGAACCAATGAGAGAGTAGCTGTTAGGCATTTGGACGGCCATATATCACTGTAATTTCCCGGCAGGAAGAAGAATTAACCAAAGTCTCAGCCACCCACCGGGAACCAGTATAGGTCCTGAACCAAAATTTTGGACTTGCGGTCAGCTCACCAAAAACGAGTTGAAAAATGGAGCTCAGGGGCACAGCAATTCACAAACTGGCCGAGTAATAAAGGACAACTATCGTCCAAAAATCTGTTGAGGGAAGGCAACGAGGCGGACTTGAAAGCGAGGCAGAATAGCAGGAAACAGATTTCAAGAGGTACGTTGGAATCGCCTTTAAAGCACAGGAAGAGGGGCACAACTTCGACAATGATGCACTTGGCCAAAAAGGGCGTATGCGTTTTCTCCTGAATATATTCAGGAGAAAACGCATACGCCCTTTTTGGCCAAGCAAGCAAGCGGGCAATGCAAATCTGCACTACAAAGAAGTATCACTTCCCACCGGTCAAAAGGGACATCCACAAAATGTGTAAAACCCAGAAAGGCAAGACAGGCCCTGGAGAACAGGGAGCCTTGTTATGCTGATGGGCGGGATGTAAATTGCCAACTGCCTCTCTGGAGGAGTGCACTGTGTTCCCTAAAACAAGTAAAGAACAGAGCTACAGAGCCAAGGGCACTTCCAGTCTAGGGAATATACCTTGGGAAAACTGAAAATCAATAAGACAGAGCCACCCCAAAATTTAGGGCTGCACTGCTTACAAGGACCTCAACTTGGGTACACCTTAAATATCCCAGGAAATATAAAAATGGTTCAAAAAATTGTGGTACTTACGTACGATGGAATATCCCTCAGCCATGAAATCAATGTCATAAGACCAGTAGCAACAAAATGGGTGGATTCAGGTACGATGATTTTAAGAGAAATAAGTCACACAGAAAAAGAAACTTATCATAAGATATCACTTATGAAGATCCTGTAAACATGGCTACACTTGAACTGAGTTAGGAAAGAGAAGAATGTCTCACATTTAGAAAACACTCTTATGCCTGCTTAAGGGGGAAGGAGAGGTGGGGTGATGCATAAAACCAGAGTTTGATATAAGCACAGGTACCGTTCCAAAAACCAACTATGGTATAGACAAGACCTACACCTTCCTCAGTGAAAGGGACTCAAAACCCCATATTTCCCACAGAGGAATATATCTGACTAGTAAGAATCTTAAAACCTATGGATTGATATGTCTCCGTAAGGGAATCAAGTGTGTCTAGACTGGCATAAACATGGCAACGAGAATCAGCTCAAACCCACTATAAAAAGGAATATCAAAAACAAAACAAAAAAACTGGGAAATTCTTTACAATTCCTTCAGGGTCTCTGATGAAACCTGGAATGACCCTATTTACAATGACAGCTGGATGTGTCATAAGGCTGGACACTTGGGACTGAGAGGATTGGAGAGATTGGGTTAGCAAATGCAGACCCTTTAAAGCAATAATGCATGGCACCCATTCCATGGGTCCCAACTCTCCAGGTTGAAGGGAATATTACTAAAGTTATAACATGTACCGGAAACCAAGAGAACGGACACACTGTGAATACGAAAGGTTTCTAAAACTCAACGAATAGTCCCTCTCCTGGTGCTCCGGTTTGACTTTCCATCTGCTTTACTATCAACCTCCCAACTTGGAGAGACAGCCCCTTTAACCTCCTGGTTCGCACAGGTTTCCAATTTGGCAGAGGATGAAAGGGAAGAGGGAGAACCAATGAGAGAGTAGCTGTTAGGCATTTGGACGGCCATATATCACTGTAATTTCCCGGCAGGAAGAAGAATTAACCAAAGTCTCAGCCACCCACCGGGAACCAGTATAGGTCCTGAACCAAAATTTTGGACTTGCGGTCAGCTCACCAAAAACGAGTTGAAAAATGGAGCTCAGGGGCACAGCAATTCACAAACTGGCCGAGTAATAAAGGACAACTATCGTCCAAAAATCTGTTGAGGGAAGGCAACGAGGCGGACTTGAAAGCGAGGCAGAATAGCAGGAAACAGATTTCAAGAGGTACGTTGGAATCGCCTTTAAAGCACAGGAAGAGGGGCACAACTTCGACAATGATGCACTTGGCCAAAAAGGGCGTATGCGTTTTCTCCTGAATATATTCAGGAGAAAATGCATACGCCCTTTTTGGCCAAGCAAGCAAGCGGGCAATGCAAATCTGCACTACAAAGAAGTATCACTTCCCACCGGTCAAAAGGGACATCCACAAAATGTGTAAAACCCAGAAAGGCAAGACAGGCCCTGGAGAACAGGGAGCCTTGTTATGCTGATGGGCGGGATGTAAATTGCCAACTGCCTCTCTGGAGGAGTGCACTGTGTTCCCTAAAACAAGTAAAGAACAGAGCTACAGAGCCAAGGGCACTTCCAGTCTAGGGAATATACCTTGGGAAAACTGAAAATCAATAAGACAGAGCCACCCCAAAATTTAGGGCTGCACTGCTTACAAGGACCTCAACTTGGGTACACCTTAAATATCCCAGGAAATATAAAAATGGTTCAAAAAATTGTGGTACTTACGTACGATGGAATATCCCTCAGCCATGAAATCAATGTCATAAGACCAGTAGCAGCAAAATGGGTGGATTCAGGTACGATGATTCTAAGTGAAATAAGTCACACAGAAAAAGAAACTTATCATAAGATATCACTTAAGATGATCCTGTAAACATGGCTACACTTGAACTGAGTTAGGAAAGAGAAGAATGTCTCACATTTAGAAAACACTCTTATGCCTGCTTAAGGGGGAAGGAGAGGTGGGGTGATGCATAAAACCAGAGTTTGATATAAGCACATGTACCGTTCCAAAAACCAACTATGGAATAGACAAGACCTACACCTTCTTCAGAGAAAGGGACTCAAAACCCCATATTTCCCACAGATGAATATATCTGACAAGTAAGAATACTAAAACCTATGTATAGATATGTCTCCATAAGGGAATCAAGTGTGTCTAGACTGGCATAAACATGGCAGCGAGAATCAGCTCAAACCCACTATAAAAAGGAATTTAAAAAACAAAACAATAAAACTGGGAAATTCTTTACAATTCCTTCAGGGTCTCTGATGAAACCCGGAATGACCCTATCTACAACGACAGCTGGATGTGGCATAAGGCTGGACACTTGGGACTGAGAGGATTGGTGAGATTGGGTGAGCAAATGCAGACCCTTTAAAGCAATAATGCATGGCACCCATTCCATGGGTCCCAACTCTACAAGTTGAAGGGAATATTACTACAGTTATAACATGTACGGGAAACCTAGAGAACGGACACACTGTGAATATGAAAGTTTTCTAAAACTCAACGAATAGTCCCTCTACTGGTGCTCTGGTTTGACTTTCCATCTGCTTTACTATCAACCTCCCAACTTGGAGAGACAGCCCCTTTAACCTCCTGGTTCGCACAGGTTGCCAATTTGGCAGAGGATGAAAGGGAAGAGGGAGAACCAATGAGAGACTAGCTGTTAGGCCTTTGGAAGGGCACATATCACTGTAATTTCCCGGCAGGAAGAAGAATTAACCAAAGTCTCAGCAAACCACCGGGAAACAGTATAGGTCCTGAACCAAAATTTTGGACTTGCGGTCAGCTCACCAAAAACGAGTTGAAAAATGGAGCTCAAGGGCACAGCAATTCACAAACTGGCCGAGTAATAAAGGACAACTATCGTCCAAAAATCTGTTGAGGGAAGGCAACGAGGCAGACTTGAAAGCGAGGCAGAATAGCAGGAAACAGATTTCAAGAGGTATGTTGGAATCGCCTTTAAAGCACAGGAAGAGGGGCACAATTTCGACAATGATGCACTTGGCCAAAAGGGCGTATGCGTTTTCTCCTGAATATATTCAGGAGAAAACGCATACGCCCTTTTTGGCCAAGCAAGCAAGCGGGCAATGCAAATCTGCACTACAAAGAAGTATCACTTCCCACCGGTCAAAAGGGACATCCACAAAATGTGTAAAACCCAGAAAGGCAAGACAGGCCCTGGAGAACAGGGAGCCTTGTTATGCTGATGGGCGGGATGTAAATTGCCAACTGCCTCTCTGGAGGAGTGCATTGTGTTCCCTAAAACAAGTAAAGAACAGAGCTACAGAGCCAAGGGCACTTCCAGTCTAGGGAATATACCTTGGGAAAACTGAAAATCAATAAGACAGAGCCACCCCAAAATTTAGGGCTGCACTGCTTACAAGGACCTCAACTTGGGTACACCTTAAATATCCCAGGAAATATAAAAATGGTTCAAAAAATTGTGGTACTTACGTACGATGGAATATCCCTCAGACATGAAATCAATGTCATAAGACCAGTAGCAGCAAAATGGGTGGATTCAGGTACGATGATTCTAAGTGAAATAAGTCACACAGAAAAAGAAACTTATCATAAGATATCACTTAAGATGATCCTGTAAACATGGCTACACTTGAACTGAGTTAGGAAAGAGAAGAATGTCTCACATTTAGAAAACACTCTTATGCCTGCTTAAGGGGGAAGGAGAGGTGGGGTGATGCATAAAACCAGAGTTTGATATAAGCACATGTACCGTTCCAAAAACCAACTATGGAATAGACAAGAACTACACCTTCCTCAGAGAAAGGGACTCAAAACCCCATATTTCCCACAGATGAATATATCTGACAAGTAAGAATACTAAAACCTATGTATAGATATGTCTCCATAAGGGAATCAAGTGTGTCTAGACTGGCATAAACATGGCAGCGAGAATCAGCTCAAACCCACTATAAAAAGGAATTTAAAAAACAAAACAATAAAACTGGGAAATTCTTTACAATTCCTTCAGGGTCTCTGATGAAACCCGGAATGACCCTATCTACAACGACAGCTGGATGTGGCATAAGGCTGGACACTTGGGACTGAGAGGATTGGTGAGATTGGGTGAGCAAATGCAGACCCTTTAAAGCAATAATGCATGGCACCCATTCCATGGGTCCCAACTCTACAAGTTGAAGGGAATATTACTACAGTTATAACATGTACGGGAAACCTAGAGAACGGACACACTGTGAATATGAAAGTTTTCTAAAACTCAACGAATAGTCCCTCTACTGGTGCTCTGGTTTGACTTTCCATCTGCTTTACTATCAACCTCCCAACTTGGAGAGACAGCCCCTTTAACCTCCTGGTTCGCACAGGTTGCCAATTTGGCAGAGGATGAAAGGGAAGAGGGAGAACCAATGAGAGACTAGCTGTTAGGCCTTTGGAAGGGCACATATCACTGTAATTTCCCGGCAGGAAGAAGAATTAACCAAAGTCTCAGCAAACCACCGGGAAACAGTATAGGTCCTGAACCAAAATTTTGGACTTGCGGTCAGCTCACCAAAAACGAGTTGAAAAATGGAGCTCAGGGGCACAGCAATTCACAAACTGGCCGAGTAATAAAAGTCAACTATCGTCCAAAAATCTGTTGAGGGAAGGCAACGAGGCAGATTGAAAGCGAGGCAGAATAGCAGGAAACAGATTTCAAGAGGTACATTGGAATCGCCTTTAAAGCACAGGAAGAGGGGCACAACTTCGACAATGATGCACTTGGCCAAAAAGGGCGTATGCGTTTTCTTCAGGAGAAAACGCATACGCCCTTTTTGGCCAAGCAAGCAAGCGGGCAATGCAAATCCGCACTACAAAGAAGTATCACTTCCCACCGGTCAAAAGGGACATCCACTAAATGTGTAAAAACCAGAAAGGCAAGACAGGCCCTGCAGAACAGGGAGCCTTGTTATGCTGATGGGCGCGATGTAAATTGCCAACTGTCTCTCTGGAGGAGTGAATTGTGTTCCCTAAAACAAGTAAACAACAGACCTACAGAGCCAAGGGCACTTCCAGTCTAGGGAATATTCCTTGGGTAAACTGAAAATCAATAAGACAGTGCCTCCCCAAAATTATAGGCTGCACTGCTTATAAGGACCTCAACTTGGGTACACCTTAAATATCCCAGGAAATATAAAAATGGTTCAAAAAATTGTGGTATTTACGTACGATGGAATAACCCTCAGCCATTAAATCAATGTCATAAGACCAGTAGCAGTAAAAAGGGTGGATTCAGGTACGATGATTCTAAGTGAAATAAGTCACTCAGAAAAAGAAACTTATCATAAGATATCACTTATGAAGATCCTGTAAACATGGCTACACTTGAACTGAGTTAGGAAAGAGAACAGTGTCTCACATTTAGAAAACACTCTTATGCCTGCTTAAGGGGGAAGGAGAGGTGGGGTGATGCATAAAACCAGAGTTTGATATAAGCACAGGTACCGTTCCAAAAACCAACTATGGAATAGACAAGACCTACACCTTCCTCAGTGAAAGGGACTCAAAACCCTATATTTCCCACAGAGGAATATATCTGACTAGTAAGAATCTTAAACCTATGTATTGATATGTCTCCTTAAGGGAATCAAGTGTGTCTAGACTGGCATAAACATGGCAGCGAGAATCAGCTCAAACCCACTATAAAAAGGAATTTCAAAACAAAACAAAAAAACTGGGAAATTCTTTACAATTCCTTCAGGGTCTCTGATGAAACCTGGAATCACCCTATCTACAACGACAGCTGGATGTGGCATAAGGCTGGACACTTGGGACTGAGAGGATTGGTGAGATTGGGTGAGCAAATGCAGACCCTTTAAAGCAATAATGCATGGCACCCATTCCATGGGTCCCAACTCTCCAAGTTGAAGGGAATATTACTACAGTTATAACATGTACGGGAAACCTAGAGAACGGACACACTGTGAATACGAAAGGTTTCTAAAACTCAACGAATAGTCCCTCTCCTGGTGCTCTGGTTTGACTTTCCATCTGCTTTACTATCAACCTCCCAACTTGGAGAGACAGCCCCTTTAACCTCCTGGTTCGCACAGGTTGCCAATTTGGCAGAGGATGAAAGGGAAGAGGGAGAACCAATGAGAGAGTAGCTGTTAGGCATTTGGAAGGGGACATATCACTCTAACTTCCCGGCAGGAAGAAGAATTAACCAAAGTCTCAGCACCCCACCGGGAATCAGCATAGGTCCTGAACCAAAATTTTGGACTTGCGGTCAGCTCACAAAAAACGAGTCGCAAAATGGAGCTCAAGGGCACAGCAATTCACAAACTAGCAGAGTAATAAAGGACAACTATCGTCCAAAAATCTGTTAATGGAAGGCAACGAGGTGGACTTGAAAGCGACGCAGAATAGCAGGAAAGAGATTTCAAGACGTACATTGGAATCGCCTTTAAAGCACAGGAAGAGGGGCACAACTTCGACAATGATGCACTTGGCCAAAAAGGGCCTATGCATTTTCTCCTGAATATATTCAGGAGAAAACGCATAGGCCCTTTTTGGCCAAGCAAGATAGCGGGCAATGCAAATCTGGACTACAAAGTAGTATCACTTCCCACCGTTCAAAAGGGACATCCACAAAATGTGTAAAAACCAGAAAGGCAAGACAGGCCCTGGAGAACAGGGAGCCTTGTTATGCTGATGGGCGGGATGTAAGTTGCCACCTGCCTCTCTGGAAGAGTGCATTGTGTTCCCTAAAACAAGTAAAGAACAGAGCTACAGAGGCAAGGGCACTTCCAGTCTAGGGAATATACCTTGGGAAAACTGAAATTCAATAAGACAGAGCCACCCCAAAATTTAGGGCTGCACTGCTTACAAGGACCTCAACTTGGGTACACCTTAAATATCCCAGGAAATATCAAAATGGTTCAAAAAATTGTGGTACTTACGTACGATGGAATATCCCTCAGCCATGAAATCAATGTCATAAGACCAGTAGCAGCAAAATGGGTGGTTTCAGGTACGATGATTCTAAGTGAAATAAGTCACACACAAAAAGAAACTTATCATAAGATATCACTTATGAAGATACTGTAAACATGGCTACACTTGAACTGAGTTAGGAAAGAGAACAGTGTCTCACATTTAGAAAACACTCTTATGCCTGCTTAAGGGGGAAGGAGAGGTGGGGTGATGCATAAAACCAGAGTTTGATATAAGCACATGTACCGTTCCAATAACCAACTATGGAATAGACAAGACCTACACCTTCCTCAGTGAAAGGGACTCAAAACCCCATATTTCCCGCAGAGGAATATATCTGACTAGTAAGAAACTTAAAACCTATGTATTGATAGGTCTCCGTAAGGGAATCAAGTGTGTCTAGACTGGCATAAAGAGGGGAACTACAATCAGCTCAAACCCACTATAAAAAGGAATTTCAAAAACAAAACAAAAAAACTGGGAAATTCTTTACAATTCCTTCAGGGTCTCTGATGAAACCTGGAATGACCCTATCTACAACGACAGCTGGATGTGGCATAAGTCTGGACACTTGGGATTGAGACGATTATTGAGATTGTTTGAGCAAATGCAGACACTTTAATGCAATAATGCATGGCACCCATTCCATAGGTCCCAACTCTCCAGGTTGAAGGGAATATTACTACAGCTATAACATGTACGGGAAACCTAGAGAACGGACACACTGTGAATACGAAAGGTTTCTAAAACTCAATGAATAGTCCCTCTCCTGGTGCTCCGGTTTGACTTTCCATCTGCTTTACTATCAATCTACCAACTTGAAGAGACAGCCCCTTTAACCTCCTGGTTCGCACACGTTTCCAATTTGGCAGAGGATGAAAGGGAAGAGGGAGAACCAATGAGAGAGTAGCTGTTAGGCATTTGGACGGGCACATATCACTCTAATTGCCCAGCAGGAAGAAGAATTAACCAAAGTCTCAGCCACCCACCGGGAACCCGTATAGGTCTTGAACCAAAATTTTGGACTTGCGGTCAGCTCACAAAAAACGTGTTAAAAAATTGAGCTCACTGGCACAGCAATTCACAACCCGGCCGAGTAATAAAGGACAACTATCGTCCAAAAATCTGTTGAGGGAAGACAACGAGGCAGATTTGAAAGCGAGGCAGAATAGCAGGAAACAAATTTCAAGTGGTACGTTGGAATCGCCTTTAAAGCACAGGAAGAGGGGCACAACTTCGACAATGATGCACTTGCCCAAAAAGGGCGTATGCGTTTTCTCCTGAGAAAACGCATACGCCATTTTTCGCCAAGCAAGCAAGCGGGCAATGCAAATCTGCCCTACAAAGAAGTATCACTTCCCACCGGTCAAAAGGGATATCCACAAAATGTGTAAAAACCAGAAAGGCAAGACAGGCCCTGGAGAACAGGGAGCCTTGTTATGCTGATGGGCGGGATGTAAATTGCCAACTGCCTCTCTGGAGGAGTGCATTGTGTTCCCTAAAACAAGTAAACAACAGAGCTACAGAGCCAAGGGCACTTCCAGTCTAGGGAATATACCTTGGGAAAACTGAAAATCAATAAGACAGAGCCACCCAAAAATTTAGGGCTGCACTGCTTACAAGGACCTCAACTTGGGTACACCTTAAGTATCCCAGGAAATATAAAAATGGTTCAAAAAATTATGGTATTTACGTACGATGGAATATCCCTCAGCCATGAAATCAATGTCATAAGACCAGTAGCAGCAAAATGGGTCGATTCAGGTACGATGATTGTAAGTGAAATAAGTCACACAGAAAAAGAAACTTATCATAAGATATCACTTATGAAGATCCTGTAAACATGGCTACACTTGAACTGAGTTAGGAAAGAGAAGAGTGTCTCACATTTAGAAAACACTCTTATGCCTGCTTAAGGGGGAAGGAGAGGTGGGGTGATGCATAATACCAGAGATTGATATAAGCACAGGTACCGTTCCAAAAACCAACTATGGAATAGACAAGACCTACACCTTCCTCAGTGAGAGGGACTCAAATCCCCATATTTCCCGCAGAGGAATATATCTGACTAGTAAGAATCTTAAAACCTATGAATTGATATTTCTCCGTAAGGGAATCAAGTGTGTCTAGACTGGCTTAAACATGGCAGCGAGAACAGCTCAAACCCACTATAAAAAGGAATTTCAAAAACAAAACAAAAAAACTGGGAAATTCTTTACAATTCCTTCAGGGTCTCTGATGAAACCTGGAATGACCCTATCTACAACGACAGCTGGATGTTGCATAAGGCTGGACACTTGGGACTGAGACGATTGGTGAGATTGGGTGAGCAAATCCAGACCCTTTAAAGCAATAATGCATGGCACGCATTCCATGGGTCCCAACTCTCCAGGTTGAAGGGAATATTACTACAGTTATAACATGTTCGGGAAACGTAGAGAACGGACACACTGTGAATACGAAAGGTTTCTAAAACTCAACGAATAGTCCCTCTCCTGGTGCTCCGGTTTGACTTTCCGTCTGCTTTACTATCAACCTCCCAACTTGGAGAGACAGCCCCTTTAACCTCCTGGTTCGCACAGGTTGCCAATTTGGCAGAGGATGAAAGGGAAGAGGGAGAACCAATGAGAGAGTACCTGTTAGGCATTTGGACGGGCACATATCACTGTAATTTCCCGGCAGGAAGAAGAATTAACCAAAGTCTCAACCACCCATCGGTAACCATTATAGGTCCTGAACCAAAATTTTGGACTTGCAGTCAGCTCACCAAAAACGAGTTGAAAAATGGAGCTCAGGGGCACAGCAATTCACAAACTGGCCGAGTAATAAAGGACAGCTATCGACCAAAAATCTGTTGAGGGAAGGCAACGAGGCAGACTTGAAAGCGAGGCAGAATAGCAGGAAACAGATTTCAAGAAGTACGTTGGAATCGCCATTAAAGCACAGGAAGAGGGGCACAACTTCGACAATGATGCACTTGGCCAAAAAGGGCTTATGCGTTTTCTCCTGAATATATTCAGGAGAAAACGCATACGCCCTCTTTAGCCAAGCAAGCAAGAGGGCAGTGCAAATCTGCACTACAAAGAAGTATCACTTCCCACCGGTCAAAAGGGACATCCACAAAATGTGTAAAAACCAGAGAGGCAAGACAGGCCCTGGAGAACAGGGAGCCTTGTTATGCTGATGGGCGGGATGTAAATTGCCAACTGCCTCTCTGGAGGAGTGCATTGTGTTCCCTAAAACAAGTAAAGAACAGAGCTACAGAGCCAAGGGCACTTCCAGTCTAGGGAATATACCTTGGGAAAACTGAAAATCAATAAGACAGAGCCACCCCAAAATTTAGGGCTGCACTGCTTACAAGGACCTCAACTTGGGTACACCTTAAATATCCCAGGAAATAACAAAATGGTTCAAAAAATTGTGGTACAAACGTACGAAGGAATATCCCTCAGCCATGAAATCAATGTCATAAGACCAGTAGCAGCAAAATGGGTGGATTCAGGTACGATGATTCTAAGTGAAATAAGTCACATAGAAAAAGAAACTTATCATAAGATATCACTTATGAAGATCCTGTAAACATGGCTACACTTGAACTGAGTTAGGAAAGAGAACAGTGTCTCACATTTAGAAAACACTCTTATGCCTGCTTAAGGGGGAAGGAGAGGTGGGGTGATGCATAAAACCATAGTTTGATATAAGCACAGATACCGTTCCAAAAACCAACTGTGGAATAGACAAGACCTACACCTTCCTCAGTGAAAGGGACTCAAAACCCCATATTTCCCGCAGAGGAATATATCTGACTAGTAAGAATCTTAAAACCTATGTATTGATATGTCTCCGTAAGGGAATCAAGTGTGTCTAGACTGGCATAAACATGGCAGCGAGAATCAGCTCAATCCCACTATAAAAAGGAATTTCAAAAACAAAACAAAAAATCTGTGAAATTCTTTACAATTCCTTCAGGGTCTCTGATGAAACCTGGAATGACCCTATCTACAACGACAGCTGGATGTGGCATAAGGCTGGACACTTGGGACTGAGAGGATTGGTGAGATTGGGTGAGCAAATGCAGACCCTTTAAATCACAAATGCCTGGCACCCATTCCATGGGTCCCAACTCTCCAGGTAGAAGGGAATATTACTACAGCTATAACATGTACAGGAAACCTAGAGAACGGACCCACAGTGAATAGGAAAAGTTTCTAAAACTCAACGAATAGTCCCTCTCCTGGTGCTCCGATTTGACTTTCCATCTGCTTTACTGTCAATCTCCCAACTTGGAGAGACAGCCCCTTTAACCTCCTGGTTCGCACAGGTTTCCAATTTGGCAGAGGATGAAAGGGAAGAGGGAGAACCAATGAGAGAGTAGCTGTTAGGCATTTGTACGGGCACATATCACTCTAATATCCCAGCAGGAAGAATAATGAACCAAAGTCTCAGCCACCCACCGGGAACCAGCATACGTCCTGAACCAAAATTTTGGACATGCGGTCAGCTCACAAAAAACGAGTTGAAAAATGGAGCTCAGGTGCACAGCAATTCACTAACTGGCCGAGTAATAAAGGACAACTATCGTCCAAAAATCTGTTGAGGGAAGGCAACGAGGCGGACTTGAAAGCGAGGCAGAATAGCAGGAAACAGATTTCAAGAGGTACGTTGGAATCGCCTTTAAAGCACACGAAGAGCGGCACAACTTTGATAATGATGCACTTGGCCAAAAAGGGCGTATGCTTTTTCTCCTGAATATATTCAAGGGGAAGACGCATACGCCCTTTTTGGCCAAGCAAGCAAGCGGGCAATGCAAATCTGCACTACAAAGAAGTATCACTTCCCACCGGTCAAAAGGGACATCCACAAAATGTGTAAAAACCAGAAAGGCAAGACAGGCCCTGCAGAACAGGGAGCCTTGTTATGCTGATGGGCGGGATGTAAATTGCCAACTGCCTCTCTGGAGGAGTGCATTGTGTTCCCTAAAACAAGTAAACAACAGAGCTACAGAGCCAAGGGCACTTCCAGTCTAGGGAATATACCTTGGGAAAAAGGAAAATTAATAAGACAGAGCCACCCTAAAATTTAGGGCTGCACTGCTTACAAGGACCTCAACTTGGGTACACCTTAAATATCCCAGGAAATATAAAAATGGTTCAAAAAATTGTGGTACTTACGTACGATGGAATATCCCTCAGCCATGAAATCAATGTCATAAGACCAGCAGCAGCAAAATGGGTGGATTCAGGTACGATGATTCTAAGTGAAATAAGTCACACAGAAAAAGAAACTTATCATAAGATATCACTTATGAATATCCTGCAAACATGGCTACACATGAACAGAGTTAGGAAAGAGAGCAGTGTCTCACATTTAGAAAACACTCTTATGCCTGCTTAAGGGGGAAGGAGAGGTGGGGTGATGCATAAAACCAGAGTTTGATATAAGCACAGGTACCGTTCCAAAAACCAACTGTGGAATAGACAAGACCTACACCTTCCTCAGTGAAAGGGACTCAAAACACCATATTTCCCGCAGAGGAATATATCTGACTAGTAAGAATCTTAAAACCTATGTATTGATATGTCTCCGTAAGGGAATCAAGTGTGTCTAGACTGGCATAAACATGGCAGCGAGAATCAGCTCAAACCCACTATAAAAAGGAATTTCAAAAACAAAACAAAAAATCTGTGAAATTCTTTACACTTCCTTCAGGGTCTCTGATGAAACCTGGAATGACCCTATCTACAACGACAGCTGGATGTGGCATAAGGCTGGACACTTGGGACTGAGAGGATTGGTGAGATTGGGTGAGCAAATGCAGACCCTTTAAATCACAAATGCCTGGCACCCATTCCATGGGTCCCAACTCTCCAGGTTGAAGGGAATATTACTACAGCTATAACATGTACAGGAAACCTAGAGAACGGACCCACTGTGAATACGAAAAGTTTCTAAAACTCAACGAATAGTCCCTCTCCTGGTGCTCCGATTTGACTTTCCATCTGCTTTACTGTCAATCTCCCAACTTGGAGAGACAGCCCCTTTAAACTCCTGGTTCGCACAGGTTTCCAATTTGGCAGAGGATGAAAGGGAAGAGGGAGAACCAATGAGAGAGTAGCTGTTAGGCATTTGTACGGGCACATATCACTCTAATATCCCAGCAGGAAGAATAATGAACCAAAGTCTCAGCCACCCACCGGGAACCAGCATACGTCCTGAACCAAAATTTTGGACATGCGGTCAGCTCACAAAAAACGAGTTGAAAAATGGAGCTCAGGTGCACAGCAATTCACTAACTGGCCGAGTAATAAAGGACAACTATCGTCCAAAAATCTGTTGAGGGAAGGCAACGAGGTGGACTTGAAAGCGAGGCAGAATAGCAGGAAACAGATTTCAAGAGGTACGTTGGAATCGCCTTTAGAGCACACGAAGAGGGGCACAACTTCGATAATGATGCACTTGGCCAAAAAGGGCGTATGCTTTTTCTCCTGAATATATTCAAGGGGAAGACGCATACGCCCATTTTGGCCAAGCAAGCAAGCGGGCAATGCAAATCTGCACTACAAAGAAGTATCACTTCCCACCGGTCAAAAGGGACATCCACAAAATGTGTAAAAACCAGAAAGGCAAGACAGGCCCTGCAGAACAGGGAGCCTTGTTATGCTGATGGGCGGGATGTAAATTGCCAACTGCCTCTCTGGAGGAGTGCATTGTGTTCCCTAAAACAAGTAAACAACAGAGCTACAGAGTCAAGGGCACTTCCAGTCTAGGGAATATACCTTGGGAAAAAGGAAAATCAATAAGACAGAGCCACCCTAAAATTTAGGGCTGCACTGCTTACAAGGACCTCAACTTGGGTACACCTTAAATATCCCAGGAAATATAAAAATGGTTCAAAAATTGTGGTACTTACGTACGATGGAATATCCCTCAGCCATGAAATCAATGTCATAAGACCAGCAGCAGCAAAATGGGTGGATTCAGGTACGATGATTCTAAGTGAAATAAGTCACACAGAAAAAGAAACTTATCATAAGATATCACTTATGAATATCCTGCAAACATGGCTACACATGAACTGAGTTAGGAAAGAGAGCAGTGTCTCACATTTAGAAAACACTCTTATGCCTGCTTAAGGGGGAAGGAGAGGTGGGGTGATGCATAAAACCAGAGTTTGATATAAGCACATGTACCGTTCCAAAAACCAACTATGGAATAGACAAGACCTACACCTTCCTCAGTGAAAGGGACTCAAAACCCCATAGTTCACGCAGAGGAATATATCTGACTAGTAAGAATCTTAAAACCTATGTATTGATATGTCTCCGTAAGGGAATCAAGTGTGTCTAGACTGGCATAAACATGGCAGCGAGAATCAGATCAAACCCACTATAAAAAGGAATTTCAAAAACAAAACAAAAAAACTGTGAAATTCTTTACAATTCCTTCAGGGTCTCTGATGAAACCTGGAATGACCCTATCTACAATGACAGCTGGATGTGGCATAAGGCTGGACACTTGGGACTGAGAGGATTGGTGAGATTGGGTGAGCAAATGCAGACCCTTTAAATCACAAATGCCTGGCACCCATTCATTGGGTCCCAACTCTCCAGGTTGAAAGGAATATTACTACAGCTATAACATGTACAGGAAACCTAGAGAACTGACACACTGTGAATACGAAAGGTTTCTAAAACTCAACGAATAGTCCCTCTCCTGGTGCTCCGGTTTGACTTTCCATCTGCTTTACTATCAATCTCCCAACTTGGAGAGACAGCCCCTTTAACCTCCTGGTTCGCACAGGTTTCCAATTTGGCAGAGGATGAAAGGGAAGAGGGAGAACCAAAGAGAGTAGCTGTTAGGCATTTGTACGGGCATATATCACTCTAATTTCCCGGCAGGAAGAAGAATTAACCAAAGTCTTAGCCACCCACTGTGAACCAGCATAGGTCCTGAACCAAAATTTTGGACATGCGGTCAGCTCACAAAAAACAAGTTGAAAAATGGAGCTCAGGGGCACAGCAATTCACTAACTGGCCGAGTAATAAAGGACAACTATCGTCCAAAAATCTGTTGAGGGAAGGCAACGAGTCGGACTTAAAAGCGAGGCAGAATAGCAGGAAACAGATTTCAAGAGGTTCGTTGGAATCACTTTTAAAGCACAGGAAGAGGGGCACAACTTCGACAATGATGCACTTGGCCAAAAAGGGCGTATGCGTTTTCTCCTGAATATATTCAGGAGAAAACGCATACGCCCTTTTTGGCCAAGCAAGCAAGCGGGCAATGCAAATCTGGACTACAAAGAAGTATCACTTCCCACCGGTCAAAAGGGACATCCACAAAATGTGTAAAAACCAGAAAGGCAAGACAGGCCCTGGAGAACAGGGAGCCTTGTTATGCTGATGGGCGGGATGTAAATTGCCAACTGCCTCTCTGGACGACTGCATTGTGTTCCCTAAAACAAGTAAACAACAGAGCTACAGAGCCAAGGGCACTTCCAGTCTAGGGAATATACCTTGGGAAATCTGAAAATCAATAAGACAGAGCCACCCCAAAATTTAGGGCTGCACTGCTTACAAGAACCTCAACTTGGGTACACCTTAAATATCCCAGGAAATATAAAAATGGTTCAAAAAATTTTGGTTCTTACGTACGATGGAATATCCCTCAGCCATGAAATCAATGTCATAAGACCAGTAGCAGCAAAATGGGTGAATTCAGGTACGATGATTCTAAGTGAAATAAGTCACACAGAAAAAGAAACTTATCATAAGATATCACTTATGAAGATCCTGTAAATATGGCTACACTTGAACTGAGTTAGGAAAGAGAGCAGTGTCTCACATTTATAAAACACTCTTATGCCTGCTTAAGGAGGAAGGAGAGGTGGGGTGATGCATAAAACCAGAGTTTGATATAAGCACAGGTACCGTTCCAAAAACCAACTATGGAATAGACAAGACCTACACCTTCCTCAGTGAAAGGGAATCAAAACCCCATAGTTCCCGCAGAGGAATATATCTGACTAGTAAGAATCTTAAAACCTATGTATTGATATGTCTCCGTAAGGGAATCAAGGGTGTCTAGACTGGCATAAACATGGCAGCGAGAATCAGCTCAATCCCACTATAAAAAGGAATTTCAAAAACAAAACAAAAAATCTGTGAAATTCTTTACAATTCCTTCAGGGTCTCTGATGAAACCTGGAATGACCCTATCTACAACGACAGCTGGATGTGGCATAAGGCTGGACACTTGGGACTGAGAGGATTGGTGAGATTGGGTGAGCAAATGCAGACCCTTTAAATCACAAATGCCTGGCACCCATTCCATGGGTCCCAACTCTCCAGGTTGAAAGGAATATTACTACAGCTATAACATGTACAGGAAACCTAGAGAACGGACACACTGTGAATACGAAAGGTTTCTAAACTCAACGAATAGTCCCTCTCCTGGTGCTCCGGTTTGACTTTCCAACTGCTTTACTATCAATCTCCCAACTTGGAGAGACAGCCCCTTTAACCTCCTGGTTCGCACAGCTTTCCAATTTGGCAGTGGATGACAGGGAAGAGGGTGAACCAATGAGAGAGTAGCTGTTAGGCATTTGTACGGGCACATATCACTCTAACTTCCCGGCAGGAAGAAGAATTAACCAAAGTCTCAGCCACCCAAGGGGAACCAGCATAGGTCCTGAACCAAAATTTTGGACACGCGGTCAGCTCACAAAAAAACGAGTTGAAAAATGGAGCTCAGGTGCACAGCAATTCACTAACTGGCTGAGTAATAAAGGACAACTATCGTCCAAAAATCTGTTGAGCGAAGGCAACGAGGCAGACTTGAAAGCGAGGCAGAATAGCAGGAAACAGATTTCAAGAAGTACGTTGGAATCGCCTTTAAAGCACAGGAAGAGGGGCACAACTTTGACAATGATGCACTTGGCCAAAAAGGGCGTATGCGTTTTCTCCTGAATATATTCAGGAGAAGACGCATACGCCCTTTTTGGCCAAGCAAGCAAGCGGGAAATGCAAATCTGCACTACAAAGAAGTATCACTTCCCACCGGTCAAAAGGGACATCCACAAAATGTGTAAAAACCAGAAAGGCAAGACAGGCCCTGCAGAACAGAGAGCCTTGTTATGCTGATGGGCGGGATGTAAATTGCCAACTGCCTCTCTGGAGGAGTGCATTGTGTTCCCTAAAACAAGTAAACAACAGAGCTACAGAGCCAAGGGCACTTCCAGTCTAGGGAATATACCTTGGGAAAACTGAAAATCAATAAGACAGAGCCACCCAAAAATTTAGGGCTGCACTGCTTACAAGGACCTCAACTTGGGTACACCTTAAATATCCGAGGAAATATAAAAATGGTTCAAAAAATTGTGGTACTTACGTACGATGGAATATCCCTCAGCCATGAAATCAATGTCATAAGACCAGCAGCAGCAAAATGGGTGGATTCAGGTACGATGATTCTAAGTGAAATAAGTCACACAGAAAAAGAAACTTATCATAAGATATCACTTATGAAGATCCTGCAAACATGGCTACACATGAACTGAGTTAGGAAAGAGAGCAGTGTCTCACATTTAGAAAACACTCTTATGCCTGCTTAAGGGGGAAGGAGAGGTGGGGTGATGCATAAAACCAGAGTTTGATATAAGCACAGGTACCGTTCCAAAAACCAACTATGGAATAGACAAGACCTACACCTTCCTCAGTGAAAGGGACTCAAAACCCCATAGTTCACGCAGAGGAATATATCTGACTAGTAAGAATCTTAAAACCTATGTATTGATATGTCTCCGTAAGGGAATCAAGTGTGTCTAGACTGGCATAAACATGGCAGCGAGAATCAGCTCAAATCCACTATAAAAAGGAATTTCAAAAACAAAACCAAAAAACTGGGAAATTCTTTACAATTCCTTCAGGGTCTCTGATGAAACCTGGAATGACCCTATCTGCAGCGACAGCTGGATGTGGCATAAGGCTGGACACTTGGGACTGAGAGGATTGGTGAGATTGGGTGAGCAAATGCAGACCCTTTAAATCACAAATGCCTGGCATCCATTCCATGGGTCCCAACTCTCCAGGTTGAAGGGAATATTACTACAGCTATAACATGTACAGCAAACCTAGAGAACGGACACACTGTGAATACGACAGGTTTCTAAAACTCAACGAATAATCCTTCTACTGGTGCTCTGGTTTGACTTTCCATCTGCTTTACTATCAACCTCCCAACTTGGAGAGACAGCCCCTTTAACCTCCTGGTTCGCACAGGTTGCCAATTTGGCAGAGGATGAAAGGGAAGAGGGAGAACCAATGAGAGACTAGCTGTTAGGCCTTTGGAAGGGCACATATCACTGTAATTTCCCGGCAGGAAGAAGAATTAACCAAAGTCTCAGCAAACCACCGGGAAACAGTATAGGTCCTGAACCAAAATTTTGGACTTGCGGTCAGCTCACCAAAAACGAGTTGAAAAATGGAGCTCAGGGGCACAGCAATTCACAAACTGGCCGAGTAATAAAGGACAACTATCGTCCAAAAATCTGTTGAGGGAAGGCAACGAGGCAGACTTGAAAGCGAGGCAGAATAGCAGGAAACAGATTTCAAGAGGTATGTTGGAATCGCCTTTAAAGCACAGGAAGAGGGGCACAATTTCGACAATGATGCACTTGGCCAAAAAGGGCGTATGCGTTTTCTCCTGAATATATTCAGGAGAAAACGCATACGCCCTTTTTGGCCAAGCAAGCAAGCGGGCAATGCAAATCTGCACTACAAAGAAGTATCACTTCCCACCGGTCAAAAGGGACATCCACAAAATGTGTAAAAATCAGAAAGGCAAGACAGGCCCAGGAGAACAGGGAGCCTTGTTATGCTGATGGACGGGATGTAAATTGACAACTGCCTCTCTGGAGGAGTATATTGTGTTCACTAAAACAAGTAAAGAACAGAGCTACAGAGCCAAGGGCACTTCCAGTCTAGGGAATATACCTGGGGAAAACTGAAAATCAATAAGACAGAGCCACCCCAAAATTTAGGGCTTCACTGCTTATAAGGACCTCAACTTGGGTACACCTTAAATATCCCAGGAAATATAAAAATGGTTCAAAAAATTGTGGTACTTACGTACGATGGAATAACCCTCAGCCATGAAATCAATGTCATAAGACCAGTAACAGCAAAATGGGTAGATTCAGGTACGATGATTCTAAGTGAAATAAGTCACACAGAAAAAGAAACTTATCATAAGATATCAGTTATGAAGATCCTGTAAACATGGCTACACTTGAACTGAGTTAGGAAAGAGAACAGTGTCTCACATTTAGAAAACACTCTTATGCCTGCTTAAGGGGGAAGGAGAGGTGGGGTGATGCATAAAACCAGAGTTTGATATAAGCACAGGTACCGTTCCAAAAACCAACTATGGAATAGACAAGACCTACACCTTCCTCAGTGAAAGGGACTCAAAACCCCATATTTCCCACAGAGGAATATATCTGACAAGTAAGAATCTTAAAACCTATGTATTGATATGTCTCCTTAAGGGAATCAAGTGTGTCTACACTGGCATAAACATGGCAGCGAGAATCAGCTCAAACCCACTATAAAAAGGAATTTCAAAAACAAAACAAAAAAACTGGGAAATTCTTTACAATTCCTTCAGGGACTCTGATGAAACCTGGAATGACCCTATCTACAACGACAGCTGGATGTGTCATAAGGCTGCACACTTGGGACTGAGAGGATTGGTGAGATTGGGTGAGCAATGCAGACCCTTTAAAGCAATAATGCATGGCACCCATTCCATGGGTCCCAACTCTACAGGTTGAAGGGAATATTACTACAGTTATAACATGTACGGGAAACCTAGAGAACGGACACACTGTGAGTACGAAAGGTTTCTAAAATTCAACGAATAGTCCCTCTCCTGGTGCTCTGGTTTGACTTTCCATCTGCTTTACTATCAACCTCCCAACTTGGAGAGACAGCCCCATTAACCTCCTGGTTCGCACAGGTTGCCAATTTGGCAGAGGATGAAAGGGAAGAGGGAGAGCCATTGAGAGAGTAGCTGTTAGGCATTTGGAAGGGGACATATCACTCTAAATTCCCGGCAGGAAGAAGAATTAACCAAAGTCTCAGCCACCCACCGGGAACCAGCATAGGTCCTGAACCAAAATTTTGGACTTGCGGTCAGCTCACCAAAAACGAGTTGAAAAATGGAGCTCAGGGGCACAGCAATTCACAAACTGGCCGAGTAATAAAGGACAACTATCGTCCAAAAATCTGTTGAGGGAAGGCAACGAGGCAGATTGAAAGCGAGGCAGAATAGCAGGAAACAGATTTCAAGAGGTACATTGGAATCGCCTTTAAAGCACAGGAAGAGGGGCACAACTTCGACAATGATGCACTTGGCCAAAAAGGGCGTATGCGTTTTCTTCAGGAGAAAACGCATACGCCCTTTTTGGCCAAGCAAGCAAGCGGGCAATGCAAATCTGCACTACAAAGAAGTATCACTTCCCACAGGTCAAAAGGGACATCCACAAAATGTGTAAAAATCAGAAAGGCAAGACAGGCCCAGGAGAACAGGGAGCCTTGTTATGCTGATGGACGGGATGTAAATTGCCAACTGCCTCTCTGGAGGAGTACATTGTGTTCCCTAAAACAAGTAAAGAACAGAGCTACAGAGCCAAGGGCACTTCCAATCTAGGGAATATACCTTGGGAAAACTGAAAATCAATAAGACAGAGTCACCCCAAAATTATAGGCTGCACTGCTTATAAGGACCTCAACTTGGGTACACCTTAAATATCCCAGGAAATATAAAAATGGTTCAAAAAATTGTGGTATTTACGTACGATGGAATAACCCTCACCCATGAAATCAATGTCATAAGACCAGTAGCAGTAAAAAGGGTGGATTCAGGTACGATGATTCTAAGTGAAATAAGTCACACAGAAAAAGAAACTTATCATAAGATATCACTTATGAAGATCCTGTAAACATGGCTACACTTGAACTGAGTTAGGAAAGAGAACAGTGTCTCACATTTAGAAAACACTCTTATGCCTGCTTAAAGGGGAAGGAGAGGTGGGGTGATCCATAAAACCAGAGTTTGATATAAGCACAGGTACCGTTCCAAAAACCAACTATGGAATAGACAAGACCTACACCTTCCTCAGTGAAAGGGACTCAAAACCCCATATTTCCCACAGAGGAATATATCTGACTAGTAAGAATCTTAAACCTATGTATTGATATGTCTCCTTAAGGGAATCAAGTGTGTCTAGACTGGCATAAACATGGCAGCGAGAATCAGCTCAAACCCACTATAAAAAGGAATTTCAAAAACAAAACAAAAAAACTGGGAAATTCTTTACAATTCCTTCAGGGTCTCTGATGAAACCTGGAATGACCCTATCTACAACGACAGCTGGATGTGGCATAAGGCTGGACACTTGGGACTGAGAGGATTGGTGAGATTGGGTGAGCAAATGCAGACCCTTTAAAGCAATAATGCATGGCACCCATTCCATGGGTCCCAACTCTCCAAGTTGAAGGGAATATTACTACAGTTATAACATGTACGGGAAACCTAGAGAACGGACACACTGTGAATACGAAAGGTTTCTAAAACTCAACGAATAGTCCCTCTCCTGGTGCTCTGGTTTGACTTTCCATCTGCTTTACTATCAACCTCCCAACTTGGAGAGACAGCCCCTTTAACCTCCTGGTTCGCACAGGTTGCCAATTTGGCAGAGGATGAAAGGGAAGAGGGAGAACCAATGAGAGAGTAGCTGTTAGGCATTTGGAAGGGGACATATCACTCTAACTTCCCGGCAGGAAGAAGAATTAACCAAAGTCTCAGCACCCCACCGGGAATCAGCATAGGTCCTGAACCAAAATTTTGGACTTGCGGTCAGCTCACAAAAAACGAGTCGCAAAATGGAGCTCAAGGGCACAGCAATTCACAAACTAGCAGAGTAATAAAGGACAACTATCGTCCAAAAATCTGTTAATGGAAGGCAACGAGGTGGACTTGAAAGCGACGCAGAATAGCAGGAAAGAGATTTCAAGACGTACATTGGAATCGCCTTTAAAGCACAGGAAGAGGGGCACAACTTCGACAATGATGCACTTGGCCAAAAAGGGCCTATGCATTTTCTCCTGAATATATTCAGGAGAAAACGCATAGGCCCTTTTTGGCCAAGCAAGATAGCGGGCAATGCAAATCTGGACTACAAAGAAGTATCACTTCCCACCGTTCAAAAGGGACATCCACAAAATGTGTAAATACCAGAAAGGCAAGACAGGCCCTGGAGAACAGGGAGCCTTGTTATGCTGATGGGCGGGATGTAAGTTGCCACCTGCCTCTCTGGAAGAGTGCATTGTGTTCCCTAAAACAAGTAAAGAACAGAGCTACAGAGGCAAGGGCACTTCCAGTCTAGGGAATATACCTTGGGAAAACTGAAATTCAATAAGACAGAGCCACCCCAAAATTTAGGGCTGCACTGCTTACAAGGACCTCAACTTGGGTACACCTTAAATATCCCAGGAAATATCAAAATGGTTCAAAAAATTGTGGTACTTACGTACGATGGAATATCCCTCAGCCATGAAATCAATGTCATAAGACCAGTAGCAGCAAAATGGGTGGTTTCAGGTACGATGATTCTAAGTGAAATAAGTCACACACAAAAAGAAACTTATCATAAGATATCACTTATGAAGATACTGTAAACATGGCTACACTTGAACTGAGTTAGGAAAGAGAACAGTGTCTCACATTTAGAAAACACTCTTATGCCTGCTTAAGGGGGAAGGAGAGGTGGGGTGATGCATAAAACCAGAGTTTGATATAAGCACATGTACCGTTCCAAAAACCAACTATGGAATAGACAAGACCTACACCTTCCTCAGTGAAAGGGACTCAAAACCCCATATTTCCCGCAGAGGAATATATCTGACTAGTAAGAAACTTAAAACCTATGTATTGATATGTCTCCGTAAGGGAATCAAGTGTGTCTAGACTGGCATAAAGAGGGGAACTACAATCAGCTCAAACCCACTATAAAAAGGAATTTCAAAAACAAAACAAAAAAACTGGGAAATTCTTTACAATTCCTTCAGGGTCTCTGATGAAACCTGGAATGACCCTATCTACAACGACAGCTGGATGTGGCATAAGTCTGGACACTTGGGATTGAGACGATTATTGAGATTGTGTGAGCAAATGCAGACACTTTAATGCAATAATGCATGGCACCCATTCCATAGGTCCCAACTCTCCAGGTTGAAGGGAATATTACTACAGCTATAACATGTACGGGAAACCTAGAGAACGGACACACTGTGAATACGAAAGGTTTCTAAAACTCAATGAATAGTCCCTCTCCTGGTGCTCCGGTTTGACTTTCCATCTGCTTTACTATCAATCTACCAACTTGAAGAGACAGCCCCTTTAACCTCCTGGTTCGCACACGTTTCCAATTTGGCAGAGGATGAAAGGGAAGAGGGAGAACCAATGAGAGAGTAGCTGTTAGGCATTTGGACGGGCACATATCACTCTAATTGCCCAGCAGGAAGAAGAATTAACCAAAGTCTCAGCCACCCACCGGGAACCCGTATAGGTCTTGAACCAAAATTTTGGACTTGCGGTCAGCTCACAAAAAACGTGTTAAAAAATTGAGCTCACTGGCACAGCAATTCACAACCTGGCCGAGTAATAAAGGACAACTATCGTCCAAAAATCTGTTGAGGGAAGACAACGAGGCAGATTTGAAAGCGAGGCAGAATAGCAGGAAACAAATTTCAAGTGGTACGTTGGAATTGCCTTTAAAGCACAGGAAGAGGGGCACAACTTCGACAATGATGCACTTGCCCAAAAAGGGCGTATGCGTTTTCTCCTGAATATATTCAGGAGAAAACGCATACGCCCTCTTTAGCCAAGCAAGCAAGAGGGCAGTGCAAATCTGCACTACAAAGAAGTATCACTTCCCACCGGTCAAAAGGGACATCCACAAAATGTGTAAAAACCAGAAAGGCAAGACAGGCCCTGGAGAACAGGGAGCCTTGTTATGCTGATGGGCGGGATGTAAATTGCCAACTGCCTCTCTGGACGACTGCATTGTGTTCCCTAAAACAAGTAAACAACAGAGCTACAGAGCCAAGGGCACTTCCAGTCTAGGGAATATACCTTGGGAAATCTGAAAATCAATAAGACAGAGCCACCCCAAAATTTAGGGCTGCACTGCTTACAAGAACCTCAACTTGGGTACACCTTAATTATCCCAGGAAATATAAAAATGGTTCAAAAAATTTTGGTTCTTACGTACGATGGAATATCCATCAGCCATGAAATCAATGTCATAAGACCAGTAGCAGCAAAATGGGTGAATTCAGGTACGATGATTCTAAGTGAAATAAGTCACACAGAAAAAGAAACTTATCATAAGATATCACTTATGAAGATCCTGTAAATATGGCTACACTTAAACTGAGTTAGGAAAGAGAGCAGTGTCTCACATTTATAAAACACTCTTATGCCTGCTTAAGGAGGAAGGAGAGGTGGGGTGATGCATAAAACCAGAGTTTGATATAAGCACAGGTACCGTTCCAAAAACCAACTATGGAATAGACAAGACCTACACCTTCCTCAGTGAAAGGGAATCAAAACCCCATAGTTCCCGCAGAGGAATATATCTGACTAGTAAGAATCTTAAAACCTATGTATTGATATGTCTCCGTAAGGGAATCAAGTGTGTCTAGACTGGCATAAACATGGCAGCGAGAATCAGCTCAATCCCACTATAAAAAGGAATTTCAAAAACAAAACAAAAAATCTGTGAAATTCTTTACAATTCCTTCAGGGTCTCTGATGAAACCTGGAATGACCCTATCTACAACGACAGCTGGATGTGGCATAAGGCTGGACACTTGGGACTGAGAGGATTGGTGAGATTGGTTGAGCAAATGCAGACCCTTTAAATCACAAATGCCTGGCACCCATTCCATGGGTCCCAACTCTCCAGGTTGAAAGGAATATTACTACAGCTATAACATGTACAGGAAACCTAGAGAACGGACACACTGTGAATACGAAAGGTTTCTAAAACTCAACGAATAGTCCCTCTCCTGGTGCTCCGGTTTGACTTTCCAACTGCTTTACTATCAATCTCCCAACTTGGAGAGACAGCCCCTTTAACCTCCTGGTTCGCACAGCTTTCCAATTTGGCAGTGGATGAAAGGGAAGAGGGTGAACCAATGAGAGAGTAGCTGTTAGGCTTTTGTACGGGCACATATCACTCTAACTTCCCGGCAGGAAGAAGAATTAACCAAAGTCTCAGCCACCCAAGGGGAACCAGCATAGGTCCTGAACCAAAATTTTGGACACGCGGTCAGCTCACAAATAACGAGTTGAAAAATGGAGCTCAGGTGCACAGCAATTCACTAACTGGCCGAGTAATAAAGGACAACTATCGTCCAAAAATCTGTTGAGCGAAGGCAACGAGGCAGACTTGAAAGCGAGGCAGAATAGCAGGAAACAGATTTCAAGAACTACGTTGGAATCGCCTTTAAAGCACAGGAAGAGGGGCACAACTTCGACAATGATGCACGTGGACAAAAAGGGCGTATGCGTTTTCTCCTGAATATATTCAGGAGAAGACGCATAGGCCCTTTTTGGCCAAGCAAGCAAGCGGGAAATGCAAATCTGCACTACAAAGAAGTATCACTTCCCACCGGTCAAAAGGGACATCCACAAAATGTGTAAAAACCAGAAAGGCAAGACAGGCCCTGCAGAACAGGGAGCCTTGTTATGCTGATGGGCGGGATGTAAATTGCCAACTGCCTCTCTGGAGGAGTGCATTGTGTTCCCTAAAACAAGTAAACAACAGAGCTACAGAGCCAAGGGCACTTCCAGTCTAGGGAATATACCTTGGGAAAACTGAAAATCAATAAGACAGAGCCACCCCAAAATTTAGGGCTGCACTGCTTACAAGGACCTCAACTTGGGTACACCTTAAATATCCGAGGAAATATAAAAATGGTTCAAAAAATTGTGGTACTTACGTACGATGGAATATCCCTCAGCCATGAAATCAATGTCATAAGACCAGCAGCAGCAAAATGGGTGGATTCAGGTACGATGATTCTAAGTGAAATAAGTCACACAGAAAAAGAAACTTATCATAAGATATCACTTATGAAGATCCTGCAAACATGGCTACACATGAACTGAGTTAGGAAAGAGAGCAGTGTCTCACATTTAGAAAACACTCTTATGCCTGCTTAAGGGGGAAGGAGAGGTGGGGTGATGCATAAAACCAGAGTTTGATATAAGCACAGGTACCGTTCCAAAAACCAACTATGGAATAGACAAGACCTACACCTTCCTCAGTGAAAGGGACTCAAAACCCCATAGTTCACGCAGAGGAATATATCTGACTAGTAAGAATCTTAAAACCTATGTATTGATATGTCTCCGTAAGGGAATCAAGTGTGTCTAGACTGGCATAAACATGGCAGCGAGAATCAGCTCAAATCCACTCTAAAAAGGAATTTCAAAAACAAAACCAAAAAACTGGGAAATTCTTTACAATTCCTTCAGGGTCTCTGATGAAACCTGGAATGACCCTATCTACAGCGACAGCTGGATGTGGCATAAGGCTGGACACTTGGGACTGAGAGGATTGGTGAGATTGGGTGAGCAAATGCAGACCCTTTAAATCACAAATGCCTGGCATCCATTCCATGGGTCCCAACTCTCCAGGTTGAAGGGAATATTACTACAGCTATAACATGTACAGCAAACCTAGAGAACGGACACACTGTGAATACGACAGGTTTCTAAAACTCAACGAATAGTCCCTCTCCTGGTGCTCCGTTTTGACTTTCCATCTGCTTTACTATAAATCTCCCAACTTGGAGAGACAGCCCCTTTAACCTCCTGGTGGGCACAGGTTGCCAATTTGGCAGAGGATGAAAGGGGAAAGGGAGAACCAATGAGAGAGTAGCTGTTAGGCATTTGGGCGGGCACATATCACTGTAATTTCCCGGCAGGAAGAAGAATTAACCAAAGTCTCAGCCACCCACCGGGAACCAGTATAGGTCCTGAACCAAAATTTTGGACGTGCGGTCAGCTCACCAAAAACGAGTTGAAAAATGGAGCTCAGGGGCACAGCAATTCACAAACTGGCCGAGTAATAAAGGACAACTATCGTCCAAAAATCTGTTGAGGGAAGGCAACGAGGCGGACTTGAAAGCGAGGCAGAAGAGCAGGAAACAGATTTCAAGAGGTACGTTGGAATCGCCTTTAAAGCACAGGAAGAGGGGCACAACTTCGACAATGATGCACTTGGCCAAAAAGCGCGTATGAGTTCTCTCCTGAATATATTCAGGAGGAAACGCATACGCCCTTTTTCGCCAAGCAATCAAGAGGGCAATGCAAATCTGCCCTCAAAGAAGTATCACTTCCCACCGGTCAAAAGGGACATCCACAAAATGTGTAAAAACCAGAAAGGCAAGACAGGCCCTGGAGAACAGGGAGCCTTGTTATGCTGATGGGCGGGATGTAAATTGCCAACTGCCTCTCTGGAGGATTGCATTGTGTTCCCTAAAACAAGTAAATAACAGAGCTACAGAGCCAAGGGCACTTCCAGTCTATGGAATATACCTTGGGAAAACTGAAAATCAATAAGACAGAGCCACCCCAAAATTTAGGGCTGCACTGCTTACAAGGACCTCAACTTGGGTACACCTTAAATATCCCAGGAAATATCAAAATGGTTCAAAAAATTGTGGTACTTACATACGATGGAATATCCCTCAGCCATGAAATCAATGTCATAAGACCAGTAGCAGCAAAATGGGTGGATTCAGGTACGATGATTCTAAGTGAAATAAGTCACAGAGAAAAAGAAACTTATCATAAGATATCACTTATGAAGATCCTGTAAACATGGCTACACTTGAACTGAGTTAGGAAAGAGAACAGTGTCTCACATTTAGAAAACAATCTTATGCCTGCTTAAGGGGGAAGGAGAGGTGGGGTGATGCATAAAACCAGAGTTTGATATAAGCACAGGTACCGTTCCAAAAACCAACTATGGGATAGACAAGACCTACACCTTCCTCAGTGAAAGGGACTCAAAACGCCATATTTCCCGCAGAGGAATATATCTGACTAGTAAGAATCTTAAAACCTATGTATTGATATGTTTCCGTAAGGGAATCAAGTGTGTCTAGACTGGCATAAACATGGTAGCGAGAATCAGCTCAAACCCACTATAAAAAGGTATTTCAAAAACAAAACAAAAAAACTGGGAAATTCTTAACAATTCATTCAGGGTCTCTGATGAAACCTGGAATGACCCTATCAACAATGACAGCTGTATATGGTATAAGGCTGGACACTTGGGACTGAGAGGATTGGTGAGATTGGGTGAGCAAATGCAGACCCTTTAAAGCAATAATGCATGGCACCCATTCCATGGGTCCCAACTCTCCAGGTTGAAGGGAATATTACTACAGTTATAACATGTACGGGAAACCTAGAGAACGGACACACTGTGAATACGAAAGGTTTCTAAAACTCAACGAATAGTCCCTCTCCTGGTGCTCCGGTTTGACTTTCCATCTGCTTTACTATCAATCTCCCAACTTGGAGAGACAGCCACTTTAACATCCTGGTTCGCACAGGTTTCCAATTTGGCAGAGGATGAAAGGGATGAGGGAGAACCAATGAGAGAGTAGCTGCTAGGCATTGGGACGGGCACATATCACTGTAATTTCCCGGCAGGAAGAAGAATTAACCAAAGTCTCAGCCACCCAACGGGAACCAGTATAGGTCCTGAACCAAAATTTTGGACTTGCGGTCAGCTCACCAAAAACGAGTTGAAAAATGGAGCTCAGGGGCACAGCAATTCACAAACTGGCCGAGTAATAAAGGACAACTATCGTCCAAAAATCTGTTGGGGAAGGCAACGAGGCGGACTTGAAAGCGAGGCAGAATAGCAGGAAACAGATTTCAAGAGGTACGTTGGAATTGCCTTTAAAGCACAGGAAGAGGGACACAACTTCGACAATGATGCACTTGGCCAAAAAGGGCGTATGCGTTTTCTCGTGAATATATTCAGGAGAAAACACATACGCCTTTTTTGGCCCAGCAAGCAAGCGGGCAATGCAAATCTGCACTACAAAGAAGTATCATTTCCCACCGGTCAAAAGGGACATCCACAAAATGTGTAAAAACCAGAAAGGCAAGACAGGCCCTGGAGAACAGGGAGCCTTGTTATGCTGATGGGCGGGATGTAAATTGCCAACTGCCTCTCTGGAGGAGTGCATTGTGTTCCCTAAAAGAAGTAAACAACAGAGCTACAGAGCCAAGGGCACTTCCAGTCTAGGGAATATTCCTTGGGAAAACTGAAAATCAATAAGACAGTGCCACGCCAAAATTTAGGGCTGCACTGCTTACAAGGACCTCAACTTGGGTACACCTTAAATATCCCAGGAAATATAAAAATGGTTCAAAAAATTGTGGTACTTACGTACGATGGAATATCCCTCAGCAATGAAATCAATGTCATAAGACCAGTAGCAGCAAAATGGGTGGATTCAGGTACGATGATTCTAAGTGAAATAAGTTACACAGAAAATATAAACTTATCATAAGATATCACTTATGATGATTCTGTAAACATGGCTACACTTGAACTGAGTTAGGAAAGAGAACAGTGTCTCACATTCAGAAAACACTCTTATGCCTGCTTAAGGGGGAAGGAGAGGTGGGGTGATGCATAAAACCAGAGTTTGATATAAGCACAGGTACCGTTCCAAAAACCAACTATGGAATAGACAAGACCTACACCTTCCTCAGTGAAAGGGACTCAAAACCCCATATTTCCCACAGAGGAATATATCAGACTAGTAAGAATCTTAAAACCTATGTATTGATATGTCTACGTAAGGGAATCAAGTGTGTCTAGACTGGCATAAACATGGCAGCGAGAATCAGCTCAAACCCACTATAAAAAGGAATTTCTAAAACAAAACAAAAAAACTGGGAAATTCTTTACAATTCCTTCAGGGTCTCTGATGAAACCTGGAATGACCCTATCTACAAAGACAGCTGGATGTGGCATAAGGCTGGACACTTGGGACTGAGATGATTGGTGAGATTGGGTGAGCAAATGCAGAATGTTTACAGCACAAATACTTGGCACCCATTCCATGGGTCCCAACTCTCCAGGTTGAAGGGAATATTACTACAGTTATAACATGTACGAGAAACCTAGAGAACAGACACACTGTGAATACGAAAGGTTTCTAAAACTCAACGAATAGTCCCTCTCCTGGTGTTCTGGTTTGACTTTCCATCTGCTTTACTGTCAACCTCCCAACTTGGAGAGACAGCCCCTTTAAGCTCTTGGTTCGCACAGGTTGCCAATTTGGCAGAGGATGAAAGGGAAGAGGGAGAACCAATGAGAGAGTAGCTGTTAGGCATTTGGACGGGCACATATCACTGTAATTTCCCGGCAGGAAGAAGAATTAACCAAAGTCTCAGCCACCTACTGGGAAGCAGTATAGGTCCTGAAACAAAATTTTGGACTTGCGGTCAGCTCACCAAAAACGAGTTGAAAAATGGAGCTCAGGGGCACAGCAATTCACAAACTGGCCGATTAATAAAGGACAACTGTCGTCCAAAAATCTGTTGAGGGAAGGCAACGAGGCAGACTTGAAAGCGAGGCAGAATAGCAGGAAAGAGATTTCAAGAGGTACGTTGGAATCACCTTTAAAGCACAGGAAGAGGGACACAAGTTCGACAATGATGCACTTGGCCAAAAAGGGCGTATGCGTTTTCTCCTGAATATATTCAGGAGAAAACGCATACACCCTTTTTGGCCAAGCAAGCAAGCGGGCAATGCAAATCTGCACTACAAAGAAGTATCACTTCCCACCGGTCAAAAGGGACATCCACAAAATGTGTAAAAACCAGAAAGGCAAGACAGGCCCTGGAGAACAGGGAGCCTTGTTATGCTGATGGGCGGGATGTAAATTGCCAACTGCCTCTCTGGAGGAGTGCATTGTGTTCCCTAAAACAAGTAAACAACAGAGCTACAGAGCCAAGGGCACTTCCAGTCTAGGGAATATACCTTGGGAAAACTGAAAATCAATAAGACAGAGCAACGCCAAAATACAGGGCTGCACTGCTTACAAGTACCTCAACTTGGGTACACCTTAAATATCACAGGAAATATCAAAATGGTTCAAAAAATTGTGGTACTTACGTATGATGGAATATCCCGCAGCCATGAAATAAATGTCATAAGACCAGTAGCAGCAAAATGGGTGGATTCAGGTACGATGATTCTAAGTGAAATAAGTCACAGAGAAAAAGAAACTTATCATAAGATATCACTTATGAAGATCCTGTAAACATGGCTACACTTGAACTGAGTTAGGAAAGAGAACAGTGTCTCACATTTAGAAAACACTCTTATGCCTGCTTAAGGGGGAAGGAGAGGTGGGGTGATGCATAAAACCAGAGTTTGATATAAGCACAGGTACCGTTCCAAAAACCAACTATGGAATAGACAAGACCTACACCTTCCTCAGTGAAAGGGACTCAAAACCCCATATTTCCCACAGAGGAATATATCTGACTAGTAAGAATCTTAAAACCTATGTATTGATATGTCTCTCTAAGGGAATCAAGTGTGTCTAGACTGGCATAAACATGGCAGCGAGAATCAGCTCAAACCCACTATAAAAAGGAATTTCAAAAACAAAACAAAAAAACTGGGAAATTCTTTACAATTCCTTCAGGGTCTCTGATGAAACCTGGAATGACGCTATCTACAATGACAGCTGGATGTGGCATAAGGAGGGACACTTGGGACTGAGACGATTGGTGAGATTGGGTGAGCAAATGCATACCCTTTAAAGCACAAATCCCTGGCACCCATTCCATGGGTCCCAACTCTCCAGGTTGAAGGGAATATTACTACAGCTATAACATGTACGGGAAACCTAGAGAACGGACACACTGTGAATACGAAAGGTTTCTAAAACTCAACGAATAGTCCCTCTCCTGGTTCTCCGGTTTGACTTTCCATCTGCTTTACTATCAACCTCCCAACTTGGAGAGACAGCCCCTTTAGCCTCCTGGTTCGCACAGGTTGCCAATTTGGCAGAGGATGAAAGGGAAGAGGGAGAACCAATGAGAGAGTAGCTGTTAGGCATTTGGACGGGCACATATCACTGTAATTTCCCGGCAGGAAGAAGAATTAACCAAAGTCTCAGCCACCCACCGGGAACCAGTATAGGTCCTGAACCAAAATTTTGGACGTGCGGTCAGCTCACCAAAAACGAGTTGAAAAATGGAGCTCAGGGGCACAGCAATTCACAAACTGGCCGAGTAATAAAGGACTACTATCGTCCAAAAAACTGTTGAGGGAAGGCAACGAGGCGGACTTGAAAGCGAGGCAGAATAGCAGGAAACAGATTTCAAGAGGTACGTTGGAATCGCCTTTAAAGCACAGGAAGAGGGGCACAACTTTGACAATGATGCACTTGGCCAAAAAGGGCGTATGCGTTTTCTCCTGAATATATTCAGGAGAAAAAGCATACGCCCTCTTTGGCCAAGCAAGCAAGTGGGCAATGCAAATCTTCACTACAAAGAAGTATCACTTCCCACCGGTCAAAAGGGACATCCACAAAATGTGTAAAAACCAGGAAGGCAAGACAGGACCTGGAGAACAGGGAGCCTTGTTATGCTGATGGGCGGGATGTAAATTGCCAACTGCCTCTCTGGAGGAGTGCATTGTGTTCCCTAAAACAAGTAAACAACAGAGCTACAGAGCCAAGAGCACTTCCAGTCTAGGGAATATACCTTGGGAAAACTGAAAATCAATAAGACAGAGCCACCCCATAATTTAGGGCTACACTGCTTACAAGGACCTCAACTTGGGTACACCTTAAATATCCCACGAAATATAAAACTGGTTCAAAAAATTGTGGTACTTACGTACGATGGAATGTCCCTCAGCCATGAAATCAATGTCATAAGACCAGTAGCAGCAACATGGGTGGATTCAGGTACGATGATTCTAAGTGAAATAAGTCACACAGAAAAAGAAACTTATCATAAGATATCACTTATGAAGATCCTGTAAACATGGCTACACTTGAACTGAGTTAGGAAAGAGAACAGTGTCTCACATTTAGAAAACACTCTTATGCCTGCTTAAGGGGGAAGGAGAGGTGGGGTGATGCATAAAACCAGAGTTTGATATAAGCACAGGTACCGTTCAAAAAACCAACTATGGAATAGACAAGACCTACACCTTCCTCAGTGAAAGGGACTCAAAACCCCATATTTCCCGCAGAGGAATATATCTGACTGGTAAGAATCTTAAAACCTATGGATTGATATGTTTCCGTAAGGAAATCAAGTGTGTCTAGACTGGCATAAACATGGCAGAGAGAATCAGCTCAAACCCACTATAAAAAGGAATTTCAAAAACAAAACAAAAAAACTGGGAAATTCTTTACAATTCCTTCAGGGTCTCTGATGAAACCTGGAATGACCCTATCTACAACGAGAGCTGGATGTGGCATAAGGCTGGACACTTGGGACTGAGACGATTGTTGAGATTGGGTGAGCAAATGCAGACCCTTTAAAGCAATAATGCATGGCACCCATTCCATGGGTCCCAACTCTCCAGGTTGAAGGGAATATTACTACAATTATTACATGTACGGGAAACCTAGAGAACGGACCCACTGTGAATACGAAAGGTTTCTAAAACTCAACGAATAGTCCCTCTCCTGGTGCTCCTGTTTGACTTTCCATCTGCTTTACTATCAATGTACCTACTTGGAGAGACAGCCCCTTTAACCTCCTGGTTCGCACAGGTTTCCAATTTGGCAGAGGATGAAAGGGAAGAGGGAGAACCAATGAGAGAGTAGCTGTTAGGCATTTGGACGGGAACATATCACTCTAACTTCCCGGCAGGAAGAAGAATTAACCAAAGTCTCAGCCACCCACCGGGAACCAGTATAGGTCCTGAACCAAAATTTTGGACTTGCGGTCAGCTCACCAAAAACGAGTTGAAAAATGGAGCTCAGGGGCACAGCAATTCACAAACTGGCCGAGTAATAAAGGACAACTATCGTCCAAAAATCTGTTGAGGGAAGGCAACGAGGCGGACTTGAAAGCGAGGCAGAAGAGCAGGAAACAGATTTCAAGAGGTACTTTGGAATCGCCTTTAAAGCACAGGAAGAGGGGCACAACTTCGACAATGATGCACTTGGCCAAAAAGGGCGTATGCGTTTTCTCCTGAATATATTCAGGAGAAAACGCATACGCCCTTTTTGGCCAAGCAAGCAAGCGGGCAATGCAAATCTGCACTACAAAGAAGTATCACTTCCCACCGGTCAAAAGGGACATCCACAAAATGTGTAAAAACCAGAAAGGCAAGACAGGCCCTGGAGAACAGGGAGCCTTGTTATGCTGATGGGCGGGATGTAAATTGCCAACTGCCTCTCTGGAGGAGTGCACTGTGTTCCCTAAAACAAGTAAACAACAGAGCTACAGAGCCAAGGGCACTTCCAGTCTAGGGAATATACCTTGGGAAAACTGAAAATCAATAAGACAGAGCCACGCCAAAATTTAGGGCTGCACTGCTTACAAGGACCTCAACTTGGGTACACCTTAAATATCCCAGGAAATATCAAAATGGTTCAAAAAATTGTGGTACTTACGTACGATGGAATATCCCTCAGCCATGAAATCAATGTCATAAGACCAGTAGCAGCAAAATGGGTGGATTCAGGTACGATGATTTTAAGTGAAATAAGTCACAGAGAAAAAGAAACTTATAATAAGATATCACTTATGAAGATGCTGTAAACATGGCTACACTTGAACTGAGTTAGGAAAGAGAACAGTGTCTCACATTTAGAAAACACTCTTATGCCTGCTTAAGGGGGAAGGAGAGGTGGGGTGATGCATAAAACCAGAGTTTGATATAAGCACAGGTACCGTTCCAAAAACCAACTATGGAATAGACAAGACCTACACCTTCCTCAGTGAAAGGGACTCAAAACCCCATATTTCCCGCAGAGGAAAATATCTGACTGGTAAGAATCTTAAAACCTATGTATTGATATGTTTCCGTAAGGAAATCAAGTGTGTCTAGACTGGCATAAACATGGCAGCGAGAATCAGCTCAAACCCACTATAAAAAGGAATTTCAAAAACAAAACAAAAAAACTGGGGAATTCTTTACAATTCCTTCAGGGTCTCTGATGAAACCTGGAATGACCCTATCTACAACGAGAGCTGGATGTGGCATAAGGAGGGACACTTGGGACTGAGACGATTGTTGAGATTGGGTGAGCAAATGCAGACCCTTTAAAGCAATAATGCATGGCAACCATTCCATGGGTCCCAACTCTCCAGGTTGAAGGGAATATTACTACAATTATTACATGTACGGGAAACCAAGAGAACGGACACACTGTGAATAAGAAAGGTTTCTAAATCTCAACGAATAGTCCCTCTCCTGGTGCTCCGGTTTGACTTTCCATCTGCTTTACTATCAATCTCCCAACTTGGTGAGACAGCCCCTTTAACCTCCTGGTTCGCACAGGTTTCCAATTTTGCAGAGGATGAAAGGGAAGAGGGAGAACCAATGAGAGAGTAGCTGTTAGGCATTTGGACGGGCACATATCACTCTAACTTCCCGGCAGGAAGAAGAATTAACCAAAGTCTCAGCCCCCCTCCGGGAACCAGTATAGGTCGTGAACCAAAATTTTGGACTTGCGGTCAGCTCACCAAAAACGAGTTGAAAAACGGAGCTCAGGGGCACAGCTATTCACAAACTGGCAGAGTAATAAAGGACAACTATCGTCCAAAAATCTGTTGAGGGAAGGAAACGAGGCAGACTTGAAAGCGAGGCAGAATAGCAGGAAACAGATTTCAAGAGGTACGTTGGAATCACCTTTAAAACACAGGAAGAGGGCCACAACTTCGACAATGATGCACTTTGCCAAAAAGGGCGTATGCGTTTTCTCTTGAATATATTCAGGAGAAAACGCATACGCCCTTTTTGGCCAAGCAAGCAAGCGGGCAATGCAAATCTGCACTACAAAGAAGTATCACTTCCCACCGGTCAAAAGGGACATCCACAAAATGTGTAAAAACCAGAAAGGCAAGACAGGCCCTGGAGAACAGGGAGCCTTGTTATGCTGATGGGCGGGATGTAAATTGCCAACTGCCTCTCAGAAGGAGTGCATTGTGTTCCCTAAAACAAGTAAACAACAGAGCTAAAGAGCCAAGGGCACTTCCAGTCTACGGAATATACCTTTGGAAAACTGAAAATCAATAAGACAGAGCCACCCCAAAATTTAGGGCTGCACTGCTTACAAGGACCTTATCTTGGGTTCACCTTAAATATCCCAGGAAATATAAAAATGGTTCAAAAAAGTGTGGTACTTACATACGATGGAATATCCCTCAGCCATGCAATCAATGTCATAAGACCAGTAGAACCAAAATGGGTGGATTCATGTAGGATGATCCTAAGTGAAATAAGTCACACAGAAAAAGAAACTTATCATAAGATATCACTTATGAAGATCCTTTAAACATGGCTACACTTGAACTGAGATAGGAAAGAGAACAGTGTCTCACATTTAGAAAAGACTCTTATGCCTGCTTAAGGGGGAAGGAGAGGTGGGGTGATTCATAAAACCAGAGTTTGATATAAGCACAGGTACCGTTCCAAAAACCAACTATGGAATAGAAAACACCTACACCTTCCTCAGTGAAAGGGATTCAAAGCCCCATATTTCCCGCAGAGGAATATATCTGACTACTAAGAATCTTAAAACCTATGGATTGATATGTCTCCATAAGGGAATCAAGTGTGTCTAGACTGGCATAAACATGGCAGCGAGAATCAGCTCAAACCCACTATAAAAAGGAATTTCAAAAACAAAACAAAAAAACTGGGAAATTCTTTACAATTCCTTCAGGGTCTCTGATGAAACCTGGAATGACCCTACCTACAATGACAGCTGGATGTGGCATAAGGAGGTTCACTTGGGACTGAGACGATTGGTGAGATTGGGTGAGCAAATGCAGACCCTTTAAAGCACAAATGCCTGGCATCCATTCCATGGGTCCCAACTCTCCAGGTTGAAGGGAATATTACTACAGATATAACATGTACGGGAAACCTAGAGAACGGACACAGTGTGAATACGAAAAGTTTATAAAACTCAACGAATAGTCCCTCTCCTGGTGCTCCGGTTTGACTTTCCATCTGCTTAACTATCAACCTCCCAACTTGGAGGGACAGCCCCTTTAACCTCCTGGTTCGCACAGGTTTCCAATTTGGCAGAGGATGAAAGGGAAGAGGGAGAACCAATGAGAGAGTAGCTGTTAGGCATTTGGACGGGCACATATCACTGTAATTTCCCGGCAGGAAGAAGAATTAACCAAAGTCTCAGCCACCCACCGGGAACCAGTATAGGTCCTGAACCAAAATTTTGGACTTGCGGTCAGCTCACCAAAAACGAGTTGAAAAATGGAGCTCAGGGGCACAGCAATTCACAAACTGGCCGAGTAATAAAGGACAACTATCGTCCAAAAATCTGTTGAGGGAAGGCAACGAGGCGGACTTGAAAGCGAGGCAGAATAGAAGGAAACAGATTTCAAGAGGTACGTTGGAATCACCTTTAAAGCACAAGAAGAGGGGCACAACTTCGACAGTGATGCACTTGGCCAAAAAGGGCATATGCGTTTTCTCAGGAGAAAACGCATACGCCCTTTTTGTCCAAGCAAGCAAGCGGCAATGCAAATCTGCAGTACAAAGAAGTATCACTTCCCACCGGTCAAAAGGGACATCCACAAAATGTGTAAAAACCAGAAAGGCAAGACAGGCCCTGGAGAACAGGGAGTCTTGTTATGCTGATGGGCGGGATGTAAATTGCCACCTGCATCTCTGGAGGAGTGCATTGTGTTCCCTAAAACAAGTAAACAACAGAACTTCGGAGCCAAGGGCACTTCCCGTCTAGGGAATATACCTTCGGAAAACTGAAAATCAATAAGGCAGAGCCACCCCAATATTTAGGGCTGAACTGATTACAAGAACCTCAACTTGGGTACACCTTAAATATTCCAGGAAACATGAAAATGGTTCAAAAAATTGTGGTACTTATGTACGATGGAATATCCCTCAGCAATGAAGTCAATGTCATAAGACCAGTAGCAGCAAAATTAGTAGATTAAGGTACGATGATTCTAAGTGAAATAAGTCACATAGAAAATGAAACATATCATAATATATTACTTATGAAGATCCTGTAAACATGGCTACACTTGAACTGAGTTAGGAAAGAGAACAGAGTCTCACATTTAGAAAGCACTCTTATGCCTGCTTAAGGGGGAAGGAGAGGTGGGGTGATTCATAAAACCGGAGTTTGATATAAGCACAGGTACTGTTCCAAAAACCAACTATGGAATAGCCAAGACCTACACCTTCCTCAGTGAAAGGGACTCAAAACCCCATATTTCCTGCAGAGGAATATATCTGACTAGTAAGAATCCTATAACCTATGTATTGATATGTCTCTATAAGGGAATCAAGTGTGTCTAGACTGGCATAAACATGGCAGCGAGAACCAGATCAAACCCACTATAAAAAGGAATTTCAAAAACAAAACAAAACAAAAATGGAAATTCTTCACAATTCCTTCAGGGTCTCTGATGAAACCTGGAATGACCCTATCTACAATGACAGCTGGATATGGCATAAGGCTGGACACTTGGGAATGAGAGGATTGGTGAGATTGGGTGAGCAAATGCAGACCCCTTAAAACAATAATGCGTGGCACCCATTCCATGGGTCCCAACTCCCCAAGTTGAAGGGAATATTACTACAGCTATTACATGTACAGGAAACCTAGAGGATGGACTACTGTGAATATGAAAGGTTTCTACAACTCAAGAAATTGTCCCTCTCCTGGTGCTCTCGTTTGACTTTCCAGCTGCTTTACTTTCAATCTCCCAACTTGGAGAGACAGCCCCTTTAACCTCCTGGTTCGCACAGGTTTCCAATTTGGCAGAGGATGAAAGGGAAGAGGGAGAACCAATGAGAGAGTAGCTCTTAGGGATTTGGACGGGAACATGTCACTCTTATTTCCCGGCATAAAGTAGAATTAACCAAAGTCTCAGCCCCCCGCAGGGAACCAGTATAGTTCCTGAACCAAAATTTTGGACTTGCAGTCAGCTCACAAAAAACGAGTTGAAAAATGGAGCTCAGGGGCACAGCAATTCACAAACTGGCCGAGTAATAAAGGAAAACTATCGTCCAAAAATCTGTTGAGGGAGAGCAACGAGACGGAAGTGAAAGCGAGGCAGAAAGGCAGGAAACAGATTTCAAGAGGTACGTTGGAATCGCCTTTAAAGCACAGGAAGAGGGGCACAACTTCAACAATGATGCACTTGGCCGAAAAGTGCGTATGCCTTTTCTCCTGAATATATTCAGGAGAAAACGCATATGCCCTTTTTGGCCAAGCAAGCAAGCGGGCAATTCAAATCTGCACCACAAAGAAGTATCACTTCCCACTGTTCAAAAGGGACATCCACAAAATGTGTAAAATCCAGAAAGGCAAGACCAGCCACGGAGAACAGGGTGGCTTGTTTTGCTGATGGGCGCAATGTAAATTGCCAACTGCCTCTCTGGAGGAGTGCATTGTGTTCCCTAAAACAAGTAAACAACAGAGCTACAGAACCAAGGGCACTTCCAGTCTAGGGAAAATACCTTGGGAAACCTGAAAATCAATAGGACAGGGCCACCCCAAAATTTAGGGCTGCACTGCTTACAAGAACCTCAACTTGGGTACACCTTAAATATCCCAGGAAATATAAAAATGGTTCAAAAAATTGTGGTACTTACGTACGATGGAATATCCCTCAGCCATGCAATCAATGGCATAAGACCAGTGACAGCAAAATGAGTGGATTGAGGTATGATGCTTCTAAGTCAAATAAGTCACACAGAAAAAGAAACTTATATTAAGATATCACTTATGAAGATCCTGTAAACATGGCTACACTTGAACTGAGTTAGGAAAGAGAACAGAGTCTCACCTTTGGAAAGCACTCTTATGCATGCTTAAGGGGGAAGGAGAGGTGGGGTGATGCATAAAACCAGAGTTTGATAAAAGCACAGGTACCGTACCTAAAACAAACTATGGAATAGACGAGACCTACACCTTCCTCAGTGAAAGGGACCCGAGGCATCTGTGAGTAATCGTGAGCTGAGCCCCAGGCCAGCTGCTGTTGAACTTTTCCCACCCTTCCCAGGTAAAACACCTGAATATGTACAAGGGCTTGAAAGCCTAGAGGAAGGGCCATGAAGCCACACAAGCGACAGCACGCAGGCCAACTTGGTTCCTGCAGGCCAGCCAGGAAAGTCCTGGCCCTGGGCGCTCTTCTGGAAGCTTTCCATTGCCCTGCCTGAGACACCCCTCCTGTCCCGGCCCCCACTGCTTTTTTCCTTCCTAACCTCTGTCCGGAGAGAAATTTAAGCGGAAGGTATGGGTGACACATCCTCTTCTTTACAGGTGGAAGCCTGGCAACTCCTGCAGAAAGTCCAGCAGAGACCCACTCACACCAGGCCACCCACAAAGCCGTGACCCCTCACTCCCTCCCACCAGCACAACCCCGACACTGCTGACGGGTCAGAGAATATGGAGTCAGGCACAGCTTCAGGGGCTATTGCTGCCTGCAGCGCTGTTTATATTGACCTCAACCCAGGCACACCTGGGGAGGGCCGGCCGGCAGGGTCAGGCTACCCAGGTCAGCTAATCCTCAGCCCTCAGGGAATCACACTGTTGAAAATGGACCTAGCTAAGGCAGAATAGAAGCCAAGGAATAAAAGGACACAATGCCATTTGCAGCACCGTAGGTGTGTCTAGAGGTAATCACGTGACTTGTAGTAAGTCAGAAAGTGAAAGACACATATCTTATCATATCTCTTATAGGTGTGACCGAAAAATGGATACCAGGGCAGATATTTCCACGGAGAAGGGCAATCACAGATTCATTCAACAAACTTATGGTTCACCAATGGAAAGGTGTGAGGATTAGTTTCATTATGATATTGGGGTTAACAGACATATACAAACACAGGTGACATATATAATCACCAAAGACCTACAGAATACCAAGAGAAGACTACTCAACATTCTCTCATAAGGTACATGGGAAAATGATCCCAGGAAGAACAGACATATGTGTATGTGTAAAAGAACCACATCTTCCACACCTACAACAAGCCAAACATTGTAATCAAATTTGCTGTAATAAAAAATAAAAAATTAAATTAAAAACACGAACAAGAAGTAGTGAGACAAACTTGAGGGGCTTTCTCCTGGCACATTCCATTCTAAATTCCAATCTAGAGCAGGACTTCCATTGAGGCTCTGTTTCCCCAGTAACCAGATTTGGTAAGGGAGAACTGCTGCCACCTTGTGGCCGTTTCACACAACAGCAGCTTTAATCCCAGCGCTAATGGTCTGTTTATATTCAAAATCATTGCAGGCCTGTAAATGACACCTGCCCTGAAAACAAATCCTGGGTTCATATATCGACCAAAAAATTCAAAGTATGTCCATATTTCAAAACGACAGTTTCAAAAGGCATATTTTACACACATTAGTGTTCTACTTCTTTTTCTTTCTTTCTTTTTTTGTTAAAAAAACGGGAATGGCAAAAAGCATCCCTCAGAATGGGCGAAAATATTTGCAAACGAATCAATGGACAGAGGTTTAATCTCCAATATATATAAAGAGCTCATGCAGCTTAATATTAAAAAAAACAAACATCCCAATACAAAAATGGGCAGAAGATCTAAAGAGACGTTTCTTCAAAGAAGACACAGAGATGGCCAAGACGCACATGAAAAGCTGCTCAACATCACTTATTATTAGAGAAATGCAAATCAAAACTACAATGAGGTATCACCTCACACCTGTTAGAATCGGCATCATCAGAAAATCTACAAACAACGAATTCTGGGGAGGGTGTGGACAAAAGGATCCCTCTTCCACTAGTGGTGGAAATGTAAATTGATACAGTCACGATGGAGAACAGTATGGAGTTTCCTTAAAAAAAGCTAGAAATAGAATTAACATATGATCCAGCAATCCCACTTCTGGGCATATACCCAGAGAAAACCATAAATCAAAAAGGCACATTCACCACAATGCTCATTTCAGCACTATTTACGATAGCCAGGTAATGGAAGCAACCTAAATACCCACAGACAGACGAATGGATAAAGATGTGGTACATATATAAAATGGAATATTACTCAGCCATAAGAAGGAATGAAACTGGGTCATTTGTAGAGACGTCGATGGATCTAGAGACTGTCATACAGAATGAAGTAAGTCAGAAAGAGAAAAACAAATACTGTATATTAATGCATATATGTGGAACCTAGAGAAATGGTACAGATGAACTGGTTTGCAGGGAAGAAATAGAGACACAGAGGTAGAGAACACACGTATGGACACCAAGTGTGGGAAGCCATGGGGAGGTGGTGTTGGGATGAGTTGGGAGATTGGGATTGACCTGTATACATGTATATGCATAAAATACATAACTAATAATAACCTGCTGTATAAAAAAATAAATAAAATTAAATTTCAAAATTTAAAAAAATAAAATTTAAAAATAAAACAGAAAAAAGTTCTTCCCTTCACACAGATGTATTTATATGAATGAATTATTTCCATGCTTATATCTATAAATACATAAAAGAGGAATAAAATCTAACTTGAACCAAAAAAGAAAAAAAAAAACCTGAACCCACGAGTTAGACAGAGGAAAACCCTATCAGGGCACTTGCTCCAGCGGTAAACAATTCTGAAATTGGTCAGAGGTGGGGAATCATCTCCCATAGAGCCAGCAGCCCACTCCTACGCAAGGAGCGTCCTAATTGCAAGGCTGGGGGCCATGCTGAGGCATCTGTGAGTAACCGTGAGCTGAGCCCCAGGCCAGCTGCTTTTGAACTTTGCCCACCCTTCCCAGGTAAAACACCTGAATATGTACAAGGGCTTGAAAGCCTAGAGGAAGGGCCGTGGAGCCACACCAGCGACAGCACGCAGGCCAACTTGGTGCCTGCAGGCCAGCCAGGAAGGTCCTGGCTCTGGGCGCTCTTCTGGAAGCTTTCCATTGCCCTGCCTGAGATACCACTCCTGTCCCGGCCCCCACTGCTCTTTTCCTTCCTCACCTCTGTCCGGAGAGAAATTCCAGCGGAAGGTATGGGTGCCACATTCTCTTCTTTACAGGTGGCAGCCTGGCAACTCCTGCAGAAAGTCCAGCAGAGACCCACTCACACCGGGCCACCCACAAAACCGTGGCCCGTCACTCCCTCCCACCAGCACAGTCCCGACACTGCTGACGGGTCAGAGAATATGGAGTCAGGCACAGCTTCAGGGGCTATTGCTGCCTGCAGCGCTGTTTATATTGACCTCAACCCAGGCACACCTGGGGAGGGCCGGCCGGCAGGGTCAGGCTACCCAGGTCAGCTAATCCTCAGCACTCAGGGAATCACATTGTTGAAAATGGACCTTGCTAAGGCAGAATAGAAGCCGAGGAATAAAAGGACACAATGCCATTTGCAGCACCGTAGGTGTGTCTAGATGTAATCACGTGACTTGTAGTAAGTCAGAAAGTGAAAGACACATATCATATCATATCTCTTATAGGTGTGACCGAAAAATGGATACCAGGGCAGATATTTCCACGGAGAAGGGCAATCACAGATTCATTCAACAAACTTATGGTTCACCAATGGAAAGGTGTGAGGATTGGTTTCATTATGATATTGGGGTTAACAGACATATACAAACACAGGTGACATATATAATCACCAAAGACCTACAGAATACCAAGAGAAGACTACTCAACATTCTGTCATAAGGTACATGGGAAAAGGATCCCAGGAAGAACAGACATATGTGTATGTGTAAAAGAACCACATCTTCCACACCTACAACAAGCCAAACATTGTAATCAAATTTGCTGTAATAAAAAATAAAAAATTAAATTAAAAACACGAACAAGAATTAGTGAGACAAACTTGAGGGGCTTTCTCCTGGCACATTCCATTCTAAATTCCAATCTAGAGCACGACTTCCATTGAGGCTCTGTTTCCCCAGTAACCAGATTTGGTAAGGGAGAACTGCTGCCACCTTGTGGCCGTTTCACACAACAGCAGCTTTAATCCCAGCGCTAATGGTCTGTTTATATTCAAAATCATTGCAGGCCTGTAAATGACACCTGCCATGAACACAAATCCTGGGGTCATGCATGGACCAAAAAATGCAAAGGACGTCCATATTTCAAAACGACAGTTTCAAAAGGCATATTTTACACACATTAGTGTTCTACTTCTTTTTCTTTCTTTCTTTTTTTGTTAAAAAAACGGGAATGGCAAAAAGCATCCCTCAGAATGGGCGAAAATATTTGCAAACGAATCAATGGACAAAGGTTTAATCTCCAATATATATAAAGAGCTCATGCAGCTTAATATTAAAAAAACAAACAACCCAATACAAAAATGGGCAGAAGATCTAAAGAGACGTTTCTTCAAAGAAGACACAGAGATGGCCAAGACGCACATGAAAAGCTGCTCAACATCACTAATTATTAGAGAAATGCAAATCAAAACTACAATGAGGTATCACCTCACACCTGTTACAATTGGCATCATCAGAAAATCTACAAACAACGAATTCTGGGGAGGGTGTGGACAAAAGGATCCCTCTTCCACTAGTGGTGGAAATGTAAATTGATACAGTCACGATGGAGAACAGTATGGAGTTTCCTTCAAAAAAGCTAGAAATAGAATTAACATATGATCCAGCAATCACACTTCTGGGCATATACCCAGAGAAAACCATAAATCAAAAAGGCACATTCACCACAATGCTCATTTCAGCACTATTTACAATAGCCAGGTAATGGAAGCAACCTAAATACCCTCAGACAAACGAATGGATAAAGATGTGGTACATATATAAAATGGAATATTACTCAGCCATAAGAAGGAATGAAACTGGGTCATTTGTAGAGACGTCGATGGATCTAGAGACTGTCATACAGAATGAAGTAAGTCAGAAAGAGAAAAACAAATATTGTATATTAATGCATATATGTGGAACCTAGAAAAATGGTACAGATGAACTGTTTTGCAGGGAAGAAATAGAGACAGAGATAGAGAACACACGTATGGACACCAAGTGTGGGAAGCCATGGGGTGGTGGTGGTGGGATGAGTTGGGAGATTGGGATTGACCTGTATACATGTATATGCATAAAATACATAACTAATAATAACCTGCTGTAAAAAAAAATAAATAAAATTAAATTTCAAAATTTTAAAAAATAAAATTTAAAAATAAAATAGGAAAAAGTTATTCCCTTCACACAGATGTATTTATATGAATGAATTATTTCCATGCTTATATCTATAAATACATAAAAGAGGAATAAAATCTAACTTGAACCAAAAAAGAAAAAAAAAACTGAACCCACCAGATAGACAGAGGAAAACCCTATCAGGGCACTTGTTCCAGTGGTAAACAATTCTGAAATTGGTCAGAGGTGGGGAATCATCTCCCATAGAGCCAGCAGCCCACTCCTACGCAAGGAGCGTTCTCATTGCAAAGCTGGGGGCCATGCCGAGGCATCTGTGAGTAACCGTGAGCTGAGCCCCAGGCCAGCTGCTGCTGAACTTTTCCCACCCTTCCCAGGTAAAACACTTGAATATGTACAAGGGCTTGAAAGCCTAGAGGAAGGGCCGTGAAGCCACACAAGCGACAGCACGCAGGCCAACTTGGTTCCTGCAGGCCAGCCAGGATGGTCCTGGCCCTGGGCGCTCTTCTGGAAGCTTTCCATTCCCCTGCCTGAGATACCACTCCTTTCCCGGTCCCCACTGCTTTTTTCCTTCCTCACCTATTTCCGGAGAGAAATTCCAGCGGAAGGTATGGGTGACACATCCTCTTCTTTACAGGTGGCAGCCTGGCAACTCCTGCAGAAAGTCCAGCAGAGACCCACACACACCGGGCCACCGACAATGCCGTGGCCCCTCACTCCCTCCCACCAGTACAGCCCCGACACTGCTGATGGGTCAGAGAATATGGAGTCAGGCACAGCTTCAGGGGCTATTGCTGCCTGCAGCGCTGTTTATATTGACCTCAACCCAGGCACACCTGGGGAGGGCCGGCCGGCAGGGTCAGGCTACCCAGGTCAGCTAATCCTCAGCCCTCAGGGAATCACATTGTTGAAAATGGACCTCGCTAAGGCAGAATAGAAGCCAAGGAATAAAAGGACACAATGCCATTTGCAGCACCGTAGGTGTGTCTAGAGGTAATCACGTGACTTGTAGTAAGTCAGAAAGTGAAAGACACATATCATATCATATCTCTTATAGGTGTGACCGAAAAATGGATACCAGGGCAGATATTTCCACGCAGAAGGGCAATCACAGATTCATTCAACAAACTTATGGTTCACCAATGGAAAGGTGTGAGGATTGGTTTCATTATGATATTGGGGTTAACAGACATATACAAACACAGGTGACATATATAATCACCAAAGACCTACAGAATACCAAGAGAAGACTACTCAACATTCTGTCATAAGGTACATGGGAAAAGGATCCCAGGAAGAACAGACATAAGTATATGTGTAAAAGAACCACATCTTCAACACCTACAACAAGCCAAACATTGTAATCAAATTTGCTGTAATAAAAAATAAAAAATTAAATTAAAAACACGAACAAGAAGTAGTGAGACAAACTTGAGGGGCTTTCTCCTGGCACATTCCATTCTAAATTCCAATCTAGAACAGGACTTCCATTGAGGCTCTGTTGCCCCAGTAACCAGATTTGGTAAGGGAGAACTGCTGCCACCATGTGGCCGTTTATCAGAACAGCAGCTTAATCCCAGCGCTAATGGTCAGTTGATATTCAAAATCATTGCAGGCCTGTAAATGACACCTGCCCTGAAAACAAATCCTGGGTTCATATATCGACCAAAAATTTCAAAGGACCTCCATATTTCAAAACGACAGTTTCAAAAGGAATATTTTACACACATTAGTGTTCTGCTTCTTTTTCTTTCTTTCTTTTTTTGTTAAAAAAACGGGAATGGCAAAAAGCATCCCTCAGAATGGGCGAAAATATTTGCAAACGAATCAAAGGACAAAGGTTTAATCTCCAATATATATAAAGAGCCCATGCAGCTTAATATTAAAAAAACAAAGAACCCAATACATAAATGGGCAGAAGATCTAAAGAGACGTTTCTTCAAAGAAGACACAGAGATGGCCAAGACACACATGAAAAGCTGCTCAACATCACTAATTATTAGAGAAATGAAAATCAAAACTACAATGAGGTATCACCTCACACCTGTTAGAATCGGCATCATCAGAAAATCTACAAAAAACGAATTCTGGGGAGGGTGTGGACAAAAGGATCTCTCTTCCACTAGTGGTGGAAATGTAAATTGATACACTCACGATGGAGAGCAGTATGGAGTTTCCTTAAAAAAACTAGAAATGGAATTACCATATGATCCAGCAATCCCACTTCTGGGCATATACCCAGAGAAAACCATAAATCAAAAAGGCACATTCACCACAATGCTCATTTCAGCACTATTTACGATAGCCAGGTAATGGAAGCAACCTAAATACACACAGACAGACGAATGCATAAATATGTGGTACATATATAAAATGGAATATTACTCAGCCATAAGAAGGAATGAAACTGGGTCATTTGTAGAGACGTCGATGGATCTAGAGACTGTCATACAGAATGAAGTAAGTCAGAAAGAGAAAAACAAATATTGTATATTCATGCATATATGTGGAACCTAGAAAAATGGTACAGATGAACTGGTTTGCAGGGAAGAAATAGAGACACAGAGGTAGAGAACACACGTATGGACACCAAGTGTGGGAAGCCATGGGGTGGTGGTGTTGGGATGAGTTGGGAGATTGGGATTGACCTGTATACATGTATATGCGTAAAATACATAACTAATAATAACCTGCTGTATAAAAAATAAATAAAATTAAATTTCAAAATTTAAAAAAATAAAATTTAAAAATAATAGAGGAAAAAGTTATTCCCTTCACACAGATGTATTTATATGAATGAATTATTTCCATGCTTATATCTATAAATACATAAAAGAGGAATAAAATCTAACATGAACCAAAAAAGAAAAAAAAAACTGAACCCACCAGATAGAGGAAAACCATATCAGGGCACTTGTTCCAGCGGTAAACAATTCTGAAATTGGTCAGAGGTGGGGAATCATCTCCCATACAGCCAGCAGCCCACCCCCCAAGCAAGGAGGGTCCTCATTGCAAAGCTGGGGGACCGAGCCAAGGCATCTGTGAGTAAACGTGAGCTGAGCCCCAGTCCTGCTGCAGCTGAACTCTTCCAACCCTTTCCAGTTAAAACACCTGAATATGTACAAGAACTTGCAAGCCTAGAGGAAGGGCTGTGGAGCCACACCAGCGACAGCACACAGGCCGACTTGGTGCCTGCAGGCCAGTCAGGATGGTCCTGGCCACAGATGCTCTTCTGGAAGCTTTCCATTTCCCTGCCTGAGATAACCCTCCTGCCACGGCCCCCACTGCTTTTTTACTTCCTCACCTCTGCCTGGGGAGAAATTCCAGTGGCAGGTATCGGTGACACATCCTCTTCTTTAGCAGGTGGCAGCCTGGCAACTCCTGCAGAAAGTCCAGCAGAGCCCCACTCACACTGGGCCACCCACTAAGCCACGGCCCCTCAATCCCTCCCACCATCACAGCCCCAGCACTGCCTACGGGCCAGAGAATATGGCGTCAGTCACAGCTACAAGGGCTGTCGCTCACTGGAGAGCTGTTTATATTGCCCTCAACCCAGGCACACCTGTGGAGGGCTGGCAGGCAGTTTCAGGCTGCCAAAATCAGCCAATTCTCACCCCTCAGGGGCTCACAGTTGCAGAAAATGAAACTTGCTAAATGGGCCAGGCCAAAGGATCAGGTGTGGGCTCTTCAGAGTCAGGATAGACAAGGGGCTGCAGCTGCGGCTTGTTTTCTTATCATTTTATCTGGTCCATGAGTGGAAAACAACTTCAAGAAGACCCTATCCTAATGAGAGGAACCCAGGAGTCAGGGAGAGGAATGATGGTGGGTGGAGACAGAGGCCTGGTGCCCTGGCTGCAGTGGAAGTGTCTGGAAGACCAGGCAGAAAGAGCCTGCAGAGAGTGATAGCCATGGTCACAGACCTGTCAGAGCTGCTGTTTGTTAGTTCAAGTCCTGCTCTGAGGTATTCTGTGTCAGCTGTGAGCGACAGGTGATCAGGGGGTTCTCTGCAAGGTGGGCTATGTGCACAGTTTCTGTGTGTCCAGCCCTGCTGGGGTACGTGCCCAGGGGAGCTCCGTATCCTGGGAAGGAACTGAGTAGGAGAGCCCCATGGGCTGCTGGTTAGCTGCAGAGGTGAGCTCCATACCCTGGGAGGGACTTGACCATGAGAGCCCCGTGGGCTGTGGGGTAGGGGTGAAGCCCAGGTGAGCTCCATATCCTGGGATTGGCCTGACCACGAGAGCCCCATGGGCTGCTGGAGACCTGGTAAAGGATATCAGGACAGTCAGTGAAGCCACCGAGGATATACATCCAGTAGCTCCTATTTCCTACTCCCTGCTGGTCATTCTACCTTCCACCAGGCCATGGCATTCTGTATCAGACTTCAATGATTCCTTCTTCTGTATTCCATTCATCTCAGAGTCACAAGAATTTTTGGCTTGTGAGTGGCAGGACACAACATGCAACAAAAGCAATAATGCTGGGCCGTCCTGCCCCAATGGTTCAAAAATCCCCACACCATCATTGGGGAAATGTCCTCTAAAGACCTTAAAGTTCAACCTCTGTAAAAGGGAACCGTCCTTCAATATGCAGATGACATTCTGATCGCCAGGCCTACTAAAGACGCCTCTGAACTACCTAGCCAAGAAAGGATAGAAGGTGTCCAAGAAAAACGCTCAAATATCCCAGGCTAAGGTGACATGCCTGGGCTTCATTCTCACAGATATTCGGAGAAACGCATCCCAGGATAGGGAAGAAGCCATTTGCAGCCTTACCTCTTCTAAAACTAGAAGACAGCTTAGGGGTTCCTGGGGAGGCCAAGGTTTTCTGCATCTGGATCCCTAACTACAGTCTAATAGCTGGGCCTCTACATGAAACACTGACACGAAAAGATGATGATCCTTTTGAATAGAATCCAGAAGCAGCCTTTCAAGAATGGAAAGAGCAGTCAATACAGACCCTTGCCCAGGAACTCCCTAATTTAGCTAAACCCTTTGACCTTTACATACCCGGTCAAAGGTTAATCGCCCTCGGAGCCTTAGTGCAAAAACTGGGACCACTTGAAATGGAGCAACACAAGAATGCTCTTCAGGTATGATAAACTATGGTCACCAAGGGCTTTGCCCAACGACTCATCAGGCCAGGATACTGGGGTATCTAAAAAGCTGGAAATCAGCAGCCCGCAAGGCCAGCTCCCTCCTAAGGGAAAAGGACCCCACGTGGTGATCCTAACCGCCCATCTTTCCCTGAAGTTGCAGGCGTCGCTCTGTGGACACACTGACATCGAGTGAGGAGGCCCTCCAACTCCAACCTCCAGAGAGATAAACGGGGGCAACGGGCCCCCAAGATGACTCGTGTGACCATCACTTGACCTGGAGTTTCTCTCAGAAAACGACAAGACTGTGCCCCGAAAGAGCAGACTACTGCTTGCAGGACTTACTGCACCCAGAGGGGAGCTAATAAGCTTGGTGGGGGAAACGTATATCACGCTTTCACCATAGAAAACCCTACAGACACCGCGGTGATGGTGGCCAATATGACCGGCTGGACTGCTGGCTACTTCTAAAGGCCGTTGACTCAGTGGACGTCGTGGTCCTGGATCACCACTGACCCTGGACTGTCTGGGAGTTGCGCGGGCAGGGCTCTGACACATGGTGCTGTTTCTACATTAATTCAGGGACCTAATTAAAGAAAGCACAGACTACTCGTCAGAGCATCTAGTCTGACAAAAACTGTCAGCCTAAGGTCGCCGAACATATGTGGGGTGGGGTGAAACCTGCCACCGCAGCATCTCTGTGCCTCTCTTTCCTGGACCCTTAAAGGTCATTAGAATCTGTAACACTTCCAATGCTGGTGCTCAGGCGGACGAGAAGTGAGGCAGGAGGCCTTGGGACAATCAACCTCACCAGGAGGCTGGTGTGGAGACGTTTTGCCCCTCCCCACATGTATCAGGGCTCCTACCACAGCATGAAGCAGTTACAAAAGAGGGGTCTGCACCCTCAACACCCCAAGAATAAGGAACGGAACAAAAAGCAGAGGAGGTGTTCGTCTCCGGCAACGTTAATTAAAAATTCCTGGGAGATAAAAAGAGAATCTGGGCAATAAAATAAAGTCTAACCTGTTTTTCCTTTGTGCTTTGTCTAATTTCACGTGCTCCTAGGGTTCCGCATGCAGAGGTCCCACACCCGGCACTTCAGACCCGATTTCCTAGTGCAGAATGGCTGGGTCGACACCTCAGCTAGCGGGGTCTCATGCAGACTCCGCGGCATAGAGCATGAGCTGCAGCCAACGCAGTCCTCGAGAGCTCCATCCCCTCCCTCCCACTGACGCTGCCGGGGATCCTACACAGCAGCCCAGCCCACAGCCCATGAGGGAGTGCACGCTCTCACCTCTCCATTCTGTTTTCAAAATAATGTTTCCTTTGCTTCTGATCCAAACTCAGTCTTGATCTGTTGGCTCCAATGACACTGGGCACGGGGACTCCTGTTGGGGTCCACTCTGGAGGATCAGTAACAGAAATTGAGAACATTGTAACTTCTATGAACAGATGTGTGAGCCAAACTGTAGTTAACATAGAGCAGTGTATAATGCTCGGGTAAAATAAGATGTTTCTAAGACTTACATTTGATATTTCCATCACATTCCTATAAGCAAGTTCAATGAAGACGTCGGTCTTATTTGTCAGGTCAACATTAGAGAAATGAAGTGATTTATTTCCATGGATGTACATCGAATACTCTTGGCTGAAGCTTCAATCTTGTTTTGAATGCTTTTCCATTGAAAATGATACCTCTCTTTCAGCTCCCCCATTTCTGAGAAGTATAAAATATTATAATTTATTATTACCAAAGGGGAAAGGTAGGAGAAGGGATAAATTAACAGTTTGGGATTAACACAAACACACTGCTATGTATAAAATAGATCATCGGGCTTCCCTGGTGGCGCAGTGGTTGAGAGTCCGCCTGCCGATGCTGGGGACATGGGTTCGTGCCCCGGTCCAGGAAGATCCCACATGCCGCGGAGCGGCTGGACCTGTGAGCCAGGGCCGCTGAGCCTCTGCATCTGGAGCCTGTGCTCCGCAACGGGAGAGGCCACAACAATGAGAGGCCCGCATACCACAAAAAAAAAAAAAAAAGATCATCAACAAGGAACTACTGTATAGCACAGGGAACTACACTGAATATTTTGCAATAACCTATAAGGGGAAATAATCTGAAAAAGAATAGATATTTTTTATTGACATCATCTATCAATGACAGATAAAATGTAACCTAAGCAAGGCCGATGGTGAGCGCTTTTGACCCTGAAGATTTCAGTCATCTAAAGTTTGGGCTCTGCCTATTTCCCAAGGCCCTTAAAGGACATACGTGTAGCCGTAGCTTAAAAATTCCCCAGTTTGGGGTTCGGGGAGGCACTGATTTGGAATAATCCCTGGTGTTCTCCTTACATGCACGGGACCCTTCCTACAGCTAAAACATGCCTGTCACACCTAGAGGATGGTACACCGTTTGATCGGAAAGAGTTTGGAAAAGGCACCTCATCTCCTCATCGCCTGGTGCTCGGGTTCAACCCTCCAGCATCTTTCCTAACAATCTCCTCACTTGGGGATATCAGCACCGTCAACATCCTGTTGCACACAGTTTGGAATTTGTCCAGAGGATGAAGCGGAAGGATGAGAAAAATTTAGAGACAAGTCTTAGGTGTTCGGACAGGCACATGCCACTCTAATTTCCAATCCAGAAGACAAATTCATCAAAGGCTAGAATTGCCCACGGAAACAGAATAGGGCTAGAGGAAATCCCGCTGTTTTGTGTCCAGTTTCCAAAAACACAAGTTGAAAAATGGAACTCAGGGGCACTAAAATTCATGAAACTGCAGAGTTGAAAATATCTATCGTCGAAAAATGTCTTGAGGTAAGTCACAGAAAAGGACTTGTAAGCAAGGGAGAGTGGCAGGAAACAGAATTGAAGAGGTAGAAAGGACTCCCCATTAAAGCACAAGAAAAGGGGCTGAACATCGCCAATGATGCAGTTGGCCAAAAAGGGTGTATACATTTTTTCTGAATATATTCAAGTAAAGGCCATACACACTTTTTATCCAACCAAACAGGTGGGCACTGGAAATCAATATCACAAAATGTATCACTTCACATCAGTCAGAAGGGCCATCCACATAAAGTGTAAACACCAGAAATGCAGGACAGGGAGAGGAGAAAAGGGAGCCCTGTGAGGCTGATAGTGGAAATGTAATTTGCCAACGGCCACTCTGGAGAAGTGTATTGTGTTTGCTAAAACATCTAAAAAATGAGCTACAGAGCATAGGGCACTTGCACTCATGGGCATATACCTTGGGAAAAACAAAAATCGACAGAAAACAGGCACCCGAACGTTTACCACCTCTCTGTTAAAAAGGGCCTCAACTTGGATATAACCTAAATGTCCCTGGAAGGATAAAATGGATAAAAGAGATGGGGTACTTATGTAGAGTGGAATATTACTCATCCAGAAATCAATGAAATAAGGCCAGTTGTAACAACTCTGGAGGAGTTACATACGATCATTCTAAGTGACATATGTCAGAAAGAAAAAGATACATATCATAAGATGTCACTTAAAGGTGGAATCAAAAATGGCTACACATGAAATAAATTACAAAACAGAAACATAGTCAAATATGTAGAAAATAGACATAAGGCTGCTAAATGGGAAAGGTGGGGAATGGTGAGGTATTATCCAGGAGGTTGAAATTAGCAAAGATACCATTCCAAGTACCAAATTGAATAACTGACAAGGCCTACACGGTACCTCAAAGAACTGCACTCAGCCCACTCAAGTCACTGGAAAATAATACATATGACTGGTAAGCATCTGAAAAAGAAGTTATTGTTGTCTCACAGTACATGAATCAAGTGGATGTACAGCAGCAAAAAACAGAGCTTTGAAAATCAGCTGTAACCAATATAAAAATAAATTTTAAACTATTTATAAAAACAGTGAGACAGACAAAAATTCTTACAACTTTTGTTGAAGGGCTATGATGTAACATGGATTGAACACATGTAGACCCACAGCAGGATGATTATATAAGGCTGGAAGCTATGCACGCTAAGAGATGTTAGAGAGGCTGGGTGAGGAAATGTTGACCTTTTAAAGTAATACTGCCTGGTACCCATTCCATGGGTCCCAAATCTGCAGGTTCAAGGGAATCTTCTGACAGCGAAAACATGCCCGGGAAACCGAGATGAATGTACACCGTGTGCTCAGGAAAGGTGTCTAAAATGCACCTCATTTTTGATCTCCTGGTGCTGGGGTTCGCCATTCCAGCCACATTACTAACAATCTCCCCACTTGGAGAATCAGCACCTTTAACCTCCTGTTTCACACAGTTTGCAATTTGTGCAGAGTATAAATGGGAAGAGGGGGAACCAATGAGAGATTAGCTGTAGGACTTTTGACAGGCACATGTCACTCTAATTTCCCATTAGGAAGAAGAATTAACCAAAGGCTCAGCCTGCCTCCCCAGAACCAGAATAGGGCCAGAAGTAATCCAATGGTTTGGCGGCCAGCTCACAAAAAAAGCGAGTTGCAAAATGGAGCTCAGGAGCAGAAAATTCAAAGACCTGCAAAGATATAAATGATAACCAACGTCCAAAAATATATTCAGGTAAGGCAACGAAGAGGATCTGAATGAGAGGCAGAATTGCAGGAAACGGATTTCAAAAGGTAGATTGTACTCACATTTAAAGCATATGAAAAGCAGCAGAATTTCTAAAATGATGCGGTTGGGCAAAAGGGTGTATGCGTTTTTTTCGTGAATATCTTCAGGAAAAAAACACATGCAGAGTTTTTGTCCAACCAAGCAAGAGGGAAATGCAAATCCGCACAACAAAGAAGTCTCAATTTCCACTGCTCAGAAAGGCAATCAAAAAATGTGTACAAACCAGAAATGCAGGAGAGGCCATGGAAAACAGGGAGCCTAGTCACGCTGATGGGTGGGGTATAAATATCCAAGACCCACTCTGAAGAAGTGTATGCTGCTTTTAAAACATCTAAAATACAAAGCCCCGGAGCAAGGGGACTTCAACTCATGGACATATAACTTGGGAAGACTAAATGTCAATAAGACACAGGACCCCAAAGTTTAGGGCTGCTCTGCATACAAGAACCTCAACTTTGGTACACCTAAAATATCCCAGGAAAAAGAGAAATGCATAAAGGACTTGTGGTAATTTTGTACAACGGAATATCACTCAGACGTGAAATCAATGTATATAAGGCCAGTAGCAGCATAATGAGTGGATTTACGTATGATGATTTTAAGGGAAATTAGTCACGCAGAAAAAGAATCTTATCATAAGATATGACTTATAGAGGGAATGTCAATATCACAACACATGAACTGAATTAGGAAAGAGAACAGAGTCTCACATTTAGCAAAAATCTCTTATGCCTGCTTCAGGGGAAAGGAGAGGTGGGGTGATGCATAAAACCAGAGTTTGATATTAGCACAGGTACCATTCCATAAACCAAATACAGAATAGACAAGACCTATACCTTCCTCAGTAAACGGGACTCAACACCCCTATGCCCCACAGAGGAATATATCTGAGTACTAAGAATCTTAAAACCTATGTATTGATATGTCTCCGTAAGGGAATCAATTGTGTCTAGACTGGCATAAACACGTCAGTGAAAATCAGCTCAACCCCATTATAAAAATGAATTTCAAAAAACCCCCCCAAAACAGCGAAATTCTTACACAATTCCTACAGGGTTTCTGATGAAACCTGGAATGACCCTATCTGCAAAGACAGCTGGATGAGACATAAGGCTGGACACTTGGGACTGAGAGGACTGGTGAGATTGGGAGAGAAAATGCAGACCTTTTAAAGTAGTAATGCATGCCACCATTCCATGTGTCCCAAATCTCCAGGTAGAAGGGAATATCACTACAATTATAACATGTATGGGAAACCTAGAAAATGGACACCCTGTGATGGTGAAAGGTTTCTAAAACTCTCCTAATTTTTCCTCTCCTTGTGCTCCACTTTGGCATTCCAACTGCTTTACTATCAATCTCCCAACTTAGGAGAGTCAGCCCCTATAACCTCCTGGTTCGCACAGTTTGCTAATTGTGCAGAGGATGAAAGGGAAGAGGGAGAACCAATCAGAGAGTAGATGTAGACATTTGTACGCGCACATGTCACTCTAATTTCCCGGCAGGAAGAAGAATTAACCAAAGCCTCAGCCACCCACAGGGAACCAATATAGCCACCCCTGGAACCTGTATAGGTCCTGAAGCAAAATTGTGGATTTGCGGCCAGCTCACAAAGATGGGATTTGAAAATTGGAGCTCAGGGGCACAGCAATTCACAAACCTGCAGACCTATAAAGGACTACTCACTTCCAAAAATCTGTTGAGGGAAGGAAATGAAGCGGCCTTGAAAATGACGCAGAATTGCACAAAACATATTTCAAGAGGTAAATTGGAATCGCCTTTAAAGCACAGGAAAAGCATCCCAACTTGGACAGAGATGCACTTGGCCAAAAAGGGCGTATGCCTTTTCTCCTGAATATATTCAGAAGAAACCGCATACACCCTTTTTGGCCAATCAAGCAAGCGCGCAATACAAATCCACACTACAAAGAATTGTCACTTACCACCGGTCAAAAGGGACATCCGAATATCTGTAAAAACCAGAAAGGCAAGAGAGAGATGGCAAGGGCATGAAGCAATGTGATCCCAATGGTCATGGAGGATTGTGATGACAAGCGCATGGAGAATTGTGATGACAAGATTATGTACCATTTTGTTGACAAAGGCAAGGAGCATTATGATGACAAGGTTCATGGAGCACTGTGATGACAAGCATCAGGGAGCATAGTGATTACACGGGTCATGGAGCATTGGGATGACAAGCGCATGGATCATTGTGATGACAATGGTCATGGAGCATTTTAATGACAAGAGTCCCGGATCATTGTGTTGTCAGGGTTCATGGAGCGTTGTGATGACAGTGGTCATGGAGCATTGTGATGACAGGGGTCATGGCGCATTGTGATGAGAAGGTCATGGAGCATTGGGCTGAAAATGTCCATGGAGTACTGTGATGACAGGGGTCATGGAGCATTGTGATGACAAGGTACTGGAGCACTGTGATGAGAAGACCATGGAGCCATGTGATGACAAGTCTCATGGAGCATTCTGATGAAAAGTGCCATGGAGCATTGTGATTACAGGGGTCTTGGAGCATTGTGATGACAAAGGCATGGAGCATTGGGATGAGAAGGCCATGGAGCGTTCTGATGACATGCATCATGGAGCTTTGTGATGACAAGGGCATGGAGCATTGTGATTACAGCGGTCTTGGAGCAGTGTGATGAAAAGGGCATGGATCATTGTGATGAAAAAGGCATGGAGCCTTGTCATGACAGGGTTCAAGGAGCAAACTGACAACAAGTGTCAGGGAGCATTGTGATGACAAGGGTATTGAGTATTGTGATGACAAAGGTCATGGAGCATTGTGATGAGAAGACCATGGATAGTTGTGATGACGAGCGTCATGGGGCGTTGTGATGATAAGTGTTATGGAACATATTGATCACAAGGATTTGGAGCATTGTGATGACAGAGGTCATGGAGCATTTTGGTTTCATTGTGATGACAATAGCCTGAAGCATTATGATGATGGGCATGGTGCATTGTGATGACAGGGTTCATGGAGCATTGAGATGAAAAGGGGCATGGAGCATTGCGATTACAGGAGTCTTGGAGCATTGTGATGACAAAGGCATGGAACATCGTGAATGAGAAGGCCATGGAGCATTCTGTTGACATGCGTCATGGAGCTTTGTGATGACAAGGGCATGGAGCATTGTGATTACAGGGGTCTTGGAGCATTGTGATGACAAGGGTCATGGAGCCTTGTGATGACAAGGCTGTGGAACATTGTGATGGCAGGGGTCATGGAGCATTGTTATGACAGGGGTAATGGAGCATTGTGATGACAAGGGCATGGAGCATTGGTCTGAAAAGTTTCATGGATTATTGTTATGAGAGGGGGCAAGGAGCATTGTGATGACAAGGGCATGGAACACTGTGATACATGGGTCATGGAGGATTGTAATGACAAGCGCATGGAGCATTGTGATAAGAATGGCATCGAGCATTGTGATGAAAAGCATCATGGAGCCTGTGATGACAGGGCATGGAACAATGTGATGAGAGGGTTCATGGAGCATTGTGATGACAATGGCATGCAGCATTGTGATGAAAAGGGTCATTGAGCTTTGTGATGACAAAGGTCATGGAGCATTTTGATGACAAGGGTGTGGTGCATTCTGTTGTGAAGGGCAGGGAGCATTGTGATGACAGGGGTTATGGAACATTGTGATTTCAGGGGAATGGAGCATTGTGATAATAAAGGCATGTAGCATTGTTGTGACAACGGTCATGGAATATTGTGATGACAGGGGTGAGCGAGTATTGTGTTGACTAGTGATGGAACATTGTGATATCAGTGGTGAGAGAGAATTTTGATGAGAAGTGCATCGAGCAGTGTGATGACAAGGTTTATGGAGCATTGTGATGACAAAGATGTGGAGCATTGTGATGACAAGTGCATGGCACATTGTGATGCCATGGGTCATGGAGTATTGTGCTAACAAAGGCATTGAGCATTGGGAGGACAAGGGTCACTGAGCATTGTGATGAAATGTTCATGGAGCACTGTGGTGACAAAGGTCACAGAGCCTTGTGATGACGAGGGCATGGACCATTGTGATGACAAAGGTCATGAAGCATTGTGATGACTGGAGTCACGGAGCATTGTGATGACAGGGGTCATAGAGCATTGTGATGAAAGGGCATGGAGCATTGTGATGACAGGGGCATGTTGCATTGGTTTGACAAGTTTCAGGGATTATTGTGATGACAGTGGGCATGGCGCATTTTGATGACAAGGGCATGGAGCATTGTGATGAGAAGGTCATGGAGTATTGTGAAGAAGGGTGTCAGGGAGCATTGTGATGACATATGTCATGGTCCGTTGCGATGACAATGGAATGGAGCATTGTGATGCCAAGTGTCATGGAGGATTGTGATGACAAAGGTAATGGAGCATTTTGATGACAAGCGCTTGGGGCATTGTGATGACAAGGGTCATGGAGCATTGTGATAACAAGGGCCATTGAGAATTTTGATGACATATTCATGAAGCATTGTGATGACAATCACATGGAGCTTGCTGTGACAGGGATCATGGAGCATTGCGATGACAAGTGCATAGAGAATTGTGATGACAAAGCATGTAACACTGTGATGAAAAGCATCATGGAGCACAGTGATGCCAAGAACGTGGAGAATTGTGATGACAGGGGACATGGAGCATTGTGATGACCAGGGCATGGAGTATTGTGATGGCAAGACCGTGGAGCATTGTGAAGAGAAGAACATGGATAATTGTGATGATGAGCGTCATGGAGCACTGTAATGACAAGGGGTATGGAGCATTGTGATAACAGGGGTCATGGAGCATTGTGATGACAAGGTTCAAGGAGCATTCTGATGACAAGCTTGTGGAGTATTTTGATGACCATGACATGGAGCATTTTGATGAAAATGGCATGGGGCATTGTGATGAAAAAGACATGGAGCCTTTTCATGACAATTTTCAGGGAGCATTCTGACGACAAGTGTCAGGGAGCATTGTGATGACAAAGGTCATGGAGAATTTGGACGACAAGGGCATGGAGTATTGTGATGACAAGCACATGGAGCTTGCTATGACGGGGTCATGGAGCATTGCGATGACAAGTGCATAGAGAATTGTGATGACAAAGCATGTTACACTGTGATGAGAAGTGTCATGGAGCATAGTGATGCCAAGATCGTGGAGAATTGTGATGACAGGGGACATGGAGCATTGTGATGACCAGGGCATGGAGCATTGCGATGGCAAGATCGTGGAGCATTGTGATGAGAAGACCATGGATAATTGTGATGACGAGGGTCATGGAGCACTGTAATGACAAGGGGTATAGAGCACTGTGATGACAGTGGTCATGGAGCATTGTGATGACCGGGGACATGGAGCATTGTGATGCCCAAGGCATGGAGCACTGTGATGGCAAGACCGTGGAGCATTGTGATGAGAAGACCATGGATAATTGTGATGAGGAGCGTCATGGAGCACTGTAATGACAAGTGATATGGAGCCTTGTGATGACAGGGGTCATGGAGCATTGTTATGACAGTGGTCATGGAACATTGTGATGACAAGTGTCATGGAGCATTTTGATGACAAGGGCATGGAGCATTGTGATGAGAAGACCATGGACAATTGTGATTACGAGTGTCATGGAGCACTGTAATGACAAGCAGTATGGAGCATTGTGATGACAGGGGTCATGGAGCATTGTGATGACTGGGGACATGGAGCATTGTGATGACCAGAGCATGGAGCATGGTGATGGCAAGACCGTGGAGCACTGTGATGAGAAGACCATGGATAATTGTGATGACGAACATCATGGAGCACTGTAATGACAAGGGGCATGGAGCATTGTGATGACAGGTGTCATGGAGCATTGTGATGACAGGGGTCATGGATCATTGAGATGACAAGGGTCAGGGAGCATTCTGATGACAAGCTTGTGGAGTATTGTGATGACAATGGCATGAAGCATTGTGATGAAAAGGGCATGGATCATTGTGATGAAAAAGGCATGGAGACTTGTCATGACAGGGTTCAATGAGCATACTGATGACAAGTGTCAGGGAGCATTGTGATGACAAGTGTATTGAGAATTGTGATGACAAAGGTCATGGAGCATTGTGATGAGAAGTCCATGGATAATTGTGATGACCAGCGTCATGGGGCGTTGTGATGACAAGTGTTATGGAACATTGTGATCACAAGGGTTTGGAGCATTGTGATGAGAGAGGTCATGGAGAATTTTGATTTCATTGTGATGACAATAGCATGAAGCATTATGATGATGGGCATGGTGCATTGTGATGACAGGGTTCATGGAGCATTGAGATGAAAAGAGGCATGGATCATTGTAATAACAAGGGTCTTGGAGCATTGTGATGACAAGGGCATGGAGTATTGTGATGAGAAGGCCATGGAGCATTCTGATGACATGCGTCAGGGAGCTTTGTGATGACATGGGCATGGAGCATTGTGATTACAGGGGTCTTGGAGCATTGTGATGACAAGGGCCATGGAGTCTTGTGATGACAAGGCCGTAGAACATTGTGATGGCAGGGGTCATGGAGCATTGTTATGACAGGTGTAATGGAGCATTGTGATGACAAGGGCATGGAGCATTGGTCTGAAAAGTTTCATGGATTATTGTGATGAGAGTGAGCATGGAGCATTGTGATGGCAAGGGCACGGAACACAGTGATACATGTGTCATGGAGGATTGCAATGACAAGGGCATGGAACATTGTGATGACAAGCGTCATGGAGCTTTGTGATGACAACGGCATGGAGCAATGTGATGAGAGGTTTCATGGAGGTTTGTGATGACAATGGCATGGAGCATTGTGATTCCAAGGGTCATGGAGCTTTGTGATGACATAGGCCATGGAGCATTTTGATGACAAGGGCGTGGTGCATTGTGATGAGAAGGGCAGGGAGCATTGTGATGACAGGGTCATGGAGCAATTGGATGAAAAGGGTCATAGAACATTTTGATGACAGTGTTTATGGAACATTGTGATGTTAGGGGTCATGGAGCATTGTGATGAAAAGGGTCATGGAGCATTGTGATGACAGGGGTTATGGAACATTGTGATGTCAGGGGTCATGGAGCATTGTGATGATAAGAGCATGTAGCATTGTTGTGACAAGGGTCATGGAACATTGGGATGACAGGGTGGAGGGAGTATTGTGTTGACTAGTGATGGAACATTGTGATATCAGTGGTGAGAGAGCATTTTGATGAGAGGTGCATGGAGCATTGTGATGACAAGGCTGTGGAGCATTGTGATGAGAAACGCAGGGCACATTGTGATGACATGGGTCATGGAACATTGTGCTGACAAACGCATGGAGCATTGTGATGACAAGGTTTATGGAGCATTGTGATGACAACGATGTGGAGCATTGTGATGACAAGCGCATGGCACATTTGATGCCATGTGTCATGGAGTAATGTGCTGACAAAGGCATGGAGCATTGTGATGACAAGGGTCACCGAGCATTGTGATGAAATGTTCATGGAGTGTTGTGGTCACAAAGGTCACAGAGCCTTGTGATGACGAGGGCATGGACCATTGTGATGACAAAGGTCATGAAGCATTGTGATGACTGTAGTCACGGAGCATTGTGATGACAGGGGTCATAGAGCATTGTGATGAAAGGGCATGGAGCATTGTGATGACAGGGTCATGTTGCATTGGTTTGACAAGTTTCAGGGATTATTGTGATGACAGTGGGCATGGCGCATTGTGATGACAAGGGCATGGAGCATTGTGATGAGAAGGTCATGGAGTATTGTGAAGAAGGGTGTCAGGGAGCATTGTGATGACATATGTCATGGTCTATTGCAATGACAATGGAATGTAGCATTGTGATGCCAAGTGTCATGGAGGATTGTGATGACAAACGTAATGGAGCATTTTGATGACAAGGGCTTGGAGCATTGTGATGACAAGGGTCATGGAGCATTGTGATAACAAGGGCCATTGAGAATTTTGATGACATGTTCATGAAGCATTGTGATGACAATCACATGGAGCTTGCTATGACAGGGGTCATGGAGCATTGCGATGACAAGTGCATAGAGAATTGTGATGACAAAATATGTAACACTGTGATGAGAAGTATCATGGAGCATAGTGATGCCAAGAACGTGGAGAATTGTGATGACAGGGGACATGGAGCATTGTGTTGACCAGGGCATGGAGCATTGTGATGGCAAGACCGTGGAGCACTGTGATGAGAAGACCATGGATAATTGTGATGACGAGCGTCATGGAGCACTGTAATGACAAGGGGTATGGAGCATTGTGATGACAGGGGTCATGGAGCATTGTGATGACTGGGGACATGGAGCATTGTGATGACCAGGGCATGGAGCCTTGTGATGGCAAGATCGTGGAGCACTGTGATGAGAAGATCATGGATAATTGTGATGACGAGTGTCATGGAGCACTGTAATGACAGGGGGTATAGAGCACTGTGATGACAGTGGTCATGGAGCATTGTGATGACCGGGGACATGGAGCATTGTGATGCCCAAGGCATGGAGCACTGTGATGGCAAGACCGTGGAGCATTGTGATGAGAAGACCATGGATAATTGTGATTAGGAGCGTCATGGAGCACTGTAATGACAAGTGGTATGGAGCCTTGTGATGACAGGGGTCATGGAGCATTGTTATGACAGTGGTCATGGAGCATTGTGATGACAAGTGTCATGGAGAATTTTGATGACAAGGGCGTGGAGCATTGTGATGAGAAGACCATGGACAATTGTGATTACGAGTGTCATGGAGCACTGTAATGACAAGCGGTATGGAGCATTGTGATGACAGGGTCAAGGAGCATTGTGATGACAGGGGACATGGATCATTGTGATGACCAGGGCATGGAGCATTGTGATGGCAAGACCGTGGAGCACTGTGATGAGAAGACCATGGATAATTGTGATGACGAACATCATGGAGCTCTGTAAGGACAAGGGGCATGGAGCATTGTGTTGACAGGTGTCATGGAGCATTGTGATGACAGGGGTCATGGATCATTGAGATGACAAGGGTCAGGGAGCATTCTGATGACAAGCTTGTGGAGTATTGTGATGACAATGGCATGAAGCATTGTGATGAAAAGGGCATGGATCATTGTGATGAAAAAGGCATGGAGACTTGTCATGACAGGGTTCAATGAGCATACTGATGACAAGTGTCAGGGAGCATTGTGATGACAAGTGTATTGAGAATTGTGATGACAAAGGTCATGGAGCATTTTGATGAGAAGTCCATGGATAATTGTGGTGACCAACGTCATGGGGCGTTGTGATGACAAGTGTTATGGAACATTGTGATCACAAGGGTTTGGAGCATTGTGATGAGAGAGGTCATGGAGAATTTTGATTTCATTGTGATGACAATAGCATGAAGCATTATGATGATGGGCATGGTGCATTGTGATGACAGGGTTCATGGAGCATTGAGATGAAAAGAGGCATGGATCATTGTAATAACAAGGGTCTTGGAGCATTGTGATGACAAGGGCAAGGAGTATTGTGATGAGAAGGCCATGGAGCATTCTGATGACATGCGTCAGGGAGCTTTGTGATGACATGGGCATGGAGCATTGTGATTACAGGGGTCTTGGAGCATTGTGATGACAAGGGCCATGGAGTCTTGTGATGACAAGGCCGTAGAACATTGTGATGGCAGGGGTCATGGAGCATTGTTATGACAGGTGTAATGGAGCATTGTGATGACAAGGGCATGGAGCATTGGTCTGAAAAGTTTCATGGATTATTGTGATGAGAGTGAGCATGGAGCATTGTGATGGCAAGGGCACGGAACACAGTGATACATGTGTCATGGAGGATTGCAATGACAAGGGCATGGAACATTGTGATGACAAGCGTCATGGAGCTTTGTGATGACAACGGCATGGAGCAATGTGATGAGAGGTTTCATGGAGGTTTGTGATGACAATGGCATGGAGCATTGTGATTCCAAGGGTCATGGAGCTTTGTGATGACATAGGCCATGGAGCATTTTGATGACAAGGGCGTGGTGCATTGTGATGAGAAGGGCAGGGAGCATTGTGATGACAGGGTCATGGAGCAATTGGATGAAAAGGGTCATGGAACATTTTGATGACAGTGTTTATGGAACATTGTGATGTTAGGGGTCATGGAGCATTGTGATGAAAAGGGTCATGGAGCATTGTGATGACAGGGGTTATGGAACATTGTGATGTCAAGGGTCATGGAGCATTGTGATGATAAGAGCATGTAGCATTGTTGTGACAAGGGTCATGGAACATTGGGATGACAGGGTGGAGGGAGTATTGTGTTGACTAGTGATGGGACATTGTGATATCAGTGGTGAGAGAGCATTTTGATGAGAGGTGCATGGAGCATTGTGATGACAAGGCTGTGGAGCATTGTGATGAGAAACGCAGGGCACATTGTGATGACATGGGTCATGGAACATTGTGCTGACAAACGCATGGAGCATTGTGATGACAAGGTTTATGGAGCATTGTGATGACAACGATGTGGAGCATTGTGATGACAAGCGCATGGCACATTTGATGCCATGTGTCATGGAGTAATGTGCTGACAAAGGCATGGAGCATTGTGATGACAAGGGTCACCGAGCATTGTGATGAAATGTTCATGGAGTGTTGTGGTCACAAAGGTCACAGAGCCTTGTGATGACGAGGGCATGGACCATTGTGATGACAAAGGTCATGAAGCATTGTGATGACTGTAGTCACGGAGCATTGTGATGACAGGGGTCATAGAGCATTGTGATGAAAGGGCATGGAGCATTGTGATGACAGGGTCATGTTGCATTGGTTTGACAAGTTTCAGGGATTATTGTGATGACAGTGGGCATGGCACATTGTGATGACAAGGGCATGGAGCATTGTGATGAGAAGGTCATGGAGTATTGTGAAGAAGGGTGTCAGGGAGCATTGTGATGACATATGTCATGGTCTATTGCAATGACAATGGAATGTAGCATTGTGATGCCAAGTGTCATGGAGGATTGTGATGACAAACCTAATGGAGCATTTTGATGACAAGGGCTTGGAGCATTGTGATGACAAGGGTCATGGAGCATTGTGATAACAAGGGCCATTGAGAATTTTGATGACATGTTCATGAAGCATTGTGATGACAATCACATGGAGCTTGCTGTGACAGGGATCATGGAGCATTGCGATGACAAGTGCATAGAGAATTGTGATGACAAAATATGTAACACTGTGATGAGAAGTATCATGGAGCATAGTGATGCCAAGAACGTGGAGAATTGTGATGACAGGGGACATGGAGCATTGTGTTGACCAGGGCATGGAGCATTGTGATGGCAAGACCGTGGAGCACTGTGATGAGAAGACCATGGATAATTGTGATGACGAGCGTCATGGAGCACTGTAATGACAAGGGGTATGGAGCATTGTGATGACAGGGGTCATGGAGCATTGTGATGACTGGGGACATGGAGCATTGTGATGACCAGGGCATGGAGCCTTGTGATGGCAAGATCGTGGAGCACTGTGATGAGAAGATCATGGATAATTGTGATGACGAGTGTCATGGAGCACTGTAATGACAGGGGGTATAGAGCACTGTGATGACAGTGGTCATGGAGCATTGTGATGACCGGGGACATGGAGCATTGTGATGCCCAAGGCATGGAGCACTGTGATGGCAAGACCGTGGAGCATTGTGATGAGAAGACCATGGATAATTGTGATTAGGAGCGTCATGGAGCACTGTAATGACAAGTGGTATGGAGCCTTGTGATGACAGGGGTCATGGAGCATTGTTATGACAGTGGTCATGGAGCATTGTGATGACAAGTGTCATGGAGAATTTTGATGACAAGGGCGTGGAGCATTGTGATGAGAAGACCATGGACAATTGTGATTACGAGTGTCATGGAGCACTGTAATGACAAGCGGTATGGAGCATTGTGATGACAGTGTCATGGAGCATTGTGATGACAGGGGACATGGATCATTGTGATGACCAGGGTATGGAGCATTGTGATGGCAAGACCGTGGAGCACTGTGATGAGAAGAACATGGATAATTGTGATGACGAACATCATGGAGCACTGTAAGGACAAGGGGCATGGAACATTGTGTTGACAGGTGTCATGGAGCATTGTGATGACAGGGGTCATGGATCATTGAGATGACAAGGGTCAGGGAGCATTCTGATGACAAGCTTGTGGAGTATTGTGATGACAATGGCATGAAGCATTGTGATGAAAAGGGCATGGATCATTGTGATGAAAAAGGCATGGAGACTTGTCATGACAGGGTTCAATGAGCATACTGATGACAAGTGTCAGGGAGCATTGTGATGACAAGTGTATTGAGAATTGTGATGACAAAGGTCATGGAGCATTGTGATGAGAAGTCCATGGATAATTGTGATGACCAACGTCATGGGGCGTTGTGATGACAAGTGTTATGGAACATTGTGATCACAAGGGTTTGGAGCATTGTGATGAGAGAGGTCATGGAGAATTTTGATTTCATTGTGATGACAATAGCATGAAGCATTATGATGATGGGCATGGTGCATTGTGATGACAGGGTTCATGGAGCATTGAGATGAAAAGAGGCATGGATCATTGTAATAACAAGGGTCTTGGAGCATTGTGATGACAAGGGCATGGAGTATTGTGATGAGAAGGCCATGGAGCATTCTGATGACATGCGTCAGGGAGCTTTGTGATGACATGGGCATGGAGCATTGTGATTACAGGGGTCTTGGAGCATTGTGATGACAAGGGCCATGGAGTCTTGTGATGACAAGGCCGTAGAACATTGTGATGGCAGGGGTCATGGAGCATTGTTATGACAGGTGTAATGGAGCATTGTGATGACAAGGGCATGGAGCATTGGTCTGAAAAGTTTCATGGATTATTGTGATGAGAGTGAGCATGGAGCATTGTGATGGCAAGGGCACGGAACACAGTGATGCATGTGTCATGGAGGATTGCAATGACAAGGGCATGGAACATTGTGATGACAAGCGTCATGGAGCTTTGTGATGACAACGGCATGGAGCAATGTGATGAGAGGTTTCATGGAGGTTTGTGATGACAATGGCATGGAGCATTGTGATTCCAAGGGTCATGGAGCTTTGTGATGACATAGGCCATGGAGCATTTTGATGACAAGGGCGTGGTGCATTGTGATGAGAAGGGCAGGGAGCATTGTGATGACAGGGTCATGGAGCAATTGGATGAAAAGGGTCATGGAACATTTTGATGACAGTGTTTATGGAACATTGTGATGTTAGGGGTCATGGAGCATTGTGATGAAAAGGGTCATGGAGCATTGTGATGACAGGGGTTATGGAACATTGTGATGTCAGGGGTCATGGAGCATTGTGATGATAAGAGCATGTAGCATTGTTGTGACAAGGGTCATGGAACATTGGGATGACAGGGTGGAGGGAGTATTGTGTTGACTAGTGATGGGACATTGTGATATCAGTGGTGAGAGAGCATTTTGATGAGAGGTGCATGGAGCATTGTGATGACAAGGCTGTGGAGCATTGTGATGAGAAACGCAGGGCACATTGTGATGACATGGGTCATGGAACATTGTGCTGACAAACGCATGGAGCATTGTGATGACAAGGTTTATGGAGCATTGTGATGACAACGATGTGGAGCATTGTGATGACAAGCGCATGGCACATTTGATGCCATGTGTCATGGAGTAATGTGCTGACAAAGGCATGGAGCATTGTGATGACAAGGGTCACCGAGCATTGTGATGAAATGTTCATGGAGTGTTGTGGTCACAAAGGTCACAGAGCCTTGTGATGACGAGGGCATGGACCATTGTGATGACAAAGGTCATGAAGCATTGTGATGACTGTAGTCACGGAGCATTGTGATGACAGGGGTCATAGAGCATTGTGATGAAAGGGCATGGAGCATTGTGATGACAGGGGCATGTTGCATTGGTTTGACAAGTTTCAGGGATTATTGTGATGACAGTGGGCATGGCGCATTGTGATGACAAGGGCATGGAGCATTGTGATGAGAAGGTCATGGAGTATTGTGAAGAAGGGTGTCAGGGAGCATTGTGATGACATATGTCATGGTCTATTGCAATGACAATGGAATGTAGCATTGTGATGCCAAGTGTCATGGAGGATTGTGATGACAAACGTAATGGAGCATTTTGATGACAAGGGCTTGGAGCATTGTGATGACAAGGGTCATGGAGCATTGTGATAACAAGGGCCATTGAGAATTTTGATGACATGTTCATGAAGCATTGTGATGACAATCACATGGAGCTTGCTATGACAGGGGTCATGGAGCATTACGATGACAAGTGCATAGAGAATTGTGATGACAAAACATGTAACACTGTGATGAGAAGTATCATGGAGCATAGTGATGCCAAGAACGTGGAGAATTGTGATGACAGGGGACATGGAGCATTGTGATGACCAGGGCATAGAGCATTGTGATGGCAAGACCGTGGAGCATTGTGATGAGAAGACCCTGGATAATTGTGATGACGAGCGTCATGGAGCACTGTAATTACAAGGGGTATGGAGCATTGTGATGACAGGGGTCATGGAGCATTCTGAAGACAATGATCAGGGAGCATTCTGATGACAAGCTTTTGGAGTATTGTGATGACAATGACATGGAGCGTTGTGATGAAAAGGGCATGGAGCATTCTTATGAAAAAGGCATGGAGCATTTTCATGACAGTTTTCAAGGAGTATTCTGACGACAAGTGTCAGGGAGCATTGTGATGACAAGTGTATTGAGAATTGTGATGACAAAGGTCATGGAGCATTGTGACGACAAGTGCATGGAGTATTGTCATGACAGTCATCATGGAGTGTTGTGATGACAAGTGTTATGGAACATTGTGATCACAAGGGGTTGGAGCATTGTGATGACAGAGGTCATGGACCATTTTGATTTCAAGGAGCATGGAGCATTGTGATGACAAGGGCATGGAGCAATGTGATCCCAAGGTTCATGGAGGATTGTGATGAAAATGGTAATGGAGTATTGTGATGACAAGCTCATGGAGCATTGTGATGACAAGGTCATGTAGGATTTTGATGACACAGGCATGGAGAATTGTGATGATAAGGGTCATGGAGCACTGTGATGATAAGCGTCACGGAGCATTGTGATTACAGGGGTCATGGAGCATTGGGATGACAAGGGCATGCATCATTGTGATGACAAGTTTCATGGAGCATTGGGCTGAAAATGTTCATGGAGCATTGTGATGACAAGGGCATGGAGCACTGTGATGACCAGGTCATTCATTATTGTGAAGCCAGGTGTCAGGGAGCATTGTGATGACATATGTAATGGCCCATTGTGATGACAATGCCATGGAGCATTGTGATGCCAAGTGTCATGGAAGATTCTGATGACAAAGGTAATGGAGCATTGTGATGACAATGGCTTGGAGCATTGTGATGACAAGGGTCAGGGAGCATTGTGCTGACAAGTGCATGGAAAATTGTGATGACAAGGGACATGGAGCATTCTGATGACAAGCTTGTGGAGTATTTTGATGACAATGGCATGGAGCATTGTGATGAAAACGGCATGGTGCATTTTGATGAAAAAGGCATGGAGCCTTTTTGTGACAGGGTTCAAGGAGCATTCTGACGACAAGTGTCAGGGAGCATTGTGATGACAAGTGTATCGAGAATTGTGATGACAAAGGTCATGGAGCATTGTGATGAAAAGGGCATGGAGTATTGTGATGACAGGCATCATGGAGCATTGTGATGACAAGTGTTATGGAACATTGTGATCACAAGGGTTTGGAGCATTATGATGACATAGGTCATGGATCATTTTGATTTCAAGGAGCATGGAGCATTGTGATGACAAGGGCATGGAGCAATGTGATACCAAGGTTCATGGAGGATTGTGATGGCAATGGTAATGGAGTATTGTGATGACAAGTGCATAGAACATTGTAATGACAAGGTCATGTAGCATTTTGCTGACAAAGGCATGGAGCATTGTGATGACAGGTGTCATGGAGCACTGTGATGACAAGCGTCACGGAGCATTGTGATTACAGGGGTCATGGAGCATTGGGATGACAAGGGCATGCATCATTGTGATGACAAGTGTCATGGAGCATTGGGCTGAAAATGTTCATGGAGTATTGTGATGACAGGGGTCATGGAGCATTGTGATGACTAGGGAATGGAGCATTGTGATGACAAGAGTCCCGGATCATTGTGTTGTCAGGTGATATTGAGCGTTGTGATGACTGTGGTCATGGAGGATTGTGATGATATTGGTCATGGAGCATTGTGATGAGAAGGTCATGGAGCATTGGGCTGAAAATGTTCATGGAGTATTGTGATGACAGGGGTCAAGGGGCATTGTGATGATAAGGGAATGGGGCATTTTGATGACAATGTCCTGGAGCATTGTGATGAGAAGACCATGGAGCCTTGTGATGACAAGTCTCATGGAGCATTCTGATGAAAAGGGGCATGGAGCATTGTGATTACAGGGGTCTTGGAGCATTGTGATGACAAGGGCATGGAGTATTGTGATGAGAAGGCCATGGAGCATTCTGATGACATGCGTCATGGAGATTTGTGCTGAAAAGGGCATGGAGTATTGTGATGAAAATGGCATGGATCATTGTTATGAAAAAGGCATGAAGCCTTGTCATGACAGGGTTCTAGGAGCATACTGACGACAAGTGTCATGGAGCATTGTGATGACAAGTGTATTGAGCATTGTGATGACAAAGTTCATGGAGCATTGTGATGAGAAGACCATGGATAATTTTGATGATGAGCGTCATGGGGTGTTGTGATGATAAGTTTTATGGAACATTGTGATCACAAGGGTTTGGAGCATTTTGATGATAGAGGTCATGGAGCATTTTGATTTCATTGTGATGACAATAGCCTGAAGCATTATGGTGATGGGCATGGTGCATTGTGATGACAGCGTTCATGGAGCATTGAGATTAAAAGAGGCATGGAGCATTGTGATTACAGGGGTCCTGGAGCATTGTGATGACAAGGGCAAGGAGCATTGTGATGAGAAGGCCATGGAGCATTCTGATGACATGCGTCATTGAGCTTTGTGATGACAAGGGCATGGAGCATTGTGATTACAGGGGTCTTGGAGCATTGTGATGACAAGGGTCATGGAGCCTTGTGATGACAATGGTGTGGAACATTGTGATGGAAGGGGTCATGGAGCATTGTTATGACAGGGGTAATGGAGCATTGTGATGAGAAGGGCATGGAGCACTGGTCTGAAAAGTTTCATGGATTATTGTGATGAGAGTGGGCATGGAGCATTGTGATGACAAGGTCACGGAACACTGTGATCCATGGGTCATGGCGGATTGTAATGACAAGGGCATGGAGCATTGTGATGAGAAGGGCATCGTACATTGTTTTGACAAGCGTCATGGAGCTTTGTGATGACAAGGGCATGGAACAATGTGATGAGAGGGTTCATGGAACATTGTGATTCCAAGGGTTATGGAGCTTTGTGATGACAAAAGTCATGGAGCATTTTGATGTCAAGGGCGTGGTGCATTGTGATGAGAAGGGCAGGGAGCATTTTGATGACAGGGTCATGCAGCAATTTGATGAAAAGTGTAATGGAACATTTTGATGACAGGGGTTATAGAACATTGTGATGTCAGGGGTCATGGAGCTTTGGGATGAAAAGGGTCATGGAGCATTTTGATGACAGGGGTTATGGAACATTGTGATGTTCATGGGTCATGGAGCTTTGGGATGAAAAGGGTCATGGAGCATTTTGATGACAGGGGTTATGGAACATTGTGATGTCACGGGTCATGGAACATTGTGATGATAAGGGGATGTAGCATTGTGATGACAGGGGTCATGGGACATTGTGATTACAGGGGTGCGGGTGCATTGTGATGATTAGTGATGGAACATTGTGATATCTCTGTTGAGAGAGCATTTTGATGAGATGTGCATGGAGCATTGTGATTACAAGGTTTATGGAGCATTACGATGACAAGGTTGTGGACCGTTGTGATGAAAATCACGTGGCACATTGTGATGACAAGGGTCATGGAGCATTGTTCTGACAAAGGCATGGAGCATTGTGATGACAAGGGTCACGGAGCATTGTGATGGAAAGTTCATGGAGTATTGTGGTTACAAAGGTCACAGAGCCTTGTGATGATGTTTGCATGGACCACTGTGATGACAAATGTTATGAAGCATTGTGATGACTGGAGTCACAGAGCATTGTGATGACAGGGGTCATGGAGCATTGTGATGACAAGGGCATGGAGCATTGTGATGACAGGGGCATGGAGCATTGGTCTGAGAAGTTTAATAGATTATTGTGATGACAGTGGGCATGGGGCATTGTGATGACAAGGGCATGGGGCATTGTGATGAGAAGGGCATGGAGTATTGTGAAGACAGGTGTCACGGAGCATTGTGATGACATATGTCATGGTCCCTTGCGATGACAATGGTATGGAGCATTGTGATGCCAAATGTAATGGAGGATTGTGATGATAAATATAATGGAGCATTGTGATGACTAGGGCTTGGAGCATTATGATGACAAGGGCCATTGAAAATTTTCATGACAAGGTCGTGAAGAATTGTGATGACATGGTGCTGGAGCATTGTGATGAGAAAACAACGGAGCCTTGTGAGACAAGTCTCATGGAGCATACTGATGAAAAGGGGCATGGAGCATTGTGATTAGAGTGTCTTGGAAAATTGTGATGACAAGGGCATGGAGCATTGTGATGAGAAGGCCAAGGAGCAGTCTGATGACATGCGTCATTGAGCTTTGTGATGACAAGGGCATGGAGCATTGTAATTACAGGCGTCTTGGAGCATTGTGATGAAAAAGGCATGGATCATTGTGATGAAAAAGGCATGGAGCCTTGTAATGACAGGGTTCAAGGAGCATACAGAGAACAAGTGTCAGGGAGCATTTTGATGACAGGTGTATTGAGCATTGTGATGACAAAGGTCATGGAGCATTGTGAAGAGAAGACCATAGATAATTGTGATGACGAGCGTCATGGGGCATTGTGATGACAAGTGTTATGGAATATTGTGATCACAAGGGTTTGGAGCAGTGTTATGACAGAGGTCATGGAGCATTTTGATTTCATTGTGATGACAATAGCCTGAAGCATTATGATGATGGACATGGTGCATTGTGATGACAGTGTTCATGGATCATTGAGATAAAAAGGGACATGGAGCATTGTGATTACAGGGGTCTTGGAGCATTGTGATGAGAAGGGTCATGGAGCCTTTTGATGACAAGGCCATGGAACATCGTGATGGCAGGGGTCATGGAGCATTGTTATCACAGGGGTAATGGGGCATTGTGATGGCAAGGGCATGGAACATTTGTCTGAAAAGTTTCATGGATTATTGTGATGAGAGTGGGCATGGAGCATTGTGATGACAAGGGCACGGAACACAGTGATACATGGGTCATGGAGGTTTGTAATGACAAGGGCATGGAGCATTGTGATGAGAAGGGCATCGAGCAGTGTGATGACAAGCACCATGGAGCTTTTTGATGACAATTGCATGGAACAATGTGATGAGAGGTTTCATGGAGTATTGTGATGACAATGACATGGAGCATTGTGATGCCAAGGGTCATGGAGCTTTGTGATGACAAATGTCATGGAGCATTTTGATGACAAGGGCGTGGTGCATTGTGATGAGAAGGGCAGGGAACATTGTGATGACATTGTCATGGAGCAATTTGATGAAAAGTGTCATGGAACATTTTGATGAGAGGCGTTATGTAACATTGTGATGTTAGGGGTCATGGAGCATTTTGATGAAAAGGCTCATGGAGCATTTTGATGTCAGGGGTTATGGAACATTGTGATGTCAGGGATCATCAAACATTGTGATGATAAGTGCGTGTAGCATTGTGATGACAGGAGTCATGGAACATTGTGATGACAGGGTTGAGGGAGTATTGTGATGAATAGTGATGTAACATTGTGATATCAGTGGTGAGAGAGCATTTTGATTTGAAGTGCATGGAGCATTGTGATGACAAGGTTTATGGAGCATTGTGATGACAAGATTGTGGAGCACTGTGACGACAAGCGCATGGTGCATTGTGATGACATGGGTCATGGAGCATTGTGCTGACAAGCGCATGGAGCATTGTGATGACAAGGGTCATGGAGCATTGTGCTGAGAAAGGCATAGAGCATTGTGATGACAAGGGTCAAAGAGCATTGTGATGAAATGTTCATGAAGCATTGTGGTTAAAAAGGTCACAGAGACTGTTGATGACAAGGGCATGGACCATTGTGATGACAAAGGTCATGAAGCCTTGTGATGACTGGAGTCACGGAGCATTGTGATGACAGGGGTCATGGAGCATTGTGATAACAAGGGCATGGGGCATTGTGATGACAAGGGCATGGAGCATTGGTCTAATAAGTTTCATGGCTTATTGCGATGACAGTTGGAATGGCGCATTGTGATGACAAGGGCATGGAGCATTGTGATGACCAGGTCATTCATTATTGTGAAGCCAGGTGTCAGGGAGCATTGTGATGACATATGTAATGGCCCATTGTGATGACAATGCCATGGAGCATTGTGATGCCAAGTGTCATGGAGGATTCTGATGACAAAGGTAATGGAGCATTGTGATGACAATGGCTTGGAGCATTGTGATGACAAGGGTCAGGGAGCATTGTGCTGACAAGTGCATGGAAAATTGTGATGACAAGGGACATGGAGCATTCTGATGACAAGCTTGTGGAGTATTTTGATGACAATGGCATGGAGCATTGTGATGAAAACGGCATGGTGCATTTTGATGAAAAAGGCATGGAGCCTTTTTGTGACAGGGTTCAAGGAGCATTCTGACGACAAGTGTCAGGGAGCATTGTGATGACAAGTGTATCGAGAATTGTGATGACAAAGGTCATGGAGCATTGTGATGAAAAGGGCATGGAGTATTGTGATGACAGGCATCATGGAGCATTGTGATGACAAGTGTTATGGAACATTGTGATCACAAGGGTTTGGAGCATTATGATGACATAGGTCATGGATCATTTTGATTTCAAGGAGCATGGAGCATTGTGATGACAAGGGCATGGAGCAATGTGATACCAAGGTTCATGGAGGATTGTGATGGCAATGGTAATGGAGTATTGTGATGACAAGTGCATAGAACATTGTAATGACAAGGTCATGTAGCATTTTGCTGACAAAGGCATGGAGCATTGTGATGACAGGTGTCATGGAGCACTGTGATGACAAGCGTCACGGAGCATTGTGATTACAGGGGTCATGGAGCATTGGGATGACAAGGGCATGCATCATTGTGATGACAAGTGTCATGGAGCATTGGGCTGAAAATGTTCATGGAGTATTGTGATGACAGGGGTCATGGAGCATTGTGATGACTAGGGAATGGAGCATTGTGATGACAAGAGTCCCGGATCATTGTGTTGTCAGGTGATATTGAGCGTTGTGATGACTGTGGTCATGGAGGATTGTGATGATATTGGTCATGGAGCATTGTGATGAGAAGGTCATGGAGCATTGGGCTGAAAATGTTCATGGAGTATTGTGATGACAGGGGTCAAGGGGCATTGTGATGATAAGGGAATGGGGCATTTTGATGACAATGTCCTGGAGCATTGTGATGAGAAGACCATGGAGCCTTGTGATGACAAGTCTCATGGAGCATTCTGATGAAAAGGGGCATGGAGCATTGTGATTACAGGGGTCTTGGAGCATTGTGATCACAAGGGCATGGAGTATTGTGATGAGAAGGCCATGGAGCATTCTGATGACATGCATCATGGAGCTTTGTGATGACAAGGGCATGGAGCATTGTGATTACAGGGGTCTTGGAGCATTGTGATGAAAATGGCATGGATCACTGTGATGAAAAAGGCATGGAGCCTTGTCATGAAATGGTTCAGGGAGCATACTGATGGCAAGAGTCAGGGAGCATTGTGATGACATGTGTATTGCGCATTGTGATGACAAATGTCATGGGGCATTGTGATGAGAAGTCCATGGATAACTGTGATGAGTAGCGTCATGGGGTATTGTGATGACAAGTGTTATGGAACATTGTGATCACAAGGGTTTGGAGCATTGTGATGACAGAGGTCATGGAGCATTTTGATTTCATTGTGATGACAAGAGCATGAAGCATTATGATGATGGGCATGGTGCATTGAGATGACAGGGTTCATGGAGCATTGTGATGAAAGGTGGCATGGAGCTTTGGTCTGACAAGTTTCATGGATTATTTTGATGACAGTGGGCATGGCACTTTGTGATGACAAGGGCATGGCGCATTGTGATGACAAGGTCATGGAGTATTGTGAAGACAGGTGTCAGGGAGCATTGTGATGACATATGTCATGTTCCACTGTGATGACAATAGCACGGAGCATTGTGATGCCAAGTGTCATGGAGGATTGTTGTGACAAAGGTAAAGGAGCATTGTGATGATAAGCGCATGGAGCATTGAGATGACAAGGGCCATTGATAATTTTAATGTCCATGTCGTGAAACATTTTGATGACAAGCGCATGGAGCTTCCTATGACAGGGGTCATGGAGCATTGCGATGACAAGTGCATGGAGTATTGTTATGACAAGAGCATATAACATTGTGATGAGAAGTGCCATGGAGCATTGTGATGACAAGGACGTGGAGAATTGTGAGGACAAGGGACATTGAGCTTTGAGATGACCAGGGCATGGAGCATTGTGATGGCAAAGCCGTGGAGCATTGTGATGAGAAGACCTTGGGTAATTGTGATGACGAGCATCATGGAGCACTGTAATGACAAGGGGCATGAAGCATTGTGATGACAGGGGTCATGGAGCATTGTGATGACAAGGGCAAGGAGCATTGTGATGACAAGGGTACGGAACATTGTGATGAAAAGTGCCATTGAGAATTTTGATGATAAAGTCGTGAAGCATTGTGATGACAAACACTTGGAGCTTGCTATGACAGGGGTCATGGAACATTGCAATGACAAGTGCATGGAGAATTGTGATGAAACGAGCATGTAACTTTGTGATGAGAAGTGTCATGTAGCATTGTGATGACAAGTATGTGGAGAATTGTTATGACAAGGGACATGGAGCATTGTGATAACCAGGGAATGGAGCATTGTGATGACAGGGGTCATGGAGCATTATTATGACAAGGGCCATGGTGCATTCTGATATAAGATATCACTTATTAAGGGAATGTAAACCTGGCTACATATGAACTGAATTAGGAAAGAGAACAGAGTCTCAGATTTAGAAAACACTCTTATGCTTGCTTAAGGGGGAAGGAGAGGTGGGGAGACACACAAAACCAGAGTTTGATATTAACACAGGTACCGTTCCATAATCCAAATAGAGAAGAGACAAGCCCAACTCCTTCCTCAGTGAATGGGATTCAACACCCTTATTCCCCACAGAGAAATATATCTGACTAGTAAGGATCTTAAAACCTATGTATTGATATGTCTCCATAAGGGAACCAGGTGTGTCTAGAATGACATAAACACGGCAGTGAGAATCAGCTCTAACCCACTATAAAAAGGAATTTCAAAACAAAACAAATAAACAGTGAAATTCTTACACAATAACTTCAGGGGTTCTGATGAAACTTGGAATGACCCTATCTACAACGACAGCTGGATGTGGCATAAGGCTGTTCACTTGGGACTGAGAGGATTGGTGAGATTGGGTGAGAAAATGCAGACCGTTTAAAGCAATAATACCTGGCACCCATTCCATGGTTCCCAACTCTCCACGTAGAAGGGAATATCACTACAGTTATAACATGTATGGGAAACCTAGAGAATGGACACCCTCTGATGGTGAAAGGTTTCTAAAACTCTACTAATTTTTTTCTCTCCATGTGCTCCAGCTTGACATTCCAACTGCTTTAATATCAATCTCCCAACTTGGAGAGTCAGCCCCTATAACCTCCTGTTTCGCACAGTTGGCACATTGTGCAGAGGATATAAGGGAAGAGGGAGAACCAATGAGAGAGTAGCTGTAGGCATTTGGACGGCCACATGTCACTCTAATTTCCCGTCACGAAGAAGAATTAACCAAACTCTCAGCCTGCCCCACCCGCATAACTAGTATAGGTCCTGAAGCAAAATTGTGGGTTTGCGGTCAGCTCACAAAAACACAAGATGAAACATGGAGCTCAGGGGCACAGCAATTCACTAACTTGCAGAGTTATACAGGACTACTCTCTTCCAAAAATCTGTTGAGGAAAAGCCATGAGGCGGACTTGAAAATGAGGGAGATTTGCACGAAACAGATTTCCAGAAGTACATTGGAATCGCCTTTAAACACAGGAAAAGCATCACAACTTCGACAATTATGGAATTGTCCATAAAGGGCGCATGCGTTTTCTCCTGAATATATTCAGGAGAAAACACATACACCCATTTTGGCCAACCAAGCAACCGCTCAATGCAAATCTGAACTACAAAGAAGTATCACTTCCCACCAGTCAAAAGGGATATCTGTAAAATGTGTAAAAACCAGAAAGGCAAGAGGGTCTCTGGAGAACAGGGAGCCTTGTTATGCTGATGGTTGGGATGTAGATTGCCAACAGCCACTCTGGAGGAGTGCACTGTGTTCCCTAAAAGAATTAAACAACAGAGCTTCACAACCTAAGGCACTTCCAGTCATGGGAATATACCTTGGGAAAATTGAAAATCAATAAGACACAGCCAACCCAAAATATAGGGCAGCACTGCTTACAAGAACATCGACTTCGGGACACCTTAAATATCCCAGGAAAGACAAAAATAGTAAAGAAATTTTGGTACATACGTACGATGGAATATCCCTAAGCCATGAAATCAATGTCATAAGGCCAGTAGCAGCATAATGAGTGGATTCATGTACGATGATTCTAACTGAAATAAGTCACACAGAAAAAGAAACTTATCATAAGATATCACTTATGAAGGTCTTGTAAACATGGCTACACATGAACTGAATTAGGAAAGAGAAGAGTCTCACATTTAGAAAACACTCTTATGCCTGCTCAAGAGGAAAGGAGAGGTGGGGTGATGCATAAAACCAGAGTTTGATATTAGCACAGGTACGGTTGCATAATCCAAATACAGAATAGACAAGACCTACTCTTTCCTCACTGAATGGGGCTCAACACCCCTATTCCCCACAGAGTAGTATATCTGACTAGTAAGAACCTTAAAACCTATGTATTGATATGTCTCCATAAGGTAACCAAGTGTGTCTAGAACAACATAAACACGGCAGTGAGAATCAGCTCAAACCCACTATAAAAATGAATTTCGAAACAAAACAAATAAACAGTGAAATTCTTACACAATACCTTCAGGGGTTCTGATGAAATTTAGAATGACCCTATCTACAATGACAGCTGGATGTAGCATAAGGCTGGTCACTTGGGACTGAGAGGATTGGTGAGATTGGGTGAGAAAATGCAGACCGTTTAAAGCAATAATACCTGGCACCCATTCCATGGTTCCCAACTCTCCAGGTAGAAGGGAATATCACTACAGTTATAACATGTATGGGAAACCTAGAGAATGGACACCATCTGATGGTGAAAGGTTTCTAAAACTCTACTAATTTTTTTCTCTCCTTGTGCACCAGTTTGACATTCCAACTTCTTTAGTATCAATCTCCCAAATTGGAGAGTCAGCACCTGTAACCTCCTGGTTCAGACAGTTGGCACGTTGTGCAGAGGATATAAGGGAAGAGGGAGAAACAATTAGAGAGTAGCTGTAGGCATTTGGATGGCCACATGTCACTCTAAATACCCGTCACGAAGAAGAATTAACAAACTCTGAGCCAGCCCCCCCAATGGAACCAGTATAGGTCCTGAAGCAAAATAGTGGATTGGCAGTCAGCTCACAAAAACGAGAGTTGAAAAATGGAACTCAGGGGCACAGAAATTCACTAACTTGCAGAGTTATAAAGGACTACTCTCTTCCAAAAATCTGTTGAGATAAAGCCATGAGGCGGACTTGAAAATGAGGCAGAAGTGCACGAAACAGATTTCCAGAAGTACATTGGAATCGCCTTTAAACACAGGAAAAGCATCACATCTTCGACAATTATGGAATTGTCCATAAAGGGCGCATGCGTTTTCTCCTGAATATATTCAGGAGAAAACGCATACGCCCATTTTGGCCAACCAAGCAACCGCACTATGCAAATCTGCACTACAAAGAAGTATCACTTCCAACCGGTCAAAAGGGACATCCGTAAAATGTGTAAAAACAAGAAAGGCAAGACAGGATCTGGAGAAGAGGGAGCCTTGTTATGCGGATGGGTGGGATGTAAATTGCCAACAGCCACTCTGGAGGAGTGCATTGTGTTCCCAAAAAGAAGAAAACAACAGTGCTTCACAACCTAAGGCACTTCCAGTCACGGGAATATACCTTGGGAAAATTGAAAATCAATAAGACACAGCCACCCGAAAATTTATGGCAGCACTGCTTACAAGAACCTCGACTTCGGGACACCTTATATATCCCAGGAAAGACAAAAATGGTAAATAAATTGTGGTACATACGTATGATGGAATATCCGTCAGCCATGAAGTCAATGTCATAAGGCCAGTAGCGGCATAATGACGGGATTCATGTACGATGATTCTAACTGAAAAAATCACACAGAAAAAGAAACTTATCATAAGATATCACTTAGGAAGGGTATATAAACATGGCTACACATGGAATGAATTTGGAAAGGGAACAGAATCTCATATTTAGAAAACACTCTTATGCATGCTTAAGGGGAAAGCAGAGGTGGGGTGATGAATAAAACCAGAGTTTGATATTAGCACAGGTACGGTTCCATAATCCAAATACAGAATAGACAGGACCTACTACTTCCTCTGTGAACGGGACTCAAAACCCCATATTTCCCGCAGAGGAATATATCTTACTAGTAAGAATCTTAAAACCTATGTATTGATATGTCTCCGTAAGTGAATCAAGTGTGTCTAGACTTGCATAAACATGGCAGCGAGAATCAGCTCAAACACACTAGAAAAGGAAATTCAAAAACAAAACAAAAGACAGGGAAATTCTTTAGAATTCCTTCAGGGTCTCTGATGAAACCTGGAATGACCCTATAATCAACGACAGCTGGATGTGGCATAAGGCTGGACACTTGGGACTGAGAGGATTGGTGAGATTGGGTGAGCAAATGCAGACAATTTAAAACAATAATATGTGGCACCCATTGAATGGGTCCCAACTCTCCAGGTTGAAGGAACTATTACTACAGCTATAACATGTACGGGAAACCTAGAGAACGGACACACTGTGTATACAAAAGGTTTCTAAAACTCAAAGAATAGTCCCTCTCCTTGTGCTCCAGTTCGATTTTCCATCTGCTTTACTATCAATCTCCCGACTTGGAGAGAAAGCCCCTTTAACCTCCTGGTTCACACAGCTTTACAATTTGGCAGAGGATGAAAGGGAAGAGGGAGAACCAATGAGAGCGTAGCTGTTAGGCATTTGGACGGGCACATTTCACTCTAATTTCCTGGCAGGAAGAAGAATTTACCAAATTCTCAGCCACACTCCGGGAACCAGTATAGGTCCTGAACCAAAATTTTGGACTTGCGGTCAGCTCACCTACAACGAGTTGAAAAATGGAGCTCATGGGCACAGCAATTCACAAACTGGCCGAGTAATAAAGGACAACTATCGTCCAAAAATCTGTTGAGGAAAGGCAAGGAGGTGGACTTGAAAGCGAGGCAGAATAGCAGGAAACAGATTTCAAGAGGTACGTTGGAATCGCCTTTAAAGCACAGGAAGAGGGGCACAACTTCGACAATGATGCACTTGGCCAAAAAGGGCGTATGCGTTTTCTCCTGAATATATTGAGAAGAAAACGCATACACACATTTTGGCCAAGCAAGCAAGCGGGCAATGCAATTCTGCACTACAAAGAAGTAGCATTTCCCACCGGTCAAAAGGGACATCCACAAAATGTGTAAAAACCAGAAAGGCAAGACAGGTCCTGGAGAACAGGGAGCCTTGTTATGCTGATGGGCGGGATGTAAATTGCCAACTGCCTCTCTGGAGGAGTGCATTGTGTTCCCTAAAACAAGTAAACAACAGATCTACAGAGCCAAGGGCACTTCCAGTCTAGGGAATATACCTTGGGAAAACTGAAAATCAATAAGACAGAGCCAGCCCAAAATTTAGGGCTGCACTGATTAAAAGAACGTCAACTTGGGTACACCTTAAATATCCCAGGAAATACAAAATTGGTTCAAAAAATTGTGGTCCTTTTGTACGATGGAATATCCCTCAGCCATTAAATAAATGTCATAAGACCAGTAGCAGCAAAATGAGTGGATTCAGGTACGATGATTCTAAGTGAAATAAGTCACACAGAAAAAGAAACTTATCATAAGATATCACTCATGATGATCCTGTAAACATGGCTACACTTGAACTGAGTTAGGAAAGAGAAGAGTGTCTCACATTTACAAAACACTCTTATGCCTGCTTAATGGGGAAGGAGAGGTGGGGTGATGCATAAAACCAGAGTTTGATATAAGCACAGGTACCGTTCCAAAAACCAACTATGGAATAGACAAGACCTACACCTTCCTCAGTGAAAGGGACTCAAAACCCCATATTTCCCGCAGAGGAATATATCTGACTAGTAAGAATCTTAAAACCTATGTATTGATATGTCTCCGTAAGGGAATCAAGTGTGTCTAGACTGGCATAAACATGGCAGCGAGAATCAGCTCAAACCCACTATAAAAAGGAATTTCAAAAACAAAACAAAAAAACTGGGAAATTCTTTACAATTCCTTCAGGGTCTCTGATGAAACCTGGAATGACCCTATCTACAATGACAGCTGGATGTGGCATAAAGCTGGACACTTTTGACTGAGAGGATTGGTGAGATTGGGTGAGCAAATGCAGACCCATTAAAGCACAAATGCCTGGCACCCATTCCGTGGGTCCCAACTCTCCAGGTTGAAGGGAATATTACTACAGCTATAACATGTACGGGAAACCTAGAGAACGGACACATTGTGAATACGAAAGGTTTCTAAAACTCAACGAATAGTCCCTCTCTTGGTGCTCCGGTTTGACTTTCCATCTGCTTTACTATCAACCTCCCAACTTGGAGAGACAGCCACTTTAACCTCCTGGTTCGCACAGGTTGCCAATTTGGCAGAGGATGAAAGGGAAGAGGGAGAACCAATGAGAGAGTAGCTGTTAGGCATTTGGACGGGCACATATCACTGTAATTTCCCGGCAGGAAGAAGAATTAACCAAAGTCTCAGCCCCCCACCGGGAACCAGTATAGGTCCTGAACCAAAATTTTGGACTTGCGGTCAGCTCACCAAAAACGAGTTGAAAAATGGAGCTCAGGGGCACAGCAATTCACAGGCTTGCCGAGTAATAAAGGACAACTATCGTCCAAAAATCTGTTGAGGGATGGCAACGAGGCGGACTTGAAAGCGAGGCAGAATAGCAGGAAACAGATTTCAAGAGGTACGTTGGAATCGCCTTTAAAGCACAGGAAGAGGTGCAGAACTTCGACAATGATGCACTTGGCCAAAAAGGGCGTATGCGTTTTCTCCTGAGTATATTCAGGAGAAAACGCATACGCCACTTTTGGCCAAGCAAGCAAGCGGGCAATGCAAATCTGCTCTACAGAGAAGTATCACTTCCCACCGGTCAAAAGGGACATCCACAAAATGTGTAAAAACCAGAAAGGCAAGACAGGCCCTGGAGAACAGGGAGCCTTGTTATGCTGATGGGCGGGATGTAAATTGCCAACTGCCTCTCTGGAGGAGTGCACTGTGTTCCCTAAAACAAGTAAACAACAGAGCTACAGAGTCAAGGGCACTTCCACTCTAGGGAATATACCATGGGAAAACTGAAAATCAGTAAGACAGAGCCACGCCAAAATTTAGGGCTGCACTGCTTACAAGGACCTCAACTTGGGTACACCTTAAATATCCCAGGAAATATAAAAATGGTTCAAAAAATTGTAGTACTTACGTACGATGGAATATCCCTCAGCCATGAAATCAATGTCATAAGACCAGTAGCAGCAAAATGGGTGGATTCAGGTACGATGATTCTAAGTGAAATAAGTCACACAGAAAAAGAAACTTATCATAAGATATCACTTATGAAGATCCGGTAAACATGGCTACACTTGAACTGAGTTAGGAAAGAGAACAGTGACTCACATTTAGAAAACACTCTTATGCCTGCTTAAGGGGGAAGGAGAGGTGGGGTGATGCATAAAACCAGACTTTGATATAAGCACAGGTACCGTTCCAAAAAACCAACTATGGAATAGACAAGACCTACACCTTCCTCAGTGAAAGGGACTCAAAACCCCATATTTCCCGCAGAGGAATATATCTGACTAGTAAGGATCTTAAAACCTATGTATTGATATGTCTCTGTAAGGGAATCAAGTGTGTCTAGACTGGCATAAACATGGCAGCGAGAATCAGCTCAAACCCACTATAAAAAGGAATTTCAAAAATAAAACAAAAAAACTTGGAAATTCTTTACAATTCCTTCAGGGTCTCTGATGAAACCTGGAATGACCCTATCTACAATGACAGATGGATGTGGCATAAGGAGGGACACTTGGGACTGAGACGATTGGTGAGATTGGGTGAGGAAATGCAGATCCATTAAAGAACAAATGCCTGGCACCCATTCCATGGATCCGAACTCTCCAGGTTGAAGGGAATATTACTACAGCTATAACATGTACGGGAAACCTAGAGAACGGACACACTGTGAATACGAAAGGTTTCTAAAACTCAACGAATAGTCCCTCTCCTGGTGCTCCGGTTTGACTTTCCATCTGCTTTACTATCAACCTCCCAACTTGGAGAGACAGCCCCTTTAACCTCCTGGTTCGCACAGGTTGCCAATTTGGCAGAGGATGAAAGGGAAGAGGGAGAACCAATGAGAGAGTAGCTGTTAGGCATTTGGACGGTCACATATCACTGTAATTTCCCGGCAGGAAGAAGAATTAACCAAAGTCTCAGCCACCCACCGGGAACCAGCATAGGTCCTGAACCAAAATTTTGGACTTGCGGTCAGCTCACCAAAAACGAGTTGAAAAATGGAGCTCAGGGGCACAGAAGTTCACAAACTGGCCGAGTAATAAAGGACAACTATCGTCGAAAAATCTGTTGAGGGAAGGCAACGAGGCGGACTTGAAAGCGAGGCAGAATAGCAGGAAACAGATTTCAAGAGGTACGTTGGAACCGCCTTTAAAGCACAGGAAGAGGGGCGCAACTTCGACAATGATGCACTTGGCCAAAAAGGGCGTATGTGTTTTCTCCTGAATATATTCAGGCGAAAACGCATACGCCCTTTTTGGCCAAGCAAGCAAGCGTGCAATGCAAATCTGCACTACAAAGAAGTATCACTTCCCACCGGTCAAAAGGGACATCCACAAAATGTGTAAAAACCAGAAAGGCAAGACAGGCCCTGGAGAACAGGGAGCCTTGTTATGCTGATGGGCGGGATGTAAATTGCCAACTGCCTCTCTGGAGGAGTGCATTGTGTTCCCTAAAACAAGTAAACAACAGAGCTACAGAGTCAAGGGCACTTCCAGTCTAGGGAATATACCTTGGGAAAACTGAAAATGAATAAGACAGAGCCAACCCAAAATTTAGGGCTGCACTGCTTATAAGGACCTCAACTTGGGTGCACCTTAAATATCCCAGGAAATATAAAAATGGTTCAAAAAATTGTGGTACTTACGTACGATGGAATATCCCTCAGCCATGAAATCAATGTCATAAGACCAGGAGCAGCAAAATGTGTGGATTCAGGTATGATTATTCTAAGTGAAATAAGTCACACAGAAAAAGAAACTTATCATAAGATATCACTTATGAAGATCCTGTAAACATGGCTACACTTGAACTGAGTTAGGAAAGAGAACAGTGTCTCACATTTAGAAAACACTCTTATACCTGCTTAAGGGGGAAGGAGAGGTGGGGTGATGCATAAAACCAGAGTTTGATATAAGCACAGGTACCGTTCCAAAAACCAACTATGGAATAGAAAAAACCTACACCTTCCTCAGTGAAAGGGACTCAAAACCCCATATTTCCCGCAGAGGAATATATCTGACTAGTAAGAATCTTAAAACCTATGTATTGATATGTCTCCATAAGGGAATAAAGTGTGTCTAGACTGGCATAAACATGGCAGCGAGAATCAGCTCAAACCCACTATAAAAAGGAATTTCAAAAACAAAACAAAAAAACTGGGAAATTCTTTACAATTCCTTCTGGGTCTCTGATGAAACCTGAAATCACCCTATCTACAACGACAGCTGGATGTGGCATAAGGCTGGACCTTTGGGACTGAGAGGATTGGTGAGTTTGGGTGAGGAAATGCAGACCCTTTAAAGCAATAATGCATGGCACCCAATCCATGGGTCCCAACTCTCCAGGTTGAAGGGAATATTGCTACAGTTATAACATGTACGGGAAACCTAGAGAACGGACACACTGTGAATACGAAAGGTTTCTAAAACTCAACGAATAGTCCCTCTCCTGGTGCTCCGGTTTGACTTTCAATCTGCTTTACTATCAACCTCCCAACTTGGAGAGACAGACCCTTGACCTCCTGGTTCGCACAGGTTGCCAATTTGGCAGAGGATGAAAGGGAAGAGGGAGAACCAATGAGAGAGTAGCTGTTAGGCTTTTGGACGAGCACACATCACTCTAAATTCCCGGCAGGAAGAAGAATTAAACAAAGTCTCAGCCACCCACCGGGAACCAGTATAGGTCCTGAACCAAAATTTTGCACTTGCGGTCAGCTCACCAAAACGAGTTGAAAAATGGAGCTCAGGGGCACAGCAATTCACAAACTGGCCGAGTAATAAAGGACAACTATCGTCCAAAAATCTGTTGAGGAAAGACAACGAGGCGGACTTGAAAGCGAGGCAAAATAGCAGGAAACAGATTTCAAGATGTACGTTGGAATCGCCTTTAAAGCACAGGAAGAGGGGCACAACTTTGACAATGATGCACTTGGCCAAAAAGGGCTTATGCGTTTTCTCCTGAATATATTCAGGAGAAAACGCATAAGCCCTTTTTGGCCAAGCAAGCAAGCAGGCAATGCAAATCTGCACTACAAAGAAGTATCAATTCCCACCGGTCAAAAGGGACATCCACAAAATGTGTAAAAACCAGAAAGGCAAGACAGGCCCTGGAGAACAGGGAGCCTTGTTATGCTGATGGGCGGGATGTAAATTGCCAACTGCCTCTCTGGAGGAGTGCATTGTGTTCCCTAAAACAAGTAAAGAACAGAGCTACAGAGCCAAGGGCACTTCCAGTCTAGGGAATATTCCTTGGGAAAACTGAAAATCAATAAGACAGAGCCACCCCAAAATTTAGGGCTGCACTGCTTACAAGGACCTCAACTTGGGTACACCTTAAATATCCCAGGAAATATAAAAATGGTTCAAAAAATTGTGGTACTTACGTACGATGGAATATCCCTCAGCCATGAAATCAATGTCATAAGACCAGCAGCAGCAAAATGGGTGGATTCAGGTACGATGATTCTAAGTGAAATAAGTCACACAGAAAAAGAAACTTATCATAAGATATCACTTATGAAGATACTGTAAACATGGCTACACTTGAACTGAGTTAGGAAAGAGAACAGTGTCTCACATTTAGAAAGCACTCTTATGCCTGCTTAAGGGGGAAGGAGAGGTGGGGTGATGCATAAAACCAGAGTTTGATATAAGCACAGGTACCGTTCCAAAAACCAACTATGGAATAGACAAGACCTACACATTCCTCAGTGAAAGGGACTCAAAACCCCATATTTCCGGCAGAGGAATATATCTGACTAGTAAGAATCTTAAAACCTATGTATTGATATGTCTCCGTAAGGGCATCAAGTGTGTCTAGACTGGCATAAACATGGCAGTGAGAATCAGCTCAAACCCACTATAAAAAGGAATTTCAAAAACAAAACAAAAAAACAGGGAAATTCTTTACAATTCCTTCAGGGTCTCTGATGAAACCTGGAATCACCCTATCTACAATGACAGCTGGATGTGGCATAAGGCTGGACAATTGGGACTGAGAGGATTGGTGAGATTGGGTGAGCAAATGCAGACCCTTTAAAGCAATAATGCATGGCACCCATTCCATGGGTCCCAACTCTCCAGGTTGAAGGGAATATTACTACAGTTATAACATGTACGGGAATCCGAGAGAACGGACACACTGTGAATACGAAAGGTTTCTAAAACTCAACGAATAGTCCCTCTCCTGGTGCTCTGGTTTGACTTTCAATCTGCTTTACTATCAACCTCCCAACTTGGAGAGACAGACCCTTGGACCTCCTAGTTCGCACACGTTGTCAATTTGGCAGTGGATGAAAGGGAAGAGGGAGAACCAATGAGAGAGTAGCTGTTAGGCATTTGGACGGGCACACATCACTCTAAATTCCCGGCAGGAAGAAGAATTAACCAAAGTCTCAGCCACCCACCTGGAACCAGCATAGGGCCTGAAGCAAAATTTTGGACTTGCGTTTCTCTCACCAAAAACGAGTTGAAAAATGGAGCTCAGGGGCACAGCAATTCACAAACTAGCCGAGAAATAAAGGACAACTATCGTCCAAAAATCTGTTGAGGAAAGGCAACGAGGCGGACTTGAAAGCGAGGCAGAATAGCAGGAAACAGATTTCAAGAGGTACGTTGGAATCACCTTTAAAGCACAGGAAGAGGGGCACAACTTCGACAATGATGCACTTGGCCAAAAAGGGCGTATGCGTTTTCTCCTGAATATATTCAGGAGAAAACGCATACGCCCTTTTTGGCCAAGCAAGCAAGCGGGCAATGCAAATCTGCACTACAAAGAAGTATCACTTCCCACCGGCCAAAAGGGACATCCACAAAATGTGTAAAAACCAGAAAGGCAAGACAGGCCCTGGAGAACAGGGAGCCTTGTTATGCTGATGGGCGGGATGTAAATTGCCAAAGGCCTCTCTGGAGGAGTGCATTTTGTTCCCTAAAATAAGTAAAGAACAGAGCTACAGAGCCAAGGGCACTTCCAGTCTAGGGAATATTCCTTGGGAAAACTGAAAATCAATAAGACAGAGCCACCCCAAAATTTAGGGCTGCACTGCTTACAAGGACCTCAACTTGGGTACACCTTAAATATCCCAGGAAATATAAAAATGGTTCAAAAAATTCTGGTACTTACGTACGATGGAATATCCCTCAGCCATGAAATCAATGTCATAAGACCAGCAGCAGCAAAATGGGTGGATTCAGGTACGATGATTCTAAGTGAAATAAGTCACAGAGAAAAAGAAACATATCATAAGATATCACTTATGAAGATCCTGTAAACATGGCTACACTTGAACTGAGTTAGGAAAGAGAACAGTGTCTCACATTTAGAAAACACTCTTATGCATGCTTAAGGGGGAAGGAGAGGTGGGGTGATGCATAAAACCAGAGTTTGATATAAGCACAGGTACCGTTCCAAAAATCAACATTGGAATAGACAAGACCTACACCTTCCTCAGTGAAAGGGATTCAAAACCCCATATTTCCCGCAGAGGAATATATTTGACTAGTAAGAATCTTAAAACCTATGGATAGATATGTCTCCGTAAGGGAATCAAGTGTGTCTAGACTGGCATAAACATGGCAGCGAGAATCAGCTCAAACCCACTATAAAAAGGAATTTCAAAAACAAAACAAAAAAACTGGGAAATTCTTTACAATTCCTTCAGGGTCTCTGATGAAACCTGGAATGAGCCTATTTACAACGACAGCTGGATGTGGCATAAGGCTGGAAACTTGGGACTGAGACGATTGGTGAGATTTGGTGAGCAAATGCAGACCCTTTAAAGCAATAATGCATGGCACCCATTCCATGGGTCCCAACTCTCCAGGTTGAAGGGAATATTACTACAGTTATAACATGTACCGGAAACCTAGAGAACAGACACACTGTGAATACGAAAGGTTTCTAAAAATCAACGAATAGTCCCTCTCCTGGTGCTCTGGTTTGACTTTCCATCAGCTTTACTATCAACCTCCCAACTTGGAGAGACAGCCCCTTTAACCTCCTGGTTCGCACAGGTTTCCAATTTGGCAGAGGATGAAAGGGAAGAGGGAGAACCAATGAGAGAGTAGCTGTTAGGCATTTGGACGGGCACACATCACTCTTACTTCCTGGCAGGAAGAAGAATTAACCAAAGACTCAGCCACCCACGGGGAACCAGCATAGGTCCTGAACCAAAATTTTGGACTTGCGGTCAGCTCACCAAAAACGAGTTGAATAATGGAGCTCAGGGGCACAGCAATTCACAAACTGGCCGAGTAATAAAGGACAACTATCGTCCAAAAATCTGTTGAGGAAAGGCAACTAGGCGGACTTGAAAGCGAGGCTGAATAGCAGGAAACAGATTTCAAGAGGTACCTTGGAATCGCCTTTAAAGCACAGGAAGAGGGGCACAACTTCGACAATGATGCACTTGGCCAAAAAGGGCGTATGCGTTTTCTCCTGAGTATATTCAGGAGAAAACACATATGCCCTTTTTGGCCAAGCAAGCAAGCAGGCAATGCAAATCTGCAGTACAAAGAAGTATCACTTCCCACCGGTCAAAAGGGACATCCACAAAATGTGTAAAAACCAGAAAGGCAAGACAGGCCCTGGAGAACAGGGAGCCTTGTTATGCTGATGGGCGGGATGTAAATTGCCAACTGACTCTCTGGAGGAGTGCATTGTGTTCCCTAAAACAAGTAAAGAACAGAGCTACAGAGCCAAGGGCACTTCCAGTCTAGGGAATATTCCTTGGGAAAACTGAAAATCAATAAGACAGAACCACCCCAAAATTTAGGCCTGCACTGCTTACAAGGACCTCAACTTGGGTACACCTTAAATATCCCAGGAAATATAAAAATGGTTCAAAAATTTGAGGTACTTACGTACGATGGAATATCCCTCAGCCATGAAATCAATGTCATAAGACCAGTAGAAGCAAAATGGGTGGATTCAGGTACGATGATTCTAAGTGAAATAAGTCACACAGAAAAAGAAACTTATCATAAGATATCACTTATGAAGATTCTGTTAACATGGCTACACTTGAACTGAGTTAGGAAAGAGAACAGTGTCTCAGATTTAGAAAACACTCTTATGCCTGCTTAAGGGGGAAGGAGAGGTGGGGTGATGCATAAAACCAGAGTTTGATATAAGCACAGGTACCGTTCCAAAAACCAACTATGGAATAGACAAGACCTACACCTTCCTCAGTGAAAGGGACTCAAAACACCATATTTCCCGCAGAGGAATATATCTGACTAGTAAGAATCTTAAAACCTATGTATTGCTCTGTCTCCGTAAGGGAATCAAGTGTGTCTAGACTGGCATAAACATGGCAGCGAGAATCAGCTCAAACCCACTATAAAAAGGAATTTCAAAAACAAAGCAAAGAAACTGGGAAATTCTTTACAATTCCTTCAGGGTCTCTGATGAAACCTGGAATGACCCTATCTACAACAACAGCTGGATGTGGCATAAGGCTGGAAACTTGGGACTGAGACGATTGGTGAGATTTGGTGAGCAAATGCAGACCCTTTAAAGCAATAATGCATGGCACCCATTCCATGGGTCCCAACTCTCCAGGTTGAAGGGAATATTACTACAGTTATAACATGTACGGGAAACCTAGAGAACGGACACACTGTGAATACGAAAGGTTTCTAAAACTCAACGAATAGTCCCTCTCCTGGTGCTCCAGTTTGACTTTCCATTTCCTTTACTGTCAATCTCCCAACTTCGAGAGAGAGCCCCTTTAACCTCCTGGATCGCACAGGTTTCCAATTTGGCAGAGGTTGAAAGGGGAGAGGGAGAACCAATGAGAGAGTAGCTGATAGGCATTTGGACGGGCACATATCACTGTAATTTCCCAGCAGGAAGAAGAATTAACCAAAGTCTCAGCCCCCCACCGGGAACCAGTATAGGTCCTGAACCAAAATTTTGGACTTGCGGTCAGCTCACCAAAAACGAGATGAAAAATGGAGCTCAGGGGCACAGCAATTTACAAACTGGCCGAGTAATAAAGGACAACTATCGTCCAAAAATCTGTTGAGGGAAGGCAACGAGGCGGACTTGAAAGCGAGGCAGAATACCAGGAAACAGATTTCAAGAGGTACGTTGGAATCGCCTTTAAAGCACAGGAAGAGGGGCACAACTTCGACAATGATGCACTTGGCCAAAAAGGGCGTATGCGTTTTCTCCTGAATATATTCAGGAGAAAACGCATACGCCCTTTTTGGCCAAGCAAGCAAGCGGGCAATGCAAATCTGCACTACAAAGAACTATCACTTCCCACCGGTCAAAAGGGACATCCACAAAATGTGTAAAAACCAGAAAGGCAAGACAGGCCCTGGAGAACAGGGAGCCTTGTTATGCTGATGGGCGGGATGTAAATTGCCAACTGCCTCTCTGGAGGAGTGCATTGTGTTCCCTAAAACAAATAAAGAACAGAGCTACAGAGCCAAGGGCACTTCCAGTCCAGGGAATATACCTTGGGAAAATTGAAAATCAATCAGACAGAGCCACCCCAAAATTTAGGGCTGCACTGCTTACAAGGACCTCAAATTGGGTACACCTTAAATATCCCAGGAAATATAAAAATGGTTCAAAAAATTGTGGTACTTACATACGATGGAATATCCCTCAGCCATGAAATCAATGTCATAAGACCGGTAGCAGCAAAATGGGTGGATTCAGGTACGATGATTCTAAGTGAAATAAGTCACACAGAAAAAGATTGTTATCATAAGATATCACTTATGAAGATCCTGTAAAAATGGCTACACTTGTACTGAGTTAGGAAAGATTGCAGTGTCTCACATTTAGAAAACACTCTTATGCCTGCTTAAGGGGGAAGGAGAGGTGGGGTGATGCATAAAACCAGAGCTTGATATAAGCACAGGTACCATTCCAAAAACCAACTGTGGAATAGACAAGACCTACACCTTCCTCAGTGAAAGGGACTCAAAACCCCATATTTCCCGCAGAGGAATATATCTGACTATTAAGAATCTTAAAACCTATGTATTGATATGTCTCCGTAAGGGAATCAAGTGTGTCTAGACTGGCATAAACATGGCAGCGAAAATCAGCTCAAACCCACTATAAAAAGGAATTTCAAAAACAAAACAAAAAAAATTTGAAATTGTTTACAATTCCTTCAGGGTCTCTGATGAAACCTGGAATGACCCTATCTACAACGACAGCTGGAGGTGGCATAAGGCTGGACACTTGGGACTGAGAGGATTGGTGAGATTGGGTGAACAAATGCAGACCATTTAAAGCAATAATTCATGGCACACATTCCATGTGTCCCAAATCTCCAGGTTGAAGGGAATATTACTACAGTTATAACATGTACGGGAAACCTAGAGAACGGACACACTGTGAATACGAAAGGTTTCTAAAACTCAACGAATAGTCCCTCTCCTGGTGCTCCGGTTTGACTTTCCATCTGCTTTACTATCAACCTCCCAACTTGGAGAGACAGCCCCTTTAACCTCCTGGTTCGCACAGGTTGCCAATTTGGCAGAGGTTGAAAGGGAAGAGGGAGAACCAATGAGAGAGTAGCTGTTAGGCATTTGGACGGGCACATATCACTGTAATTTCCCGGCAGGAAGAAGAATTAACCAAAGTCTCAGCCCCCCACCGGGAACCAGTATAGGTCCTGAACCAAAATTTTGGACTTGCGGTCAGCTCACCAAAAACGAGTTGAAAAATGGAGCTCAGGGGCACAGCAAATCACAAACTGGCCGAGTAATAAAGGACAACTATCGTCCAAAAATCTGTTGAGGGAAGGCAACGAGGCGGAATTGAAAGCGAGGCAGAATAGCAGGAAACAGATTTCAAGAGGTACGTTGGAATCGCCTTTAAAGCACAGGAAGAGGGTCACAACTTCGACAATGATGCACTTGGCCAAAAAGGGCGTATTCGTTTTCTCCTGAATATATTCAGGAGAAAACGCATACGCCCTTTTTGGCCAAGCAAGCAAGCGGACAATGCATATCTGCACTACAAAGAAGTATCACTTCCCACCGGTGAAAAGGGACATCCACAAATGTGTAAAAACCGGAAAGGCAAGACAGGCCCTGGAGAACAGGGAGCCTTGTTATGCTGATGGGCGGGATGTAAATTGCCAACTGCCTCTCTGGAGGAGTGCATTGTGTTCCCTAAAACAAGTAAACAACAGAGCTACAGAGCCAAGGGCACTTCCAGTCTAGGGAATATACCTTGGGAAAACTGAACATCAAAAAGACACAGCCACCCCAATATTTAGGGCTGCACTGCTTACCAGGACCTCAACTTGGGTACACCTTAAATATCCCAGGAAATATAAAAATGGTTCAAAAAATTGTGGTACTTACATACGATGGAATATCCCTCAGCCATGAAATCAATGTCATAAGACCAGTAGCAGCAACATGGGTGGATTCAGGTACGATGATTCTAAGTGAAATAAGTCACACAGAAAAAGAAACTTATCATAAGATATCACTTATGAAGATCCTGTAAACATGGCTACACTTGAACTGAGTTAGGAAAGAAAACAGTGTCTCACATTTAGAAAACACTCTTATGCCTGCTTAAGGGGGAAGGAGAGGTGGGGTGATACATAAAACCAGAGTTTGATATAGGCAGAGGTACCGTTCCAAAAACCAACTATGGAATAGACAAGACCTACACCTTCCTCAGTGAAAGGGACTCAAAACCCCATATTTCCCGCAGAGGAATATATCTGCCTAGTAAGAATCTTAAAACCTATGTATTGATATGTCTCCGTAAGGGAATCAAGTGTGTCTAGACTGGCATAAACATGGCAGCGGGATCAGCTCAAACCCACTATAAAAAGGAATTTCAAAAACAAAACAAAAAAACTGGGAAATTCTTTACAATTCCTTCAGAGTCTCTGATGAAACCTGGAATGACCCTATCTACAACGACAGCTGGATGTGGCATAAGGCGGGACACTTGGGACTGAGAGGATTGGTGAGATTGGGGGAACAAATGCAGAACATTTAAAGAATTAATGCATGGCACACATTCCATGGGTCTCAACTCTCCAGGTTGAAAGGAATATTACTACAGTTATAACATGTACGGGAAACCTAGAGAACGGACACACTGTGAATACGAAAGGTTTCTAAAACTCAACGAATAGTCCCTCTCCTGGTGCTCCGGTTTGACTTTCCATCTGCTTTACTATCAACCTCCCAACTTGGAGAGACAGCCCCTTTAACCTCCTGGTTTGCACAGGTTGCCAATTTGGCAGAGGATGAAAGGGAAGAGGGAGAACCAATGAGAGAGTAGCTGATAGGCATCTGGACGGGCACATATTACTGTAATTTCCCGGCAGGAAGAAGAATTAACCAAAGTCTCAGCCCCCCACCGGGAACCAGTATAGGTCCTGAACCAAAATTTCGGACTTGCGGTCAGCTCACCTAAAACGAGTTGAAAAATGGAGCTCAGGGGCACAGCAATTCACAAACTGGCCGAGTAATAAAGGACAACTATCGTCCAAAAATCTGTTGAGGGAAGGCAACGAGGCGGACTTGAAAGCGAGGCAGAATAGCAGGAAACAGATTTCAAGAGGTACGTTGGAATCGCCTTTAAAGCACAGGAAGAGGGGCACGACTTCGTCAATGATGCACTTGGACAAGGAGAAAACACATACGCCCTTTTTGGCCAAGCAAGCAAGCGGGCAATGCAAATCTGCATTACAAAGAAGTATCACTTCCCACAGGTCAAAAGGCACATCCACAAAATGTGTAAAATCCAGAAAGGCAAGACCGGCCCTGGAGAACAGGGAGGCTTGTTTTGCTGATGGGCGGGTTGTAAACTGCCAACTGCATCTCTGGAGGAGTGCATTGTGTTCCCTATAACAAGTAAACAACAGAGCTACAGAGCCAAGGGCACTTCCAGTCTAGGGAATATACCTTGGAAAACCTGAAAATCAATAAGACAGAGCCACCCCAAAATTTAGGGGTGCACTGCTTACAAGAACCTCAACTTGGGTACACCTTAAATATCCGAGGAAATATAAAAATGGTTCAAAAATTTGTGGTACCTGCGTACGATGGAATATCCCTCAGCCATGCAATCAATGGCATAAGACCAGTAGCAGCAAAATGAGTGGATTGAGGTATGATGCTTCTAAGTGAAATAAGTCACACAGAAAAAGAATCTTATATTAAGATATCACTTATGAAGATCCTGTAAACATGGCTACACTGGAACTCAGTTAAGAAAGAGAACAGAGTCTCACCTTTGGAAAACAATCTGATGCCTGCTTAAGGGGGAATGAGAGGTGGGGTGATGCATAAAACCCGAGTTTGATATAAGCACAGGTACCGTTCCAAACACAAACTATGGAATAGACAAGACCTACACCTTCGTCAGTGAAAGGGACCCGAGGCATCTGTGAGTAACCGTGAGCTGAGCCCCAGACCAGCTGTTGTTGAACTTTTCCCACCCTTCCCAGGTAAAACACCTGAATATGTACAAGGGCTTGAAAGCCTAGAGGAAGGGGCGTGGAGCCACACCAGCGACAGCACACAGGCCAACTTGGTGCCTGCAGGCCAGCCAGTATGGTCCTGGAACTGGTCGCTCTTCTGGAAGCTTTCCATTGCCCTGCCTGAGATACCCCTCCTGTCCCGGCACCCACTGCTTTTTTCCTTCCTCACCTCTGTCCGGAGAGAAATTCCAGTGGAAGGTATGTGTGCCACATCCTCTTCTTTACAGGTGGAAGCCTGGCAACTCCTGCAGAAAGTCCAGCAGAGACCCACTCACACCGGGCCACCCACAAAGCCATGGCCCCTCACTCCCTCCCACCAGCACAGCCCCGAGACTGCTGACGGGGCAGAGAATATGGAGTCAGGCACAGCTTCAGGGGCTATTGCTGCCTGCAGCGCTGTTTATATTGACCTCAACCCAGGCACACCTGGGGAGGGCCGGCCGGCAGGGTCAGGCTACCCAGGTCAGCTAATCCTCAGCCCTCAGGGAATCACATTGTTGAAAATGGACCTCGCTAAGGCAGAATAGAAGCCAAGGAATAAAAGGACACAATGCCATTTGCAGCACCGTAGGTGTGTCTAGAGGTAATGACGTGACTTGTAGTAAGTCAGAAAGTGAAAGACACATATCATATCATATCTCTTATAGGTGTGACCGAAAAACGGATACCAGGGCAGATATTTCCACGGAGAAGGGCAATCACAGATTCATTCAACAAACTTATGGTTCACCAATGGAAAGGTGTGAGGATTGGTTTCATTATGATATTGGGGTTAACAGACATATACAAACACAGGTGACATATATAATCACCAAAGACCTACAGAATACCAAGAGAAGACTACTCAACATTCTGTCATAAGGTACATGGGAAAAGGATCCCAGGAAGAACAGACATATGTGTATGTGTAAAAGAACCACATCTTCCACACCTACAACAAGCCAAACATTGTAATCAAATTTGCTGTAATAAAAAATAAAAAATTAAATTAAAAACACGAACAAGAAGTAGTGAGACAAACTTGAGGGGCTTTCTCCTGGCACATTCCATTCTAAATTCCAATCTAGAACACGACTTCCATTGAGGCTCTGTTGCCCCAGTAACCAGATTTGGTAAGGGAGACCTGCTGCCACCTTGTGGCCGTTTCACACAACAGCAGCTTTAATCCCAGCGCTAATGGTCAGTTGATATTCAAAATCATTGCAGGCCTGTAAATGACACCTGCCCTGAAAACAAATCCTGGGTTCATATATCGACCAAAAAATTCAAAGGACGTCCATATTTCAAAACGACAGTTTCAAAAGGCATATTTTACACACATTAGTCTTCTGCTTCTTTTTCTTTCTTTCTTTCTTTGTTAAAAAAACGGGAATTGCAAAAAGCATCCCTCAGAATGGGCGAAAATATTTGCAAACGAATCAATGGACAAAAGTTTAATCTCCAATATATATAAAGAGCTCATGAGGCTTAATATTAAAAAAACAAACAACCCAATACAAAAATGGGCAGAAGATCTAAAGAGACGTTTCTTCAAAGAAGACACAGAGATGGCCAAGACGCACATGAAAAGCTGCTCAACATCACTAATTATTAGAGAAATGCAAATCAAAACTACAATGAGGTATCACCTCACACCTGTTACAATTGGCATCATCAGAAAATCTACAAACAACGAATTCTGGGGATGGTGTGGACAAAAGGATCCCTCTTCCACTAGTGGTGGAAATGTAAATTGATACAGTCACGATGGAGAACAGTATGGAGTTTCCTTAAAAAAACTAGAAATAGAATTACCATATGATCCAGCAATCCCACTTCTGGGCATATACCCAGAGAAAACCATAAATCAAAAAGGCACATTCACCACAATGCTCATTTCAGCACTATTTACGATAGCCAGGTAATGGAAGCAACCTAAATACCCACAGACAGACGAATGGATAAAGATGTGGTACATATATAAAATGGAATATTACTCAGCCATAAGAAGGAATGAAACTGGGTCATTTGTAGAGACGTCGATGGATCTAGAGACTGTCATACAGAATGAAGTAAGTCAGAAAGAGAAAAACAAATATTGTATATTAATGCATATATGTGGAACCTAGAAAAATGGTACAGATGAACTGGTTTGCAGGGAAGAAATAGAGACACAGAGGTAGAGAACACACGTATGGACACCAAGTGTGGGAAGCCATGGGGAGGTGGTGTTGGGGTGAGTTGGGAGATTGGGATTGACCTGTATACATGTATATGCATAAAATACATAACTAATAATAACCTGCTGTATAAAAAATAAATAAAATTAAATTTCAAAATTTTAAAAAATAAAATTTAAAAATAAAACAGAAAAAAGTTCTTCCCTTCACACAGATGTATTTATATGAATGAATTATTTCCATGCTTATATCTATAAATACATAAAAGAGGAATAAAATCTAACTTGAACCAAAAAAGAAAAAAAAAAACCTGAACCCACGAGTTAGACAGAGGAAAACACAATCAGGGCACTTGCTCCATCGGTAAACAATTCTGAAATTGGTCAGAGGTGGGGAATCATCTCCCATAGAGCTAGCAGCCCACTCCTATTAAAGGAGCGTCCTCATTGCAAAGCGGGGGGCCATGCCGAGGCATCTGTGAGTAACCGTGAGCTGAGCCCCAGGCCAGCTGCTGTTGAACTTTTCCCACCCTTCCCAGGTAAAACACCTGAATATGTACAAGGGCTTGAAAGCCTAGAGGAAGGGCCATGGAGCCCCACCAGCGACAGCACGCAGGCCAACTTGGTGCCTGCAGGCCAGTCAGGATGGTCCTGGCCCTGGGCGCTCTTCTGGAAGCTTTCCATTGCCCTGCCTGAGATACCCCTCCTGTCCCGGCCCCCAATGCTTTTTTCCTTCCTCACCTCTGTCCGGAGAGAAATTCCAGTGGAAGGTATGGGTGACACATCCTCTTCATTACAGGTGGAAGCCTGGCAACTCCTGCAGAAAGTCCAGCAGAGACCCACTCACACCAGGCCACCCACAAAGCCGTGGCCCTTCACTCCCTCCCACCAGCACAGCCCCGAGACTGCTGACGGGGCAGAGAATATGGAGTCAGGCACAGCTTCAGGGGCTATTGCTGCCTGCAGCGCTGTTTATATTGACCTCAACCCAGGCACACCTTGGGAGGGCCGGCCGGCAGGGTCAGGCTACCCAGGTCAGCTAATCCTCAGCCCTCAGGGAATCACATTGTTGAAAATGGACCTCGCTAAGGCAGAATAGAAGCCAAGGAATAAAAGGACACAATGCCATTTGCAGCACCGTAGGTGTGTCTAGAGGTAATCACGTGACTTTTAGTAAGTCAGAAAGTGAAAGACACATATCATATCATATCTCTTATAGGTGTGACCGAAAAACGGATACCAGGGCAGATATTTCCACGGAGAAGGGCAATCACAGATTCATTCAACAAACTTATGGTTCACCAATGGAAAGGTGTGAGGATTGGTTTCATTATGATATTGGGGTTAACAGACATATACAAACACAGGTGACATATATAATCACCAAAGACCTACAGAATACCAAGAGAAGACTACTCAACATTCTGTCATAAGGTACATGGGAAAAGGATCCCAGGAAGAACAGACATATGTATATGTGTAAAAGAACCACATCTTCCACACCTACAACAAGCCAAACATTGTAATCAAATTTGCTGTAATAAAAAATAAAAAAATAAATTAAAAACATGAACAAGAAGTAGTGAGACAAACTTGAGGGGCTTTCTCCTGGCACATTCCATTCTAAATTCCAATCTAGAACATGACTTCCATTGAGGCTCTGTTGCCCCAGTAACCAGATTTGGTAAGGGAGACCTGGTGCCACCTTGTGGCCATTTCACACAACAGCAGCTTTAATCCCAGCGCTAATGGTCAGTTGATATTCAAAATCATTGTAGGACTGTAAATGACACCTGCCCTGAAAACAAATCCTGGGTTCATATATCGACCAAAAAATTCAAAGGACGTCCATATTTCAAAACGACAGTTTCAAAAGGCATATTTTACACACATTAGTGTTCTGCTTCTTTTTCCTTCTTTCTTTTTTTGTTAAAAAAAACGGGAATGGAAAAAAGTATCCCTCAGAATGGGCGAAAATATTTGCAAACGAATCAATGGACAAAGGTTTAATCTCCAATATATATAAAGAGCACATGCAGCTTAATATTAAAAAAACAAACAACCCAATACAAAAATGGGCAGAAGATCTAAAGAGACGTTTCTTCAAAGAAGACACAGAGATGGCCAAGACGCACATGAAAAGCTGCTCAACATCACTAATTATTAGAGAAATGCAAATCAAAACTCCACTGAGGTATCACCTCACACCTGTTACAATTGGCATCATCAGAAAATCTACAAACAACGAATTCTGGGGAGGGTGTTGACAAAAGGATCCCTCTTCCACTAGTGGTGGAAATGTAAATTGATACAGTCACGGTGGAGAACAGTATGGAGTTTCCTTAAAAAAACTAGAAATAGAATTACCATATGATCCAGCAATCCCACTTCTGGGCATATACCCAGAGAAAACCATAAATCAAAAAGGCACATTCAACACAATGCTCATTTCAGCACTATTTGCGATAGCCAGGTAATGGAAGCAACCTAAATACCCACAGACAGACGAATGGATAAAGATGTGGTACATATATAAAATGGAATATTACTCAGCCATAAGAAGGAATGAAACTGGGTCATTTGTAGAGACGTCGATGTATCTAGAGACAGTCATACAGAATGAAGTAAGTCAGAAAGAGAAAAACAAATATTGTATATTAATGCATATATGTGGAACCTAGAAAAATGGTACAGATGAACTGGTTTGCAGTGAAGAAATAGAGACAGAGGTAGAGAACAGACGTATGGACACCAAGTGTGGGAAGCCATGGGGTGGTGGTGGTTGGATGAGTTCGGAGATTGGGATTGACCTGTATACATGTATATGCATAAAATACATAACTAATAATAACCTGCTGTATAAAAAAATAAATAAAATTAAATTTCAAAATTTTAAAAAATAAAAGTTAAAAATAAAAGAGGAAAAAGTTCTTCCCTTCACACAGATGAATTTATATGAATGAATTATTTCCATGCTTATATCTATAAATACATAAAAGAGGAATAAAATCTAACTTGAACCAAAAAAGAAAAAAAAAACTGAACCCAGCAGATAGACAGAGGAAAACCCTATCAGGGCACTTGTTCCAGCGATAAACAATTCTGAAATTGGTCAGAGGTGGGGAATCATCTCCCATAGAGGCAGCAGCCCACTCCTATGCAAGGGGCGTCCTCATTGCAAAGCTGGGGGCAATGCTGAGAAATCTGTGAGTAACCGTGAGCTGAGCCCCAGGCCAGCTGCTCTTGAACTTTTCCCACCCTTCCCAGGTAAAACACCTGAATATGTACAAGGGCTTGAAAGCCTAGAGGAAGGGGCGTGGAGCCACACCAGTGACAGCACACAGGCCAACTTGGTGCCAGCAGGCCAGCCAGGATGGTCCTGGCCCTGGGCGCTCTTCTGGAAACTTTCCATTGCCCTGCCTGAGATACCCCTACTGTCCCAGCACCCACTGCTTTTTTCCTTCCTCACCTCTGTCCGGAGAGAAATTCCAGCGTAAGGTATGGGTGAAACATCCTCTTCTTTACAGGTGGAAGCCTGGCAACTCCTGCAGAAAGTCCAGCAGAGACCCACTCACACCGGGCCACCCACAAAGCCGTGGCCCCTCACTCCCTCCCACCAGCACAGCCCCGAGACTGCTGACGGGGCAGAGAATATGGAGTCAGGCACAGCTTTAGGGGCTATTGCTGCCTGCAGCGCTGTTTATATTGACCTCAACACAGGCATACCTGTGGAGGGCCGGCCGGCAGGGTCAGGCTACACAGGTCAGCTAATCCTCAGCCCTCAGGGAATCACATTGTTGAAAATGGACCTCGCTAAGGCAGAATAGAAGCCAAGGAATAAAAGGACACAATGCCATTTGCTGCACCGTAGGTGTGTCTAGATGTAATCACGTGACTTGTAGTAAGTCAGAAAGTGAAAGACACATATCATATCATATTTCTTATAGGTGTGACCAAAAAATGGATACCAGGGCAGATATTTCCACGGAGAAGGGAAATCACAGATTCATTTAACAAACTTATGGTTCACCAATGGAAAGGTGTGAGGATTTGTTTCATTATTATATTGGGGTTAACAGACATATACAAACACAGGTGACATATATAATGACCAAAGACCTACAGAATACCAAGACAAGACTACTCAACATTCTGTCATAAGGTACATGGGAAAAGGATTTCAGGAATAACAGACATATGTGTATGTGTAAAAGAGCCACATCTTCCACACCTACAACAAGCCAAACATTGTAATCAAATTACCTGTAATAAAAAATAAAAAATTAAATTAAAAACACGAACAAGAAGTAGTGAGACAAACTTGAGGGGCTTTCTCCTGGCACATTCCATTCTAAATTCCAATCTAGAACACGACTTCCATTGAGGCTCTGTTGCCCCAGTAACCAGATTTGGTAAGGGAGAACTGCTGCCAGCTTGTGGCCGTTTCACACAACAGCAGCTTTAATCCCAGCGCTAATGGTCAGTTGATATTCAAAATCATTGCAGGCCTGTAAATGACACCTGCCCTGAAAACAAATCCTGGGATCATATATCGACCAAAAAATTCAAAGGATGTCCATATTTCAAAACGACAGTTTCAAAATGCATATTTTACACACATTAGTGTTCTGCTTCTTTTTCTTTCTTTCTTTTTTTGTTAAAAAAAACGGGAATGGCAAAAAGCATCCCTCAGAATGGGCGAAAATATTTGCAAACGAATCAATGGACAAAGGTTTAATCTCCAATATATATAAAGAGCTCATGAAGCTTAATATTAAAAAAACAAACAACCCAATACAAAAATGGGCAGAAGATCTAAAGAGACGTTTCTTCAAAGAAGACACAGAGATGGCCAAGACGCACATGAAAAGCTGCTCAACATCACTAATTATTAGAGAAATGCAAATCAAAACTACAATGAGGTATCACCTCACACCTGTTAGAATCGGCATCATCAGAAAATCTACAAACAACGAATTCTGGGGAGGGTGTGGACAAAAGGATCCCTCTTCCACTAGTGGTGGAAATGTAAATTGATAGAGTCACGATGGAGAACAGTATGGAGTTTCCTTAAAAAATTAGAAATAGAATTACCATATGATCCAGCAATCCCAATTCTGGGCATATACCCAGAGAAAACCATAAATCAAAAAGGCACATTCACCACAATGCTCATTTCAGCACTATTTACGATAGCCAGGTAATGGAAGCAACCTAAATACCCACAGACAGACGAATGGATAAAGATGTGGTACATATATAAAATGGAATATTACTCAGCCATAAGAAGGAATGAAACTGGGTCATTTGTAGAGACGTCGATGGATCTAGAGACTGTCATACAGAATGAAGTAAGTCAGAAAGAGAAAAACAAATATTGTATATTAATGCATATATGTGGAACCTAGAAAAATGGTACAGATGAACTTCTTTGCAGGGAAGAAATAGAGACACAGAGGTAGAGAACACACGTATGGACACCAAGTGTGGGAAGCCATGGGGAGGTGGTGTTGGGATGAGTTGGGAGACTGGGATTGACCTGTATACATGTATATGCATAAAACACATAACTAATAATAACCTGCTGTATAAAAAAATAAATAAAATTAAATTTCAAAATTTTTAAAATAAAATTTAAAAATAAAACAGAAAAAAGTTCTTCCCTTCACACAGATGTATTTATATGAATGAATTATTTCCATGCTTATATCTATAAATACATAAAAGAGGAATAAAACCTAACTTGAACCAAAAAAGAAAAAAAAAAACCTGAACCCACGAGTTAGACAGAGGAAAACCCTATCAGGGCACTTGCTCCAGCGGTAAACAATTCTGAAATTGGTCAGAGGTGGGGAATCATTTCCCATAGAGCCAGCAGCCCACTCCTATGCAAGGAGCGTCATCATTGCAAAGGCGGGTCCATGCCGAGGCATCTGTGAGTAACCGTGAGCTGAGCCCCAGGCCAGCTGCTCTTGAACTTTTCCCACCCTTCCCAGGTAAAACACCTGAATATGTACAAGAACTTGCAAGCTTAGAGGAAGGGCTGTGGAGCCACACAAGCGACAGCACACAGGACGACTTGGTGCCTGCAGGCCAGTCAGCATGGTCTTGGCACCAGATGGTCTTCTGGAAGCTTTCCATTTACCTGCCTGAGATACCCCTCCTGCCACTGCCCCCACTGCTTTTTTACTTCCTCACCTCTGCCTGGGGAGAAATTCCAGCGGCAGTTATCGGTGACACATCCTCTTCTTTAGCAGGTGGCAGCCTGGCAACTCCTGCAGAAAATCCAGCAGAGCCCCACTCACACTGGGCCACCCACAAAGCCACGGCCCCTCACTCCCTCCCACCAGCACAGCCCCGGCACTGCCTACGGGGCAGAGAATATGGTGTCAGTCACAGCTACAAGGGCTGTCGCTCACTGGAGAGCTGTTTATATTGCCCTCAACTCAGGCACACCTGTGGAGGGCTGGCAGGCAGTTTCAGGCTGCCAAAATCAGCCAATCCTCACCCCTCAGGGGCTCACAGTTGCAGAAAATGAAACTTGCTAAACGGGCCAGGCCCTAGGAACAGGTGTGGGCTCTTGAGAGTCAGGATAAACAAGGGGCTGCAGCTGCGGCTTGTTTTCTTATCATTTTATCTGGTCCATGAGTGGATAACAACTTCAAGAAGACACTATCCTAATGAGAGGAACCCAGGAGTCAGGGAGAGGAGTGATGGTGGGTGGAGACAGAGGCCTGGTGCCCTGGCTGCAGTGGAAGTGTCTGGAAGACCAGGCAGAAAGAGCCTGCAGAGAGTGATAGCCATGGTCACAGACCTGTCAGAACTGCTGTTTGTTAGTTCAAGTCCTGCTCTGAGGTATTCTGTGTCAGCTGTGAGCGACAGGTGAGCAGGGGGTTCTCTGCAAGGTGGGCTATGTGCACAGTTCCTGTGTGTCCAGCCCTGCTGCGGTTCCTTCCCAGGGGAGCTCCGTATCCTGGGAAGGGCCTGAGTAGGAGAGCCCCATGGGCTGCTGGGTAGCTGCAGAGGTGAGCTCCATAACCTGGGAGGGACTTGACCACGAGAGCCCCGTGGGCTGTGGGGTAGGGGTGCAGCCCAGGTGAGCTCCATATCCTGAGATTGGCCTGACCACGAGAGCCCCATGGGCTGCTGGAGACCTGATAAAGTATATCAGGACAGTCAGTGAAGCCACCGAGGATATACATCCAGTAGCTCCTATTTCCTACTCCCTGCTGGTCATTCTACCTTCCACCAGGCCATGGCATTCTGTATTAGACTTCAATGATGCCTTCTTCTGTATTCCATTCATCTCAGAGTCACAAGAATTTTTGGCTTGTGAGTGGCAGGACACAACATGCAACAAAAGCAATAATGCTGGGCCGTCCTGCCCCAATGGTTCAAAAATCCCCACACCATCATTGGGGAAATGTCCTCTAAAGAACTAAAAGTTCAACCTCTGTAAAAGGGAACCCTCCTTCAATATGCAGATGACATTCTGATCGCCAGGCCTACTAAAGACGCCTCTGAACTACCTAGCCAAGAAAGGATAGAAGGTGTCCAAGAAAAACGCTCAAATATCCCAGGCTAAGGTGACATGCCTGGGCTTCATTCTCACAGATATTCGGAGAAACGCATCCCAGGATAGGGAAGAAGCCATTTGCAGCCTTACCTCTTCTAAAACTAGAAGACAGCTTAGGGGTTCCTGGGGAGGCCAAGGTTTTCTGCATCTGGATCCCTAACTACAGTCTAATAGCTGGGCCTCTACATGAAACACTGACACGAAAAGATGATGATCCTTTTGAATAGAATCCAGAAGCAGCCTTTCAAGAATGGAAAGAGCAGTCAATACAGACCCTTGCCCAGGAACTCCCTAATTTAGCTAAACCCTTTGACCTTTACATACCCGGTCAAAGGTTAATCGCCCTTGGAGCCTTAGTGCAAAAACTGGGACCACTTGAAATGGAGCAACACAAGAATGCCCTTCAGGTATGATAAACTATGGTCACCAAGGGCTTTGCCCACCGACTCATCAGGCCAGGATACTGGGGTATCTAAAAAGCTGGAAATCAGCAGCCCGCAAGGCCAGCTCCCTCCTAAGGGAAAAGGACCCCACGTGGTGATCCTAACCACCCATCATGCCCTGAAGTTGCAGGGGTCGCTCTGTGGACACACTGACCTCGAGTGAGGAGGCCCTCCAACTCCAACCTCCAGAGAGATAAACGGGGGCAACGGGCCCCCAAGATGACTCGTGTGACCATCACTTGACCTGGAGTTTCTCTCAGAAAACGACAAGACTGTGCCCTGAAAGAGCAGACTACTGCTTGCAGGACTTACTGCACCCAGAGGGGAGCTAATAAGCTTGGCGGGGGAAACGTATATCACGCTTTCACCATAGAAAACCCTACAGACACCGCGGTGATGGTGGCCAATATGACCGGCTGGACTGCTGGCTACTTCTAAAGGCCGTTGACTCAGTGGACGTCATGGTCCTGGATCACCACTGACCCTGGACTGTCTGGGAGTTGCGCGGGCAGGGCTCTGACATATGGTGCTGTTTGTACATTAATTCAGGGACCTAATTAAAGAAAGCACAGACTACTGGTCAGAGCATCTAGTCTGGCAAAAACCGTCAGCCTAAGGTCGCCGAACATATGTGGGGTGGGGTGAAACCTGCCACCGCAGCATCCCTGCGCCTCTCTTTCCTGGACCCTTAAAGGTCATTAGAATCTGTAACACTTCCAATGCTGGTGCTCAGGCGGACGAGAAGTGAGGCAGGAGGCCTTGGGACAATCAACCTCACCTGGAGGCTGGAGGGGAGACGTTTTGCTCCTCCCCCCATGTATCAGGGCTCCCACCACAGCATGAAGCAGTTACAAAAGAGGGGTCTGCACCCTCAACACCCCAAAAATAAGGAACGGAACAAAAAGCAGAGGAGGTGTTCGTCTCCGGCAACGTTCATTAAAAATTCCTGGGAGATAAAAAGAGAATCTGGGCAATAAAATAAAGTCTAACCTGTTTTTCCTTTGTGCTTTGTCTAATTTCACGTGCTCCTAGGGTTCCACATGCAGAGGTCCCACACCCGGCACTTCAGACCCGATTTCCTAGTGCAGAATGGCTGGGTCGACACCTCAGCTAGCGGGGTCCCATGCAGACTCCGCGGCATAGAGCCTGAGCTGCAGCCAATGCAGCCCTCGAGAGCTCCATCCCCTCCCTCCCACTGACGCTGCCGGGGACCCTACACAGCAGCCCAGCCCACAGCCCATGGGGGAGTGCACGCTCTCACCTCTCCATTCTGTTTTCAAAATAATGTTTCCTTTGCTTCTGAACCAAACTCAGTCTTGATCTGTTGGCTCCAATGACACTGGGCACGGGGACTCCTGTTGGGGTCCACTCTGGAGGATCAGTAACAGAAATTGAGAACATTGTAACTTCAATGAACAGATGTGTGAGCCAAACTGTAGTTAACATAGAGCAGTGTATAATGCTCGGGTAAAATAAGATGTTTCTAAGACTTACATTTGATATTTCCATCACTTTCCTATAAGCAAGTTCAGTGAAGACGTCTGTCTTATTTGTCAGGTCAACATTAGAGAAATGAAGTGATTTATTTCCATGCATGTACATCGAATACTCTTGGCTGAAGCTTCAATCTTGTTTTGAATGCTTTTCCATTGAAAATGATACCTCTCTTTCAGCTCCCCCATTTCTGAGAAGTATAAAATCTTATAATTTATTATTACCAAAGGGGAAAGGTAGGAGAAGGGATAAATTAACAGTTTGGGATTAACACATACACACTGCTATGTATAAAATAGATCATCAACAAGGAACTACTGTATAGCACAGGGAACTACACTGAATATTTTGCAATAACCTATAAGGGGAAATAATCTGAAAAACAATAGATATTTTTATTGACATCATCTATCAATGACAGATAAAATGTAACCTAAACAAGGCCGATGGTGAGTGCTTCTGACCCTGAAGATTTCAGTCATCTAAAGTTTGGGCTCTGCCTATTTCCCAAGGCCCTTAAAGGACATACGTGTAGCCGTAGCTTAAAAATTCCCCAGTTTGGGGTTCAGGGAGGCACTGATATGGAAAAATCCCTGGTGTTCTCCTTACATGCACGGGACCCTTCCTACAGCTAAAACATGCCTGTCACACCTAGAGGATGGTACACCGTTTGATCGGAAAGAGTTTGGAAAAGGCACCTCATCTCCTCATCGCCTGGTGCTCGGGTTCAACCCTCCAGCATCTTTCCTAACAATCTCCTCACTTGGGGATATCAGCACCGTCAACATCCTGTTGCACACAGTTTGGAATTTGTCCAGAGGATGAAGCGGAAGGATGAGAAAAATTTAGAGACAAGTCTTAGGTGTTCGGACAGGCACATGCCACTCTAATTTCCAATCCAGAAGACAAATTCATCAAAGGCTAGAATTGCCCACGGAAACAGAATAGGGCTAGAGGAAATCCCGCTGTTTTGTGTCCAGTTTCCAAAAACACAAGTTGAAAAATGGAACTCAGGGGCACTAAAATTCATGAAACTGCAGAGTTGAAAATATCTATCGTCGAAAAATGTCTTGAGGTAAGTCACAGAAAAGGACTTGTAAGCAAGGGAGAGTGGCAGGGAACAGATTTGAAGAGGTAGAAAGGACTCCCCATTAAAGCACAAGAAAAGGGGCTGAACATCGTCAATGATGCAGTTGGCCAAAAAGGGTGTATGCATTTTTTCTGAATATATTCAAGTAAAGGCCATACACACTTTTTATCCAACCAAACAGGTGGGCACTGGAAATCAATATCACAAAATGTATCACTTCACATCATTCAGAAGGGCCATCCACATAAAGTGTAAACACCAGAAATGCAGGACAGGGCGAGGAGAAAAGGGAGCCCTGTGAGGCTGATAGTGGAAATGTAATTTGCCAACGGCCACTCTGGAGAAGTGTATTGTGTTTGCTAAAACATCTAAAAAATGAGCTACAGAGCATAGGGCACTTGCACTCATGGGCGTGTACCTTGGGAAAAACAAAAATCGACAGAAAACAGGCACCCGAACGTTTACCACCTCTCTGTTAAAAAGGGCCTCAACTTGGATATAACCTAAATGTCCCTGGAAGGATAAAATGGATAAAAGAGATGGGGTACTTATGTAGAGTGGAATATTACTCATCCAGAAATCAATGAAATAAGGCCAGTTGTAACAACTCTGGAGGAGTTACATACGATCATTCTAAGTGACATATGTCAGAAAGAAAAAGACACATATCATAAGATGTCACTTAAAGGTGGAATCAAAAATGGCTACACATGAAATAAATTACAAAACAGAAACATAGTCAAATATGTAGAAAATAGACATAAGGCTGCTAAATGGGAAAGGTGGGGAATGGTGAGGTATTATCCAGGAGGTTGAAATTAGCAAAGATACCATTCCAAGTACCAAATTGAATAACTGACAAGGCCTACACGGTACCTCAAAGAACTGCACTCAGCCCACTCAAGTCACTGGAAAATAATACATATGACTGGTAAGCATCTGAAAAAGAAGTTATTGTTGTCTCACAGTACATGAATCAAGTGGATGTACAGCAGCAAAAAACAGAGCTTTGAAAATCAGCTGTAACCAATATAAAAATAAATTTAAAACTATTTATAAAAACAGTGAGACAGACAAAAATTCTTACAACTTTTGTTGAAGGGCTACGATGTAACATGGATTGAACACATGTAGACCCACAGCAGGATGATTATATAAGGCTGGAAGCTATGCACGCTAAGAGATGTTAGAGAGGCTGGGTGAGGAAATGCAGACCTTTTAAAGTAATACTGCCTGGTACCCATTCCATGGGTCCCAAATCTGCAGGTTCAAGGGAATCTTCTGACAGCGAAAACATGCCTGGGAAACCGAGATGAATGTACACCGTGTGCTCAGGAAAGGTGTCTAAAATGCACCTCATTTTTGATCTCCTGCTGCTGGGGTTCGCCATTCCAGCCACATTACTAACAATCTCCCCACTTGGAGAATCAGCACCTTTAACCTCCTGTTTCCCACAGTTTGCAATTTGTGCAGAGGATAAATGGGAAGAGGGGGAAACAATGAGAGATTAGCTGTAGGACTTTTGACAGGCACATGTCACTCTAATTTCCCATTAGGAAGAAGAATTAACCAAAGGCTCAGCCTGCCTCCCCAGAACCAGAATAGGGCCAGAAGTAATCCAATGGTTTGGCGGCCAGCTCACAAAAAAAGCGAGTTGCAAAATGGAGCTCAGGAGCAGACAATTCAAAGACCTGCAAAGATATAAATGATAACCAACGTCCAAAAATATATTCAGGTAAGGTAACGAAGAGGATCTGAATGAGAGGCAGAATTGCAGGAAACAGATTTCAAAAGGTAGATTGTACTCACATTTAAAGCATATGAAAAGCAGCAGAATTTCTAAAATGATGTGGTTGGGCAAAAGGGTGTATGCGTTTTTTTTGTGAATATCTTCAGGAAAAAAACACATGCAGAGTTTTTGTCCAACCAAGCAAGAGGGAAATGCAAATCCGCACAACAAAGAAGTCTCAATTTCCACTGCTCAGAAAGGCCATCCAAAAAATGTGTACAAACCAGAAATGCAGGAGAGGCCATGGAAAACAGGGAGCCTAGTCACGCTGATGGGTGGGGTATAAATATCCAAGAGCCACTCTGAAGAAGTGTATGCTGTTTTTAAAACATCTAAAATACAAAGCCCCAGAGCAAGTGGATTTCAACTCATGGACATATAACTTGGGAAGACTAAATGTCAATAAGACACAGGCACCCCAAAGTTTAGGGATGCTCTGCATACAAGAACCTCAACTTTGGTACACCTAAAATATCCCAGGAAAAAGAGAAATGCATAAAGAACTTGTGGTAATTTTGCACAACGGAATATCACTCAGACGTGAAATCAATGTATATAAGGCCAGTAGCAGCATAAAGAGTGGATTTCGGTATGATGATTTTAAGGGAAATTAGTCACACAGAAAAAGAATCTTATCATAAGATATCACTTATAGAGGGAATGTCAATATCACAACACATGAACTGAATTAGGAAAGAGAACAGAGTCTCACATTTAGCAAAAATCTCCTATGCCTGCTTCAGGGGAAAGGAGAGGTGGGGTGATGCATAAAACCAGAGTTTGATATTAGCACAGGTACCATTCCATAAACCAAATACAGAATAGACAAGACCTACACCTTCCTCAGTGAACGGGACTCAACACCCCTATGCCCCACAGAGGAATATATCTGACTACTAAGAATCTTAAAAGCTATGTATTGATATGTCTCCGTAAGGGAATCAGTTGTGTCTAGACTGGCATAAACACGTCAGTGAAAATCAGCTCAACCCCATTATAAAAATGAATTTCAAAAAAAACCCCAAAAAACAGCGAAATTCTTACACAATTCCTTCAGGGGTTCTGATGAAACCTGGAATGACCCTATCTGCAAAGACAGCTGGATGAGACATAAGGCTGGACACTTGGGACTGAGAGGACTGGTGAGATTGGGAGAGAAAATGCAGACCTTTTAAAGTAGTAATGCATGCCACCATTCCATGTGTCCCAAATCTCCAGGTAGAAGGGAATATCACTACAATTATAACATGTATGGGAAACCTAGAAAATGGACACCCTGTGATGGCGAAAGGTTTCTAAAACTCTCCTAATTTTTCCTCTCCTTGTGCTCCACTTTGGCATTCCAACTGCTTTACTATCAATCTCCCAACTTAGGAGAGTCAGCCCCTATAACCTCCTGGTTCGCACAGTTTGCTAATTGTGCAGAGGATGAAAGGGAAGAGGGAGAACCAATCAGAGAGTAGATGTAGGCATTTGGACGGGCACATGTCACTCTAATTTTCCGGCAGGAAGAAGAATTAACCAAAGCCTCAGCCACCCACAGGGAACCAATATAGCCACCCCTGGAACCAGTATAGGTCCTGAAGCAAAATTGTGGATTTGCGGCCAGCTCACAAAGATGGGATTTGAAAATTGGAGCTCAGGGGCACAGCAATTCACAAACCTGCAGACTTATAAAGTACTACTCTCTTCCAAAAATCTGTTGAGGGAAGGCAATGAAGCGGACTTGAAAATGAGGCAGAATTGCACAAAACATATTTCAAGAGGTAAATTGGAATCGCCTTTAAAGCACAGGAAGAGCATCCCAACTTGGACAGAGATGCACTTGGCCAAAAAGGGTGTATGCCTTTTCTCCTGAATATATTCAGAAGAAAACGCATACACCCTTTTTGGCCAATCAAGCAAGCACGCAATACAAATCCACACTACAAAGAATTGTCACTTACCACTGGTCAAAAGGGACATCCGAATATCTGTAAAAACCAGAAAGGTTGGGCTTCCCTGGTGGCGCAGTGGTTGCGAGTCTGCCTGCCAATGCAGGGGACACGGGTTCGTGCCCCGGTCTGGGAGGATCCCACGTGCCGCGGAGCGGCTGGGCCCGTGAGCCATGGCCACTGGGCCTGCGCGTCCGGAGCCTGTGCCCCGCAATGGGAGAGGCCACAGCAGTGAGAGGCCCGCATACAGCAAAAAAAAAAAAAAAAAAAAAAAAAAAAAAAAAACAGAAAGGCAAGAGAGAGATGGCAAGGGCATGAAGCAATGTGATCCCAATGGTCATGGAGGATTGTGATGACAAGCGCATGGAGAATTGTGATGACAAGATTATGTACCATTTTGTTGACAAAGGCAAGGAGCATTATGATGACAAGGTTCATGGAGCACTGTAATGACAAGCATCACGGAGCATAGTGCTTACAGGGGTCATGGAGCATTGGGATGACAAGCGCATGGATCATTGCGATGACAATGGTCATGGAGCATTTTAATGACAAGAGTCCCGGATCATTGTGTTGTCAGGGTTCATGGAGCGTTGTGATGACAGTGGTCATGGAGCATTGTGATGATAGGGGTCATGGCGCATTGTGATGAGAAGGTCATGGAGCATTGGGCTGAAAATGTCCATGGAGTACTGTGATGACAGGGGTCATGGAGCATTGTGATGACAAGGTACTGGAGCACTGTGATGAGAAGACCATGGAGCCTTGTGATGACAAGTCTCATGGAGCATTCTGATGAAAAGTGCCATGGAGCATTGTGATTACAGGGGTCTTGGAGCATTGTGATGACAAGGGCATGGAGCATTGGGATGAGAAGGCCATGGAGCGTTCTGATGACATGCATCATGGAGCTTTGTGATGACAAGGGCATGGAGCATTGTGATTACAGCGGTCTTGGAGCACTGTGATGAAAAGGGCATGGATCATTGTGATGAAAAAGGCATGGAGCCTTGTCATGACAGGGTTCAAGGAGCAAACTGACAACAAGTGTCAGGGAGCATTGTGATGACAAGGGTATTGAGTATTGTGATGACAAAGGTCATGGAGCATTGTGATGAGAAGACCATGGATAATTGTGATGACGAGCGTCATGGGGCGTTGTGATGATAAGTGTTATGGAACATATTGATCTCAAGGATTTGGAGCATTGTGATGACAGAGGTCATGGAGCATTTTGGTTTCATTGTGATGACAATAGCCTGAAGCATTATGATGATGGGCATGGTGCATTGTGATGACAGTGTTTATGGAGCATTGAGATGAAAAGGGGCATGGAGCATTGCGATTACAGGAGTCTTGGAGCATTGTGATGACAAAGGCATGGAACATCGTGAATGAGAAGGCCATGGAGCATTCTGTTGACATGCGTCATGGAGCTTTGTGATGACAAGGGCATGGAGCATTGTGATTACAGGGGTCTTGGAGCATTGTGATGACAAGGGTCATGGAGCCTTGTGATGACAAGGCTGTGGAACATTGTGATGGCAGGGGTCATGGAGCATTGTTATGACAGGGGTAATGGAGCATTGTGATGACAAGGGCATGGAGCATTGGTCTGCAAAGTTTCATGGATTATTGTGATGAGAGGGGGCAAGGAGCATTGTGATGACAAGGGCATGGAACACTGTGATACATGGGTCATGGAGGATTGTAATGAGAAGCGCATGGAGCATTGTGATAAGAATGGCATCGAGCATTGTCATGAAAAGCATCATGGAGCCTGTGATGACAAGGGCATGGAACAATGTGATGAGAGGGTTCATGGAGCATTGTGATGACAATGGCATGCAGCATTGTGATGACAAGGGTCATTGAGCTTTGTAATGACAAAGGTCATGGAGCATTTTGATGACAAGGGTGTGGTGCTTTCTGTTGTGAAGGGCAGGGAGCATTGTGATGACAGGGGTTATGGAACATTGTGATGTCAGGGGAATGGAGCATTGTGATGATAAAGGCATGTAGCATTGTTGTGACAAGGGTCATGGAATATTGTGATGACAGAGGTGAGGGAGTATTGTGTTGACTAGTGATGGAACATTGTGATATCAGTGGTGAGAGAGCATTTTGATGAGAAGTGCATGGAGCAGTGTGATGACAAGGTTTATGGAGCATTGTGATGACAAAGATGTGGAGCATTGTGATGACAAGTGCATGGCACATTGTGATGCCATGGGTCATGGAGTATTGTGCTAACAAAGGCATTGATCATTGGGAGGACAAGGGTCACCAAGCATTGTGATGAAATGTTCATGGAGCTCTGTGGTGACAAAGGTCACAGAGCATTGTGATGACGAGTGCATGGACCATTGTAATGACAAAGGTCATGAAGCATTGTGATGACTGGAGTCATGGAGCATTGTGATTACAGGGGTAATAGAGCATTGTGATGAAAGGGCATGGAGCATTGTGATGACAGGGGCATGTTGCATTGGTTTGACAAGTTTCAGGGATTATTGTGATGACAGTGGGCATGGCGCATTGTGATGACAAGGGCATGGAGCATTGTGATGAGAAGGTCATGGAGTATTGTGAAGAAGGGTGTCAGGGAGCATTGTGATGACATATGTCGTGGTCCATTGCGATGACAATGGAATGGAGCATTGTGATGCCAAGTGTCATGGAGGATTGTGATGACAAAGGTAATGGAGCATTTTGATGACAAGCACTTGGAGCATTGTGATGACAAGGGTCATGGAGCATTGTGATAACAAGGGCCATTGAGAATTTTGATGACATGTTCATGAAGCATTGTGATGACAATCACATGGAGCTTGCTGTGACAGGGATCATGGAGCAGTGCGATGAAAAGTGCATAGAGAATTGTGATGACAAAGCATGTAACACTGTGATGAAAAGCATCATGGAGCACAGTGATGCCAAGAACGTGGAGAATTGTGATGACAGGGGACATGGAGCATTGTGATGAACAGGGCATGGAGTATTGTGATGGCAAGACCGTGGAGCATTGTGATGAGAAGACCATGGATAATTGTGATGATGAGCGTCATAGAGCACTGTAATGACAAGGGGTATGGAGCATTGTGATGACAGGGGTCATGGAGCATTGTGATGACAAGGTTCATGGAGCATTCTGATGACAAGCTTGTGGAGTATTTTGATGACAATGACATGGAGCATTTTGATGAAAATGGCATGGGGCATTGTGATGAAAAAGACATGGAGCCTTTTCATGACAGTTTTCAGGGAGCATTCTGACGACAAGTGTCAGGGAGCATTGTGATGACAAAGGTCATGGAGAATTGTGATGACAAGGGCATGGAGTATTGTGATGACAAGCACATGGAGCTTGCTATGACGGGGTCATGGAGCATTGCGATGACAAGTGCATAGAGAATTGTGATGACAAAGCATGTAACACTGTGATGAGAAGTGTCATGGAGCATAGTGATGCCAAGATCGTGGAGAATTGTGATGACAGGGGACATGGAGCCTTGTGATGACCTGGGCATGGAGCATTGCGATGGCAAGATCGTGGAGTATTGTGATGAGAAGACCATGGATAATTGTAATGACGAGGGTCATGGAGCACTGTAATGACAAGGGGTATAGAGCATTGTGATGACAGTGGTCATGGAGCATTGTGATGACCGGGGACATGGAGCATTGTGATGCCCAAGGCATGGAGCACTGTGATGGCAAGACCGTGGAGCATTGTGATGAGAAGACCATGGATAATTGTGATGAGGAGCGTCATGGAGCACTGTAATGACAAGTGGTATGGAGCCTTGTGATGACAGGGGTCATGGAGCATTGTTATGACAGTGGTCATGGAGCATTGTGATGACAAGGGTCATGGAGCATTTTGATGACAAGGGCGTGGAGCATTGTGATGAGAAGACCATGGACAATTGTGATTACGAGTGTCATGGAGCACTGTAATGACAAGCAGTATGGAGCATTGTGATGACAGGGGTCATGGAGCATTGTGATGACTGGGGACATGGAGCATTGTGATGACCAGGGCATGGAGCATTGTGATGGCAAGACCGTGGAGCACTGTGATGAGAAGACCATGGATAATTGTGATGACGAACATCATGGAGCACTGTAATGACAAGGGGCATGGAGCATTGTGATGACAGGTGTCATGGAGCATTGTGATGACAGGGGTCATGGATCATTGAGATGACAAAGGTCACGGAGAATTCTGATGACAAGCTTGTGGAGTATTGTGATGACAATGGCATGAAGCATTGTGATGAAAAGGGCATGGATCATTGTGATGAAAAAGGCATGGAGACTTGTCATGACAGGGTTCAATGAGCATACTGATGACAAGTGTCAGGGAGCATTGTGATGACAAGTGTATTGAGAATTGTGATGACAAAGGTCATGGAGCATTGTGATGAGAAGTCCATGGATAATTGTGATGACCAGCGTCATGGGCGTTGTGATGACAAGTGTTATGGAACATTGTGATCACAAGGGTTTGGAGCATTGTGATGAGAGAGGTCATGGAGAATTTTGATTTCATTGTGATGACAATAGCATGAAGCATTATGATGATGGGCATGGTGCATTGTGATGACAGGGTTCATGGAGCATTGAGATGAAAAGAGGCATGGATCATTGTAATAACAAGGGTCTTGGAGCATTGTGATGACAAGGGCATGGAGTATTGTGATGAGAAGGCCATGGAGCATTCTGATGACATGCGTCAGGGAGCTTTGTGATGACATGGGCATGGAGCATTGTGATTACAGGGGTCTTGGAGCATTGTGATGACAAGGGCCATGGAGTCTTGTGATGACAAGGCCGTAGAACATTGTGATGGCAGGGGTCATGGAGCATTGTTATGACAGGTGTAAGGGAGCATTGTGATGACAAGGGCATGGAGCATTGGTCTGAAAAGTTTCATGGATTATTGTGATGAGAGTGAGCATGGAGCATTGTGATAACAAGGGCACGGAACACAGTGATACATGTGTCATGGAGGATTGCAATGACAAGGGCATGGAACATTGTGATGACAAGCGTCATGGAGCTTTGTGATGACAACAGCATGGAGCAATGTGATGAGAGGTTTCATGGATCTTTGTGATGACAATGGCATGGAGCATTGTGATTCCAAGGGTCATGGAGCTTTGTGATGACATAGGCCATGGAGCATTTTGATGACAAGGGCGTGTTGCATTGTGATGAGAAGGGCAGGGAGCATTGTGATGACAGGGTCATGGAGCAATTGGATGAAAAAGGTCATGGAACATTTTGATGACAGTGTTTATGGAACATTGTGATGTTAGGGGTCATGGAGCATTGTGATGTAAAGGGTCATGGAGCATTGTGATGTCAGGGGTCATGGAGCATTGTGATGATAAGAGCATGTAGCATTGTTGTGACAAGGGTCATGGAACATTGGGATGACAGGTTGGAGGGAGTATTGTGTTGACTAGTGATGGAACATTGTGATATCAGTGGTGAGAGAGCATTTTGATGAGAGGTGCATGGAGCATTGTGATGACAAGGCTGTGGAGCATTGTGATGAGAAACGCAGGGCACATTGTGATGACATGGGTCATGGAACATTGTGCTGACAAACGCATGGAGCATTGTGATGACAAAGTTTATGGAGCATTGTGATGACAAAGATGTGGAGCATTGTGATGACAAGCGCATGGCACATTTGATGCCATGTGTCATGGAGTAATGTGCTGACAAAGGCATGGAGCATTGTGATGACAAGGGTCACCGAACATTGTGATGAAATGTTCATGGAGTGTTGTGGTCACAAAGGTTACAGAGCCTTGTGATGACGAGGGCATGGACCATTGTGATGACAAAGGTCATGAAGCATTGTGATGACTGGAGTCACGGAGCATTGTGATGACAGGGGTCATAGAGCATTGTGATGAAAGGGCATGGAGCATTGTGATGACAGGGGCATGTTGCATTGGTTTGACAAGTTTCAGGGATTATTGTGATGACAGTGGGCATGGCGCATTGTGATGACAAGGGCATGGAGCATTGTGATGAGAAGGTCATGGAGTATTGTGAAGAAGAGTTTCAGGGAGCATTGTGATGACATATGTCATGGTCTATTGCAATGACAATGGAATGTAGCATTCTGATGCCAAGTGTCATGGAGGATTGTGATGACAAAGGTAATGGAGCATTTTGATGACAAGGGATTGGAGCACTGTGATGACAAGGGTCATGGAGCATTGTGATAACAAGGGCCATTGAGAATTTTGATGACATGTTCATGAAGCATTGTGATGACAATCACATGGAGCTTGCTATGACAGGGGTCATGGAGCATAGTGATGCCAAGAACGTGGAGAATTGTGATGACAGGGGACATGGAGCATTGTGATGACCAGGGCATGGAGCATTGTGATGGCAAGACCGTGGAGCACTGTGATGAGAATACCATGGACAATTGTGATGACGAGCGTCATGGAGCACTGTAATGACAAGGGGTATGGAGCATTGTGATGACAGGGGTCATGGAGCATTGTGATGACTGGGGACATGGAGCATTGCGATGACCAGGGCATGGAGCCTTGTGATGGCAAGATCGTGGAGCACTGTAATGAGAAGATCATGGATAATTGTGATGACGAGTGTCATGGAGCACTGTGATGACAAGGGGTATAGAGCATTGTGATGACAGTGGTCATGGAGCATTGTGATGACCGGGGACATGGAGCATTTTGATGCCCAAGGCATGGAGCACTGTGATGGCAAGACCGTGGAGCACTGTGATGAGAAGACCATGGATAATTGTGATGAGGAGCGTCATGGAGCACTGTAATGACAAGTGGTATGGAGCCTTGTGATGACAGTGGTCATGGAGCATTGTTATGACAGTGGTCATGGAGCATTGTGATGACAAGGGTCATGGAGCATTTTGATGACAAGGGCGTGGAGCATTGTGATGAGAAGACCATGGACAATTGTGATTACGAGTGTCATGGAGCACTGTAATGACAAGCGGTATGGAGCATTGTGATGACAGGGTCATGGAGCATTGTGATGACTCGGGACATGGAGCATTGTGATGCCCAGGGCATGGAGCATTGTGATGGCAAGATCGTGGAGCACTGTGATGAGAAGACCATGGATAATTGTGATGACGAACATCATGGAGCACTGTAATGACAAGGGGCATGGAGCATTGTGATGACAGGTGTCATGGAGCATTGTGATGACAGGGGTCATGGATCATTGAGATGAAAAGTGTCACGGAGCATTCTGATGACAAGCATGTGGAGTATTGTGATGACAATGGCATGGAGCATTGTGATGAAAAGGGCATGGATCATTGTGATGAAAAAGGCATGGAGACTTGTCATGACAGGTTTCAATGAGCAAACTGATGACAAGTATCAGGGAGCATTGTGATGACAAGTGTATTGAGAATTGTGATTACAAAGGTCATGGAGCATTGTGATGAGAAGTCCATGGATAATTGTGATGACAAGCATCATGGAACACTGTAATGACAAGGGGTATGGAGCATTGTGATGACAGGTGTCATGGAGCATTCTGAAGACAATGATCAGGGAGCATTCTGATGACAAGCTTGTGGAGTATTGTGATGACAATGACATGGAGCGTTGTGATGAAAAGGGCATGGAGCATTCTTATGAAAAAGGCATGGAGCATTTTCATGACAGTGTTCAAGGAGTATTCTGACGACAAGTGTCAGGGAGCATTGTGATGACAAGTGTATTGAGAATTCTGATTACAAAGGTCATGGAGCATTGTGACGACAAGTGCATGGAGTATTGTCATGACAGTCATCATGGAGTGTTGTGATTTCAAGTGTTATGGAACATTGTGATCACAAGGGGTTGGAGCATTGTGATGACAGAGGTCATGGACCATTTTGATTTCAAGGAGCATGGAGCATTGTGATGACAAAGGCATGGAGCAATGTGATCCCAAAGTTCATGGAGGATTGTGATGAAAATGGTAATGGAGTATTGTGATGACAAGCTCATGGAGCATTGTGATGACAAGGTCATGTAGGATTTTGATGACACAGGCATGGAGAATTGTGATGATAAGGGTCATGGAGCACTGTGATGATAAGCGTCACGGAGCATTGTGATTACAGGGGTCATGGAGCATTGGGATGACAAGGGCATGGATCATTGTGATGACAAGTGTCATGGAGCATTGGGCTGAAAATGTTCATGGAGCATTGTGATGACAAGGGAATGGAGCATTGTGATGACAAGAGTCCCGGATCATTGTGTTGTCAGGGGTCATGGAGTGTTGTGATGACAGTGGTCATGGAGGATTGTGATGATATGGGTCATGGAGCATTGTGATGAGAAGGTCATGAAGCATTGGGCTGAAAATGTTCATGGAGTATTGTGATGACACGGGTCATGGAGCATTGTAATGAGAAGGGAATTGAGCACTGTGATAACAAGGTCCTGGAGCATTGTGATGGGAAGTCCATGGAGCCTTGTGATGACAATTCTCATGGAACATTCTGATGAAAAGGGGCATGGAGCATTGTGATTACAGGGGTCTTGGAGCATTGTGATGACAAGGGCATGGAGTATTGTGATGAGAAGGCCATGGAGCATTCTGATGACATGCGTCATGGAGCTTTGTGCTGACAAGGGCATGGAGTATTGTGATGAAAATGGCATGGATCATTGTTATGAAAAAGGCATGGAGCCTTGTCATGACAGGGTTCTAGGAGCATACTGATGACAAGTATCAGGGAGCATTGTGATGACAAGTGTAATGAGCATTGTGATGACAAAGTTCATGGAGCATTGTGATGAGAAGACCATGGATAATTTTGATGATGAGCGTCATGGGGTGTTGTGATGATAAGTTTTATGGAACATTGTTATCACAAGGGTTTGGAGCATTGTGATGACAGAGGTCATGGAGCATTTTGATTTCATTGTGATGACAATAGCCTGAAGCATTATGGTGATGGGCATGGTGCATTGTGATGACAGCGTTCATGGAGCATTGAGATGAAAAGGGGCATAGAGCATTGTGATTACAGGGGTCTTCGAGCATTGTGATGACAAGGGCAAGGAGCATTGTGATGAGAAGGCCATGGAGCATTCTGATGACATGTGTCATTGAGCTTTGTGATGACAAGGGCATGGAGCATTGTGATTACAGGGGTCTTGGAGCATTGTGGTGACAAGGGTCATGGAGCCTTGTGATGACAATGGTGTGGAACATTGTGATGGCAGGGGTCATGGAGCATTGTTATGACAGGTGTAATGGAGCATTGTGATGAGAAGGGCATGGAGCATTGGTCTGAAAATTTTCATGGATTATTGTGATGAGAGTGGGCATGGAGCATTGTGATGACAAGGTCACGGAACACTGTGATCCATGGGTCATGGAGGATTGTAATGACAAGGGCATGGAGCATTGTGATGAGAAGGGCATCGAACATTGTTTTTACAAACGTCATGGAGCTTTGTGATGACAAGGGCATGGAACAATGTGATGAGACCGTTCATGGAACATTGTGATTCCAAGGGTTAAGGAGCTTTGTGATGACAAAAGTCATGGAGCATTTTGATGTCAAGGGCGTGGTGCATTGTGATGAGAAGGGCAGGGAGAATTTTGATGACAGGGTCATGCAGCAATTTGATGAAAAGTGTAATGGAACATTTTGATGACAGGGGTTATAGAACATTGTGATGTCAGGGGTCATGGAGCTTTGGGATGAAAAGGGTCATGGAGCCTTTTGATGACAGGGGTTATGGAACATTGTGATGTCAGGGGTCATGGAACATTGTGATGATAAGGGGATGTAGCATTGTGATGACAGGGGTCATGCAACATTGTGATTACAGGGGTGAGGGAGTATTGTGATGACTAGTGATGGAACATTGTGATATCTCTGTTGAGAGAGCATTTTGATGAGAAGTGCATGGAGCATTGTGATTACAAGGTTTATGGAGCATTACGATGACAAGGTTGTGGACCGTTGTGGTGAAAATTACGTGGCACATTGTGATGACAAGGGTCATGGAGCATTGTTCTGACAAAGGCATGGAGCATTGTGATGACAAGGGTCACGGAGCATTGTGATGAAACGTTCATGGAGTATTGTGGTTACAAAGGTCACAGAGCCTTGTGATGATGTGGGCATGGACCACTGTGATGACAAATGTTATGAAGCATTGTGATGACTGGAGTCACAGAGCATTGTGATGACAAGGGTCATGGAGCATTGTGATGACAAGGGCATGGAGCATTGTGATGACAGGGGCATGGAGCATTGGTCTGACAAGTTTAAGAGATTATTGTGATGACAGTGGGCATGGGGCATTGTGATGACAAGGGCATGGGGCATTGTGATGAGAAGGTCATGGAGTATTGTGAAGACAGGTGTCAGGGAGCATTGTGATGACATATGTCATGGTCCATTGCGATGACAATGGCATGGAGCATTGTGATGCCAAATGTAATGGAGGATTGTGATGACAAATATAATGGAGCATTGTGATGACTAGGGCTTGGAGCATTATGATGACAAGGGCCATTGAAAATTTTCATGACAAGGTCGTGAAGCATTGTGATGACAAGGTGCTGGAGCATTGTGATGAGAAAACCATGGAGCCTTGTGAGACAAGTCTCATGGAGCATACTGATGAAAAGGGGCATGGAGCATTTTGATTAGAGTGTCTTGGAAAATTGTGATGACAAGGGCATGGAGCATTGTGATGAGAAGGCCAAGGAGCAGTCTGATGACATGCGTCATTGAGCTTTGTGATGACAAGGGCATGGAGCATTGTAATTACAGGCGTTTTGGAGCATTGTGATGAAAAAGGCATGGATCATTGTGATGAAAAAGGCATGGAGCCTTGTCATGAGAGGGTTCAAGGAGCATACAGAGAACAAGTGTCAGGGAGCATTTTGATGACAAGTGTGTTGAGCATTGTGATGACAAAGGTCATGGAGCATTGTGAAGAGAAGACCATAGATAATTGTGATGACGAGCGTCATGGGGCATTGTGATGACAAGTGTTATGGAATATGGTGATCATAAGGGTTTGGAGCAGTGTTATGACAGAGGTCATGGAGCATTTTGATTTCATTGTGATGACAATAGCCTGAAGCATTATGATGATGGGCATGGTGCATTGTGATGACAGGGTTCATGGATCATTGAAATAAAAAGGGACATGGAGCATTGTGATTACAGGTGTCTGGGAGCATTGTGATGAGAAGGGTCATGGAGCCTTGTGATGACAAGGCCATGGAACATCGTGATGGCAGGGATCATGGAGCATTGTTATCACAGGGGTAATGGAGCATTGTGATGGCAAGGGCATGGAGCATTCTGATGACATGCATCATGGAGCTCTGTGATGACAAGGGCATGTAGCACTGTGATTACAGGTGTCTTGGAGCATTGTGATGACAAGGGTCATGGAGCCTTGTGATGACAAGGCCGTGGAACGTTGTGATGGCAGGGGTCATGGAGCATTATTATGACAGGGGTAATGGAGCATTGTGATGACAAGGGCATGGAACATTTGTCTGAAAAGTTTCATGGATTATTGTGATGAGAGTGGGCATGGAGCATTGTGATGACAAGGGCACGGAACACAGTGATACATGGGTCATGGAGGATTGTAATGACAAGGGCATGGAGCATTGTGATGAGAAGGGCATCGAGCAGTGTGATGACAAGCACCATGGAGCTTTTTGATGACAATTGCATGGAACAATGTGATGAGAGGTTTCATGGAGTATTGTGATGACAATGGCATGGAGCATTGTGATGCCAAGGGTCATGGAGCTTTGTGATGACAAAGGTCATGGAGCATTTTGATGACAAGGGCGTGGTGCATTGTGATGAGAAGGGCAGGGAGCATTGTGATGACATTGTCATGGACCAATTTGATGAAAAGGGTCATGGAACATTTTGATGAGAGGCGTTATGTAACATTGTGATGTCAGGAGTCATGGAGCATTTTGATTAAAAGGGTCATGGAGCATTTTGATGACAGGGGTTATGGAACATTGTGATGTCAGGGATCATCGAACATTGTGATGATAAGTGCATGTAGCATTGTGATGACAGGAGTCATGGAACATTGTGATGACAGGGTTGAGGGAGTATTGTGATGAATAGTGATGTAACATTGTGATATCAGTGGTGAGAGAGCATTTTGATTTGAACTGCATGGAGCATTGTGATGACAAGGTTTATGGAGCATTGTGATGACAAGATTGTGGAGCACTGTGACGGCAAGCGCATGGTGCATTGTGATGACATGGGTCATGGAGCATTGTGCTGACAAGCGCATGGAGCATTGTGATGACAAGGGTCATGGAGCATTGTGCTGAGAAAGGCATAGAGCATTGTGATGACAAGGGTCAAAGAGCATTGTGATGAAAAGTTCATGAAGCATTGTGGTTAAAAAGGTCACAGAGACTGTTGATGACAAGGGCATGGACCACTGTGATGACAAAGGTCATGAAGCCTTGTGATGACTGGAGTCACGGAGCATTGTCATGACAGGGGTCAAGGAGCATTGTGATAACAAGGGCTTGGGGCATTGTGATGACAAGGGCATGGAGCATTGGTCTAATAAGTTTCATGGCTTATTGCGATGACAGTTGGAATGGCGCATTGTGATGACAAGGGCATGGAGCATTGTGATGACCAGGTCATTCATTATTGTGAAGACAGGTGTCAGGGAGCATTGTGATGTCATATGTAATGGCCCATTGTGATGACAATGCCATGGAGCATTGTGATGCCAAGTGTCATGGAGGATTCTGATGACAAAGGTAATGGAGCATTGTGATGACAATGGCTTGGAGCATTGTGATGACAAGGGTCAGGGAGCATTGTGCTGACAAGTGCATGGAAAATTGTGATGACAAGGGACATGGAGCATTCTGATGACAAGCTTGTGGAGTATTTTGATGACAATGGCATGGAGCATTGTGTTGAAAATGGCATGGTGCATTTTGATGAAAAAGGCATGGAGCCTTTTTGTGACAGGGTTCAAGGAGCATTCCGACGACAAGTGTCAGGGAGCATTGTGATGACAAGTGTATCGAGAATTGTGATGACAAAGGTCATGGAGCATTGTGATGAAAAGGGCATGGAGTATTGTGATGACAGGCATCATGGAGCATTGTGATGACAAGTGTTATGGAACATTGTGATCACAAGGGTTTGGAGCATTGTGATGACAGAGGTCATGGATCATTTTGATTTCAAGGAGCATGGAGCATTGTGATGACAAGGGCATGGAGCAATGTGATCCCAAGGTTCATGGAGGATTGTGATGGCAATGGTAATGGAGTATTGTGATGACAAGTGCATAGAACATTGTAATGACAAGGTCATGTAGCATTTTGCTGACAAAGGCATGGAGCATTGTGATGACAGGTGTCATGGAGCACTGTGATGACAAGCGTCACGGAGCATTGTGATTACAGGGGTCATGGAGCATTGGGATGACAAGGGCATGCATCATTGTGATGACAAGTGTCATGGAGCATTGGGCTGAAAATGTTCATGGAGTATTGTGATGACAGGGGTCATGGAGCATTGTGATGACTAGGGAATGGAGCATTGTGATGACAAGAGTCCCGGATCATTGTGTTGTCAGTTGATATTGAGCGTTGTGATGACTGTGGTCATGGAGAATTGTGATGATATTGGTCATGGAGCATTGTGATGAGAAGGTCATGGAGCATTGGGCTGAAAATGTTCATGGAGTATTGTGATGACAGGGGTCATGGAGCATTGTGATGATAAGGGAATGGGGCATTTTGATGACAATGTCCTGGAGCATTGTGATGAGTAGACCATGGAGCCTTGTGATGACAAGTCTCATGGAGCATTCTGATGAAAAGGGGCATGGACCATTGTGATTACAGGGGTCTTGGAGCATTGTGATCACAAGGGCATGGAGCATTGTGATGAGAAGGCCATGGAGCATTCTGATGACATGCATCATGGAACTTTGTGATGACAAGGGCATGGAGCATTGTGATTACAGGGGTCTTGGAGCATTGTGATGAAAATGGCATGGATCATTGTGATGAAAAAGGCATGGAGCCTTGTCATGAAAGGGTTCAGGGAGCATACTGATGGCAAGAGTCAGGGAGCATTGTGATGACATGTGTATTGTGCATTGTGATGACAAATGTCATGGGGCATTGTGATGAGAAGTCCATGGATAATTGTGATGAGTAGCGTCATGGGGTATTGTGATGACAAGTGTTATGGAACATTGTGATCACAAGGGTTTGGAGCATTGTGATGACAGAGGTCATGGAACATTTTGATTTCATTGTGATGACAAGAGCATGAAGCATTATGATGATGGGCATGGTGCATTGTGATGACAGGGTTCATGGAGCATTGTGATGAAAGGTGGCATGGAGCTTTGGTCTGACAAGTTTCATGGATTATTTTGATGACATTGGGCATGGCACATTGTGATGACAAGGGCATGGAGCATTGTGATGACAAGGTCATGGAGTATTGTGAAGACAGGTGTCAGGGAGCATTGTGATGACATATTTCATGTTCCATTGTGATGACAATAGCACGGAGCATTGTGATGCCAAGTGTCATGGAGGATTGTTGTGACAAAGGTAAAGGAGCATTGTGATGATAAGCGCATGGAGCATTGAGATGACAAGGGCCATTGATAATTTTAATGTCCATGTCGTGAAACATTGTGATGACAAGCGCATGGAGCTTCCTATGACAGGGGTCATGGAGCATTGCGATGACAAGTGCATGGAGTATTGTTATGACAAGAGCATATAACATTGTGATGAGAAGTGCCATGGAGCATTGTGATGACAAGGACGTGGAGAATTGTGAGGACAAGGGACATTGAGCTATGAGATGACCAGGGCATGGAGCATTGTGATGGCAAAACCGTGGAGCATTGTGATGAGAAGACCTTGGGTAATTGTGATGATGAGCATCATGGAGCACTGTAATGACAAGGGGAATGAAGCATTGTGATGACAGGTGTCAGGGAGCATTGTGATGACAGGGGTCATGGAGCATTGTGATGACAAGGTCATGGAGCATTGTGATGACAAGGGTACGGAACATTGTGATGAAAAATGCCATTGAGAATTTTGATGATAAAGTCGTGAAGCATTGTGATGACAAACACTTGGAGCTTGCTATGACAGGGGTCATGGAACATTGCAATGACAAGTGCATGGAGAATTGTGATGAAACGAGCATGTAACTTTGTGATGAGAAGTGTCATGTAGCATTGTGATGACAAGTACGTGGAGAATTGTTATGACAAGGGACATGGAGCATTGTGATAACCAGGGAATGGAGCACTGTGATGACAGGGGTCATGGAGCATTATTATGACAAGGGCCATGGTGCATTCTGATATAAGATATCACTTATGAAGGGACTGTAAACCTGGCTACATATGAACTGAATTAGGAAAGAGAACAGAGTCTCAGATTTAGAAAACATTCTTATGCTTGCTTAAGAGGGAAGGAGAGGTGGGGAGACACACAAAACCAGAGTTTGATATTATCACAGATACCGTTCCATAATCCAAATACAGAAGAGACAAGCCCGACTCCTTCCTCAGTGAATGGGACTCAACACCCCTATTCCCCACAGAGAAATATATCTGACTAGTAAGGATCTTAAAACCTATGTATTGATATGTCTCCATAAGGGAACCAAGTGTGTCTAGAATGACATAAGCACGGCAGTGAGAATCAGCTCAAACCCACTATAAAAAGGAATTTCAAAACAAAACAAAGAAACTGTGAAATTCTTACACAATACCTTCAGGGGTTCTGATGAAACTTGGAATGACCCTATCTACAACAACAGCTGGATGTGGCATAAGGCTGTTCACTTGGGACTGAGAGGATTGGTGAGATTGTGTGTGAAAATGCAGACGCTTTAAAGCAATAATGCCTGCCACTGATTCCATGGTTCCCAACTCTCCAGGTAAAGGGAATATCACTACAGTTATAACATGTATGGGAAACCTAGAGAATGGACACCCTCTGATGGTGAAAGGTTTCTAAAACTCTACTAATTTTTTTCTCTCCATGTGCTCCAGCTTGACATTCCAACTGCTTTAATATCAATCTCCCAACTTGGAGAGTCAGCCCCTATAACCTCCTGGTTCGCACATTTGGCATATTGTGGAGAGGATATAAGGGAAGAGGGAGAACCAATGAGAGAGTAGCTGTAGGCATTTGGACGGCCACATGTCACTCTAATTTCCCGTCATGAAGAAGAATTAACCAAACTCTGAGCCTGCCCCACACCCATAACTATTATAGGTCCTGAAGCAAAATTGTGGGTTTGCGGTCAGCTCACAAAAACACAAGTTGAAAAATGGAGCTCAGGGGCACAGCAATTCACTAACTTGCAGAGTTATAGAGGACTACTCTCTTCCAAAAATCTGTTGAGGAGAAGCCATGAGGCGGACTTGAAAATGAGGGAGATTTGCACGAAACAGATTTCCAGAAGTACATTGGAATCGCCTTTAAACACAGGAAAAGCATCACAACTTCGACAATTATGGAATTGTCCATAAAGGGCGCATGCGTTTTCTCCTGAATATATTCAGGAGAAAACGCATACACCCATTTTGGCCAACCAAGCAACCGCACAATGCAAATCTGCACTACAAAGAAGTATCACTTCCCACCAGTCAAAAGGGATATCCGTAAAATGTGTAAAAACCAGAAAGGCAAGAGGGGCTCTGGAGAACAGGGAGCCTTGTTATGCTGATGGGTGGGATGTAGATTGCCAACAGCCACTCTGGAGGAGTGCTTTGTGTTCCCTAAAAGAATTAAGCAACAGAGCTTCACAACCTAAGGCACTTCCAGTCATGGGAATATACCTTGGGAAAATTGAAAATCAATAAGACACAGCCAACCCAAAATATAGGGCAGCACTGCTTACAAGAACCTCGACTTCAGGACACCTTAAATAACCCAGGAAAGACAAAAATGGTAAAGAAATTGTGGAACATACGTATGATGGAATATCCCTCTGCCATGAAGTCAATGTCATAAGGCCAGTAGCAGCATAATGACGGGATTCATGTACCATGATTCTAACTGAAAAAATCACACAGAAAAAGAAACTTATCATAAGATATCACTTATGAAGGGTGTATAAACATGGCTACACATGGAATGAATTAGGAAAGGGAACAGAGTCTCATATATAGAAAACACTCTTAGGCATGCTTAAGGGGAAAGCAGAGGTGGGGTGATGAATAAAACAAGAGTTTGATATTTGCACAGGTACGGTTCCATAATCCAAATACAGAATAGACAAGACCTACTACTTCCTCTGTGAACGGGACTCAAAACCCCATATTTCCCGCAGAGGAATATATCTTACTAGTATGAATCTTAAAACCTATGTATTGATATGTCTCCGTAAGGGAATCAAGTGTGTCTAGAATGGCATAAACATGGCAGCGAGAATCAGCTCAAACCCACTATAAAAAGGAATTTCAAAAACAAAACAAAAAAACTGGGAAATTCATTACAATTACTTCAGGGTCTCTGATGAAACCTGGAATGACCCTATCTACAATGACAGCTGGATGTGGCATAAGGAGGGACACTAGGGACTGAGAGGATTGATGAGATTGGGTGAGCAAATACAGACCCTTTAAAGCAATAATGCATGGCACCCATTTCATGGGTTTCAACTCTCCAGGTTGAAGGGAATATTACTATAGTTATAACATGTACGGGAAACGTAGAGAACGGACACACTGTGAATACGAAAGGCTTCTAATACTCAACGAATAGTCCCTCTCCTGGTGCTCCGGTATGACTTTCCATCTGCTTTACTATCAATCTCCCAACTAGGAGAGACAGCCCCTTTAACCTCCTGGTTCGCACAGGTTGCCAATTTGGCAGAGGATGAAAGGGAAGAGGGAGAACCAATGAGAGAGTAGCTGTTAGACATTTGGACGGGCACATATCACTGTAATTTCCTGGCAGGAAGAAGAATTAACCAAACTCTCAGCCCCCCACCGGGAACCAGCATAGGTCCTGAACCAAAATTTTGGACTTGCGGTCAGCTCACCTAAAACGAGTTGAAAAATGGAGCTCAGGGGTACAGCAATTCACAAACTGGCCGAGTAATAAAGGACAACTGTCGTCCAAAAATCTGTTGAGGGAAGGCAACGAGGCGGAATTGAAAGTGAGGCAGAAGAGCAGGAAACAGATTTCAAGAAGTACGGTGGAATCGCCTTTAAAGCACAGGAAGAGGGGCACAACTGCGAAAATGATGCACTTGGCCAAAAATGGCGTATGCGTTTTCTCCTGAATATATTCCAGAGAATACGCATACGCCCTTTTTGGCCAAGCAAGCAAGTGGGCAATGCAAATCTGCACTACAAAGAAGTATCACTTCCCACCATTCAAAAGGGACATCCACAAAATGTGTAAAAACCAGAAAGGCAAGACAGGCCCTGGAGAACAGGGAGCCTTGTTATGCTGATGGGCGGGATGTAAATTGACAACTGCCTCTCTGGAGGAGTGTATTGTGTTCCCTAAAACAAGTAAACAACAGAGCTACAGAGCCAAGGGCACTTCCAGTCTAGGGAATATACCTTGGGAAAACTGAAAATCAATAAGACAGAGCCACCCCAAAATTTAAGGCCGCACTGCTTACAAGGACCTCAACTTGGGTACACCTTAAATATCCCAGGAAATATAAAAATGGTTCAAAAAATTGTGGTAGTTACGTACGATGGAATATCCCTCAGCCATGAAATCAATGTCATAAGACCAGTAGCAGCAAAATGGGTGGATTCAGGTACGATGATTCTAAGTGAAATAAGTCACACAGAAAAAGAAACTTATCATAAGATATCACTTATGAAGATCCTGTAAACATGGCTACACTTGAACTGAGTTAGGAAAGAGAACAGTGTCTCACATTTAGAAAACACTCTTATGCCTGCTTAAGTGGTAAGGAGAGGTGGGGTGATGCATAAAACCAGAGTTTGATATAAGCACAGGTACCGTTCCAAAAACCAACTATGGAATAGACAAGACCTACACCTTCCTCAGTGAAAGGGACTCAAAACCCCATATTTCCCGCAGAGGAATATATCTGACTAGTAAGAATCTTAAAACGTATGTATTGATATGTCTCCGTAAGGGAATCAAGTGTGTCTAGACTGGCATAAACATGGCAGCGAGAATCAGCTCAAACCCACTATAAAAAGGAATTTCAAAAACAAAACAAAAAAACTGGGAAATTCTTTACAATTCCTTCAGGGTCTCTGATGAAACCTGGAATGACCCTATCTACAACGACAGCTGGATGTGGCATAAGGCTGGACACTTGGGACTGAGACGATTGGTGAGATTGGGTGAGCAAATGCAGACCCTTTAAAGCAATAATGCATGGCACCCATTCCATGGGTCCCAACTCTCCAGGTGGAAGGGAATATTACTACAGCTATAACATGTACGGGAAACCTAAGGAACGGACACACTGTGAATACGAAAGGTTTCTAAAACTCAACGAATAGTCCCTCTCCTGGTGCTCCGGCTTGACTTTCCACCTGCTTTACTATCAACCTCCCAACTTGGAGAGACAGCCCCTTTAACCTCCTGGTTCGCACAGGTTTCCAATTTGGCAGAGGATGAAAGGGAAGAGGGAGAACCAATGAGAGAGTAGCTGTTAGGCATTTGGACGGGCACATATCACTGTAATTTCCCGGCAGGAAGAAGAATTAACCAAAGTCTCAGCCACCCACCGGGAACCAGTATAGGTCCTGAACCAAAATTTTGGACTTGCGGTCAGCTCACCAAAAACGAGTTGAAAAATGGAGCTCAGGGGCACAGCAATTCACAAACTGGCCGAGAAATAAAGAACAACTATCGTCCAAAAATCTGTTGAGGGAAGGCAACGAGGCGGACTTGAAAGCGAGGCAGAATAGCAGGAAACAGATTTCAAGAGGTACGTTGGAATCGCCTTTAAAGCACAGGAAGAGGGGCACAACTTCGACAATGATGCACTTGGCTAAAAAGGGCGTATGCGTTTTCTCCTGAATATATTCAGGAGAAAACGCATACGCCCTTTTTGGCCAAGCAAGCAAGCGGGCAATGCAAATCTGCACTACAAAGAAGTATCACTTCCCACCGGTCAAAAGGGACATCCACAAAATGTGTAAAAACCAGAAAGGGAAGACAGGCCCCGGAGAACAGGGAGCCTTGTTATGCTGTTGGGCGGGATGTAAATTGCCAACTGCATCTCTGAAGGAGTGCATTGTGTTCCCTAAAACAAGTAAAGAACAGAGCTACAGAGACAAGGGCACTTCCAGTCTAGGTAATATACATTGGGAAAACTGAAAATCAATAAGACAGAGCCACCCCAAAATTTAGGGCTGCACTGCTTACAAGGACATCAACTTGGGTACACCTTAAATATCCCAAGAAATATAAAAATGGTTCAAAAAATTGTGGTACTTACGTACGATGGAATATCCCTCAGCCATGAAATCAATGTCATAAGACCAGTAGCAGCAAAATGGGTGGATTCAGGTACGATGATTCTAAATGAAATAAGTCACACAGAAAAAGAAACTTATCATAAGATATCACTTATGAAGATCCTGTAAACTTGGCTACACTTGAACTGAGTTAGGAAATAGATCAGTGTCTCACATTTAGAAAACACTCTTATGCCTGCTTAAGGGAAAGGAGAGGTGGGGTGATGCATAAAACCAGAGTTTGATATAAGCACAGGTACCGTTCCAAAAACCAACTATGGAATAGACAAGACCTACACCTTCCTCAGTGAAAGGGACTCAAAACCCCATATTTCCCGCAGAGGAATATATCTGACTAGTAAGAATCTTAAAACCTATGTATTGATTTGTCTCCGTAAGGGAATCAAGTGTGTCTAGACTGGCATAAACATGGCAGCGAGAATCAGCTGAAACCCACTATTAAAAGGAATTTCAAAAACAAAACAAAAAAACTGGGAAATTCTTTACAATTCCTTCAGGGTCTCTGATGAAACCTGGAATGACCCTATCTACAACGACAGCTGAATGTGGCATAAGGCTGGACACTTGGGACTGAGAAGATTGGTGAGATTGGGTGAGCAAATGCAGACCCTTTAAAGCAATAATGCATGGCACCCATTCCATGGGTCCCAACTCTCCAGGTTGAAGGGAATATTACTACAGCTATAACAAGTACGGGAAACCTAGAGAACGGACACACTCTGAATACAAAAGGTTTCTAAATCTCAAAGAATTGTCCCTCTCCTGGTGCTCCTGTTTGACTTTCCATCTGCTTTACTATCAACCTCCCAACTTGGAGAGACAGCCCCTTTAACCTCCTGTTTCACACAGGTTGCCAATTTGGCAGAGGATGAAAGGGAAGAGGGAGAACCAATGAGAGAGTAGCTGTTAGGAATTTGGACGGGCATATATCACTGTAATTTCCCGGCAGGAAGAAGAATTAACCAAAGTCTCAGCCACCCACCGGGAACCAGTATAGGTCCTGAACCAAACTTTTGGAATTGCGGTCAGCTCATCAAAAACGAGTTGAAAAATGGAGCTCAGGGACACAGCAATTCACAAACTGGCTGAGTAATAAACGACAACTATCGTCCAAAAATCTGTTGAGGGAAGGCAACGAGGCGGACTTGAAAGCGAGGTACAATAGCAGGAAACAGATTTCAAGAGGTACGTTGGAATCGCCTTTAAAGCACAGGAAGAGGGGCACAACTTCGACAAAGATACACTTGGCCAAAAAGGGCGTATGCGTTTTCTCCTGAATATATTCACGAGAAAACGCATATGCCATTTTTGCCAAAGCAAGCAAGCGGGCAATGCAAATCTGCACTACAAAGAAGTATCACTTCCCACTGGTCAAAAGGGACATCCACAAAATGTGTAAAAACCAGAAAGGCAAGACAGGCCCTGGAGAACAGGGAGCCTTTTTATGCTGATGGGCGGGATGTAAATTGCCAACTGCCTCTCTGGAGGAGTACATTGTGTTCCCTAAAACAAGTAAAGAACAGAGCTACAGAGCCAAGGGCACTCCCAGTCTAGGGAATATACCTTGGGAAAACTGAAAATCAATAAGACAGAGCCACCCCAAAATTTAGGGCTGCACTGCTTACAAGAACCTCAACTTGGGTACACCTTAAATATCCCAGGAAATATAAAAATGGTTCAAAAAATTGTGGTATCTACGTACCACCGAATATCCCTCAGCCATGAAATCAATGTCATAAGACCAGTAGCAGCAAAATGGGTGGATTCAGGTACGATGATTCTAAGTGAAATAAGTCACACAGCAAAAGAAACTTATCATAAGATATCACTTATGAAGATCCTGTAAACATGTCTACACTTGAACTGAGTTAGGAAAGAGAACAGTGTCTCACATTTAGAAAACACTCTTATGCCTGCTTAAGGGGGAAGGAGAGGTGGGGTGATGCATAAAACCAGAGTTTGATATAAGCAGAGGTACCGTTCCAAAAACCAACTATGGAATAGACAAGACCTACACCTTCCTCAGTGAAAGGGACTCAAAACCCCATATTTCCCGCAGAGGAATATATCTGACTAGTAAGAATCTTAAAACCTCTGTATTGATATGTCTCCGTAAGGGAATCAAGTGTGTCTAGACTGGCATAAACATGGCAGCGAGAATCAGCTCAAACCCACTATAAAAAGGAATTTTAAAAACAAAACAAAAAAACTGGAAAATTCTTTACAATTCCTTCAGGGTCTCTGATGAAACCTGGAATGACCCTATCTACAATGACAGCTGGATATGGCATAAGGAGGGACACTTGGGACTGAGACGATTGGTGAGATTGGGTGAGCAAATGCAGACCCTATAAAGCACAAATGCCTGGCACCCATTCCATGGGTCCCAACTCTCCAGGTTGAAGGGAATATTACTACAGCTATAACATGTACGGGAAAACTAGAGAACGGACCCACTGTGAATACGAAAGGTTTCTAAAACTCAACGAATAGTCCCTCTCCTGGTGCTCCGGTTTGACTTTCCATCTGCTTTACTATCAATCTCCCAACTTGGAGAGACAGCCCCTTTAACCTCCTGGTTCCCATAGGTTGCCAATTTGGCAGAGGATGAAAGGGAAGAGGGAGAACCAATGAGAGGGTAGCTGTTAGGCATTTGGACGGGCACATATCACTCTAACTTCCCGGCAGGAAGAAGAATTAACCAAAGTCTCAGCCCCCCACCGGGAACCAGCATAGGTCCTGAACCAAAATGTTGGACTTGCGGTCAGCTAACCAAAAACGAGTTCAAAAATGGAGCTCAGGGGCACAGCAATTCACAAACTGGCCGAGTAATAAAGGACAACTATCGTCCAAAAATCTGTTGAGGGAAGGCAACGAGGCGGACTTGAAAGCGAGGCAGAATAGCAGGAAACAGATTTCAAGAGGTACGTTGGAATCGCCTTTAAAGCACAGGAAGAGGGGCACAACTTCGACAATGATGCACTTGGCCAAAAAGGGCGTATGCGTTTTCTCCTGAATATATTCAGGAGAAAACGCATACGCCCTTTTTGGCCAAGCAAGCAAGCGGGCAATGCAAATCTGCACTACAAAGAAGTATCACTTCCCACCGGTCAAAAGGGACATCCACAAAATGTGTAAAAACCAGAAAGGCAAGACAGGCCCTGGAGAACAGGGAGCCTTGTTATGCTGATGGGCGGGATGTAAATTGACAACTGCCTCTCTGGAGGAGTGCATTGTGTTCCCTAAATCAAGTAAACAACAGAGCTACAGAGCCAAGGGCACTTCCAGTCTAGGGAATATACCTTGGGAAAACTGAAAATCAATAAGACAGAGCCACCCCCAAATTTAGGGCTGCACTGCTTACAAGGATCTCAACTTGGGTACACCTTAAATATCCCAGGAAATATAAAAATGGTTCAAAAAATTGTCGTACTTACGTATGATGTAATATCCCTCAGCCATGAAATCAATGTCATAAGACCAGTAGCAGCAAAATGGGTGGATTCAGGTACGATGATTCTAAGTGAAATGAGTCACACAGAAAAAGAAACTTATCATAAGATATCACTTATGAAGATCCTGTAAACATGGCTACACTTGAACTGAGTTAGGAAAGAGAAGAGTGTCTCACATTTAGAAAACACTCTTATGCCTGCTTAAGGGGGAAGGAGATGTGGGGTGATGCATAAAACCAGAGTTTGATATAAGCACAGGTACCGTTCCAAAAACCAACTATGGAATAGACAAGACCTACACCTTCCTCAGTGAAAGGGACTCAAAACCCCATATTTCCCGCAGAGGAATATATCTGACTAGTGAGAATCTTAAAACCTATGTATTGATATGTCTCCATAAGGGAATCAAGTGTGTCTAGACTGGCACAAACATGGCAGCGAGAATCAGCTCAAACCCACTATAAAAAGGAATTGCAAAAACAAAAGAAGGAAACTGGGAAATTCTTTACAATTACTTCAGGGTCGCTGATGAAACCTGGAATGACCCTATCTACAACGACAGCTGGATGTGGCATAAGGCTGGACACTTGGGACTGAGATGATTGGTGAGATTGGGTGAGCAAATGCAGACCCTTTAAAGCAATAATGCATGGCACCCATTCCATGGGTCCCAACTCTCCAGGTTGAAGGGAATATTACTACAGTTATAACATGTACCGGAAACCTAGAGAACGGACACACTGTGAATACGAAAGGTATCTATAACTCAACGAATAGTCCCTCTCCCGGTGCTCCGGTTTGACTTTCCATCTGCTTTACTATCAATCTCCCAACTTGGAATGACAGCCGCTTTTACCTCCTGGTTCGCACAGGTTTCCAATTTGGCAGAGGATGAAAGGGAAGAGGGAGAACCAATGAGAGAGTAGCTGTTAGGCATTTGGACGGGCATATATCACTCTAACTTCCCGGCAGGAAGAAGAATTAACCAAAGTCTCAGCCACCCACCGGGAACCAGTATAGTTCCTGAACCAAAATTTTGGACTTGCGGTCAGCTCACCAAAAACGAGTTGAAAAATGGAGCTCAGGGGCACAGCAATTCACAAACTGGCCGAGTAATAAAGGACAACTATCGTCCAAAAATCTGTTGAGGGAAGGCAACGAGGTGGACTTTAAAGCGAGGCAGAATAGCAGTAAACAGATTTCAAGAGGTACGTTGGAATCGCCTTTAAAGCACAGGAAGAGGGGCACAACTTCGACAATGATGCACTTGGCCAAAAAGGGCGTATGCATTTTCTCCTGAATATATTCAGGAGAAAATGCATACGCCCTTTTTGGCCAAGCAAGCAAGCGGGCAATGCAAATCTGCACTACAAAGAAGTATCACTTCCCACCGGTCAAAAGGGACATCCACAAAATGTGTAAAAACCAGAAAGGCAAGACAGGCCCTGGAGAACAGGGAGCCTTGTTATGCTGATGGGCGGGAAGTAAATTGCCAACTGCCTCTCTGGAGGAGTGCATTGTGTTCCCTAAAACAAGTAAAGAACAGAGCTACAGAGCCAAGGGCACTTCCAGTCTAGGGAATATTCCTTGGGAAAACTGAAAATCAATAAGACAGAGCCACCCCAAAATTTAGGGCTGCACTGCTTACAAGGACCTCAACTTGGGTACACCTTAAATATCCCAGGAAATATAAAAATGGTTCAAAAAATTGTGGTACTTATGTACGATGGAATATCCCTCAGCTATGAAATCAATGTCATAAGACCAGTAGCAGCAAAATGGGTGGATTCAGGTACGATGATTCTAAGTGAAATAAGTCACACAGAAAAAGAAACTTATCATAAGATATCACTTATGAAGATCCTGTAAACATGGCTACACTTGAACTGAGTTAGGAAAGAGAACAGTGTCTCACATTTAGAAAACACTCTTATGCCTGCTTAAGGGGGAAGGAGAGGTGGGGTGATGCATAAAACCAGAGTTTGATATAAGCACAGGTACCATTCCAAAAACCAACTATGGAATAGACAAGACCTACACCTTCCTCAGTGAAAGGGACTCAAAACCCCATATTTCCCGCAGAGGAATATATCTGACTAGTAAGAATCTTAAAACCTATGGATTGATATGTCTCCGTAAGGGAATCAAGTGTGTCTAGAGTGGCATAAACATGGCAGCGAGAATCAGCTCAAACTCACTATAAAAAGGAATTGCAAAAACAAAACAAAAAAACTGGGAAATTCTTTACAATTCCTTCAGGGTCTCTGATGAAACCTGGAATGACCCTATCTACAACGACAGCTGGATGTGGCATAAGGCTGGAATCTTGGGATTGAGAGGATTGGTGAGATTGGGTGAGCAAATGCAGACCCTTTAAAGCAATAATGCATGGCACCCATTCCATGGGTCCCAACTCTCCAGGTTGAAGGGAATATTACTACAGTTATAAAATGTACCGGAAACCTAGAGAACGGACACACTGTGAATACAAAAGGTTTCTAAAACTCAACGAATAGTCCCTCTCCTGCTGCTCCGGTTTGACTTTCCATCTGCTTTACTATCAACCTCCCAACTTGGAGAGACAGCCCCTTTGACCTCCTGGTTCGCACAGGTTGCCAATTTGGCAGAGGATGAAAGGGAAGAGGGAGAACCAATGAGAGAGTAGCTGTTAGGCATTTGGACGGGCACATATCACTGTAAGTTCCCGGCAGGAAGAAGAATTAACCAAAGTCTCAGCCACCCACCGGGAACCAGTATAGGTCCTGAACCAAAATTTTGGACTTGCGGTCAGCTCACCAAAAACGAGTTGAAAAATGGAGCTCAGGGGCACAGCAATTCACAAACTGGCCGAGCAATAAAGGACAACTATCGTCCAAAAATCTGTTGAGGGAAGGCAACGAGGCGGACTTGAAAGCGTGGCAGAATAGCAGGAAACAGATTTCAAGAGGTACGTTGGAATCACCTTTAAAGCACAGGAAGAGGGGCAAAACTTCGACAATGATTCATTTGGCCAAAAAGGGCATATGCGTTTTCTCCTGAATATATTCAGGAGAAAACGCATATGCCCTTTTTGGCCAAGCAAGCAAGTGGGCAATGCAAATCTGCACTACAAAGAAGTATCACTTCCCACCGGTCAAAAGGGACATCCACAAAATGTGTAAAAATCAGAAAGGCAGGAAAGGCCCTGGAGAACAGGGAGCCTTGTTATGCTGATGGGCGGGAAGTAAATTACCAACTGCCTCTCTGGAGGAGTACATTGTGTTCCCTAAAAGAAGTAAAAAACAGAGCTACAGAGCCAAGGGCACTTCCAGTCTAGGGAATATACCTTGGGAAAACTGAAAATCAATAAGACAGAGCCACCCCAAAATTTAGGGCTGCACTGCTTACAAGGACCTCGACTTGGGTACACATTAAATATCCCAGGAAATATAAAAATGGTTCAAAAAATTGTGGTACTTACGTACGATGGAATATCCCTCAGCCATGAAATCAATGTCATAAGACCAGTAGAAGCAAAATGGGTGGATTCAGGTACGATGATTCTAAGTGAAATAAGTCACACAGAAAAAGAAACTTATCATAAGATATCACTTATGAAGATCCTGTAAACATGGCTACACTTGAACTGAGTTAGGAAAGAGAACAGTGTCTCACATTTAGAAAACACTCTTATGCCTGCTTAAGGGGGAAGGAGAGGTGGGGTGATGCATAAAACCAGAGTTTGATATAAGCACAGGTACCATTCCAAAAACCAACTATGGAATAGACAAGACCTACACCTTCCTCAGTGAAAGGGACTCAAAACCCCATATTTCCCGCAGAGGAATATATCTGACTAGTAAGAAACTTAAAACCTATGTATTGATATGTCTCCATAAGGGAATCAAGTGTGTCTAGACTGGCACAAACATGGCAGCGAGAATCAGCTCAAACCCACTATAAAAAGGAATTGCAAAAACAAAAGAAGGAAACTGGGAAATTCTTTACAATTACTTCAGGGTCGCTGATGAAACCTGGAATGACCCTATCTACAACGACAGCTGGATGTGGCATAAGGCTGGACACTTGGGACTGAGATGATTGGTGAGATTGGGTGAGCAAATGCAGACCCTTTAAAGCAATAATGCATGGCACCCATTCCATGGGTCCCAACTCTCCAGGTTGAAGGGAATATTACTACAGTTATAACATGTACCGGAAACCTAGAGAACGGACACACTGTGAATACGAAAGGTATCTATAACTCAACGAATAGTCCCTCTCCCGGTGCTCCGGTTTGACTTTCCAGCTGCTTTACTATCAATCTCCCAACTTGGAATGACAGCCGCTTTTACCTCCTGGTTCGCACAGGTTTCCAATTTGGCAGAGGATGAAAGGGAAGAGGGAGAACCAATGAGAGAGTAGCTGTTAGGCATTTGGACGGGCATATATCACTCTAACTTCCCGGCAGGAAGAAGAATTAACCAAAGTCTCAGCCACCCACCGGGAACCAGTATAGTTCCTGAACCAAAATTTTGGACTTGCGGTCAGCTCACCAAAAACGAGTTGAAAAATGGAGCTCAGGGGCACAGCAATTCACAAACTGGCCGAGTAATAAAGGACAACTATCGTCCAAAAATCTGTTGAGGGAAGGCAACGAGGTGGACTTTAAAGCGAGGCAGAATAGCAGTAAACAGATTTCAAGAGGTACGTTGGAATCGCCTTTAAAGCACAGGAAGAGGGGCACAACTTCGACAATGATGCACTTGGCCAAAAAGGGCGTATGCATTTTCTCCTGAATATATTCAGGAGAAAACGCATACGCCCTTTTTGGCCAAGCAAGCAAGCGGGCAATGCAAATCTGCACTACAAAGAAGTATCACTTCCCACCGGTCAAAAGGGACATCCACAAAATGTGTAAAAACCAGAAAGGCAAGACAGGCCCTGGAGAACAGGGAGCCTTGTTATGCTGATGGGCGGGAAGTAAATTGCCAACTGCCTCTCTGGAGGAGTGCATTGTGTTCCCTAAAACAAGTAAAGAACAGAGCTACAGAGCCAAGGGCACTTCCAGTCTAGGGAATATTCCTTGGGAAAACTGAAAATCAATAAGACAGAGCCACCCCAAAATTTAGGGCTGCACTGCTTACAAGGACCTCAACTTGGGTACACCTTAAATATCCCAGGAAATATAAAAATGGTTCAAAAAATTGTGGTACTTATGTACGATGGAATATCCCTCAGCTATGAAATCAATGTCATAAGACCAGTAGCAGCAAAATGGGTGGATTCAGGTACGATGATTCTAAGTGAAATAAGTCACACAGAAAAAGAAACTTATCATAAGATATCACTTATGAAGATCCTGTAAACATGGCTACACTTGAACTGAGTTAGGAAAGAGAACAGTGTCTCACATTTAGAAAACACTCTTATGCCTGCTTAAGGGGGAAGGAGAGGTGGGGTGATGCATAAAACCAGAGTTTGATATAAGCACAGGTACCATTCCAAAAACCAACTATGGAATAGACAAGACCTACACCTTCCTCAGTGAAAGGGACTCAAAACCCCATATTTCCCGCAGAGGAATATATCTGACTAGTAAGAATCTTAAAACCTATGGATTGATATGTCTCCGTAAGGGAATCAAGTGTGTCTAGAGTGGCATAAACATGGCAGCGAGAATCAGCTCAAACTCACTATAAAAAGGAATTGCAAAAACAAAACAAAAAAACTGGGAAATTCTTTACAATTCCTTCAGGGTCTCTGATGAAACCTGGAATGACCCTATCTACAACGACAGCTGGATGTGGCATAAGGCTGGAATCTTGGGACTGAGAGGATTGGTGAGATTGGGTGAGCAAATGCAGACCCTTTAAAGCAATAATGCATGGCACCCATTCCATGGGTCCCAACTCTCCAGGTTGAAGGGAATATTACTACAGTTATAAAATGTACCGGAAACCTAGAGAACGGACACACTGTGAATACAAAAGGTTTCTAAAACTCAACGAATAGTCCCTCTCCTGCTGCTCCGGTTTGACTTTCCATCTGCTTTACTATCAACCTCCCAACTTGGAGAGACAGCCCCTTTGACCTCCTGGTTCGCACAGGTTGCCAATTTGGCAGAGGATGAAAGGGAAGAGGGAGAACCAATGAGAGAGTAGCTGTTAGGCATTTGGACGGGCACATATCACTGTAAGTTCCCGGCAGGAAGAAGAATTAACCAAAGTCTCAGCCACCCACCGGGAACCAGTATAGGTCCTGAACCAAAATTTTGGACTTGCGGTCAGCTCACCAAAAACGAGTTGAAAAATGGAGCTCAGGGGCACAGCAATTCACAAACTGGCCGAGCAATAAAGGACAACTATCGTCCAAAAATCTGTTGAGGGAAGGCAACGAGGCGGACTTGAAAGCGTGGCAGAATAGCAGGAAACAGATTTCAAGAGGTACGTTGGAATCACCTTTAAAGCACAGGAAGAGGGGCAAAACTTCGACAATGATTCATTTGGCCAAAAAGGGCATATGCGTTTTCTCCTGAATATATTCAGGAGAAAACGCATATGCCCTTTTTGGCCAAGCAAGCAAGTGGGCAATGCAAATCTGCACTACAAAGAAGTATCACTTCCCACCGGTCAAAAGGGACATCCACAAAATGTGTAAAAATCAGAAAGGCAGGAAAGGCCCTGGAGAACAGGGAGCCTTGTTATGCTGATGGGCGGGAAGTAAATTACCAACTGCCTCTCTGGAGGAGTACATTGTGTTCCCTAAAAGAAGTAAAGAACAGAGCTACAGAGCCAAGGGCACTTCCAGTCTAGGGAATATACCTTGGGAAAACTGAAAATCAATAAGACAGAGCCACCCCAAAATTTAGGGCTGCACTGCTTACAAGGACCTCGACTTGGGTACACATTAAATATCCCAGGAAATATAAAAATGGTTCAAAAAATTGTGGTACTTACGTACGATGGAATATCCCTCAGCCATGAAATCAATGTCATAAGACCAGTAGAAGCAAAATGGGTGGATTCAGGTACGATGATTCTAAGTGAAATAAGTCACACAGAAAAAGAAACTTATCATAAGATATCACTTATGAAGATCCTGTAAACATGGCTACACTTGAACTGAGTTAGGAAAGAGAACAGTGTCTCACATTTAGAAAACACTCTTATGCCTGCTTAAGGGGGAAGGAGAGGTGGGGTGATGCATAAAACCAGAGTTTGATATAAGCACAGGTACCATTCCAAAAACCAACTATGGAATAGACAAGACCTACACCTTCCTCAGTGAAAGGGACTCAAAACCCCATATTTCCCGCAGAGGAATATATCTGACTAGTAAGAAACTTAAAACCTATGTATTGATATGTCTCCGTAATGGAATCAAGTGTGTCTAGACTGGCATAAACATGGCAGCGAGAATCCGCTCAAACCCACTATAAAATGAAATTTCAAAAACAAAACAAAAAAACTGGGAAATTCTTTACAATTCCTTCAGGGTCTCTGATGAAACCTGGAATGACCCTATCTACAACGACAGCTGGATGTGGCATAAGGCTGGACACTTGGGACTGAGAGGATTGGTGAGATGGGGTGAGCAAATGCAGACCCTTTAAAGCAATAATGCATGGCACCCATTCCATGGGTCCCAACTCTCCAGGTTGAAGGGAATATTACTACAGTTATAATATGTACGGGAAGCCTAGAGAACGGACACACTGTGAATACGAAAGGTTTCAAAAACTCAATGAATAGTCCCTCTACTGGTGCTCCGGTTTGACTTTCCAATTGCTTTACTATCAACCTCCCAACGTGGAGAGACAGAACCTTTAACCTCCTGGTTCGCACAGGTTGCCAATTTGGCAGAGGATGAAAGGGAAGAGGGAGAACCAATGAGAGAGTAGCTGTTAGGCATTTGGACGGGCACATATCACTCTAAATTCCCGGAAGGAAGAAGAATTAACAAAAGTCTCAGCCACCCACCTGGAACCAGCATAGGTCCTCAACCAAAATTTTGGACTTGCGGTCAGCTCACCAAAACGAGTTGAATAATGGAGCTCAGGGGCACAGCAATTCACCAGCTGGCCAAGTAATAAAGGACAACTATCGTCCAAAAATCTGTTGAGGGAAGGCAACGAGGTGGACTTGAAAGCGAGGCAGAATAGCAGGAAACAGATTTCAAGAGGTAGGTTGGAATCACCTTTAAAGCACAGGAAGAGGGGCTCAACTTCGACAATGATGCACTTGGCCAAAAAGTGCGTTTGCGTTTTCTCCTGAATATATTCAGGAGAAAACGCATACGCCCTTTTTCGCCAAGCAAGCAAGCGGGCAATGCAAATCTGCACTACAAAGAAGTATCACTTCCCACCGGTCAAAAGGGACATCCACAAAATGTGTAAAAACCAGAAAATCAGGACAGGCCTTGGAGAACAAGGAGCCTTGTTATGCTGATGGGCGGGATGTAAATTGCCAACTGCCTCTCTGGAGGAGTACATTGTGTTCCCTAAAAGAAGTAAAGAACAGAGCTACAGAGCCAAGGGCACTTCCAGTCTAGGGAATATACCTTGGGAAAACTGAAAATCAATAAGACAGAGCCACCCCAAAATTTAGGGCTGCACTGCTTACAAGGACCTCGACTTGGGTACACATTAAATATCCCAGGAAATATAAAAATGGTTCAAAAAATTGTGGTACTTACGTACGATGGAATATCCCTCAGCCATGAAATCAATGTCTAAGACCAGTAGCAGCAAAATGGGTGGATTCAGGTACGATGATTCTAAGTGAAATAAGTCACACAGAAAAAGAAACTTATCATAAGATATCACTTATGAAGATCCTGTAAACATGGCTACACTTGAACTGAGTTAGGAAAGAGAACAGTGTCTCACATTTAGAAAACACTCTTATGCCTGCTTAAGGGCGAAGGAGAGGTGGGGTGATGCATAAAACCAGAGTTTGATATAAGCACAGGTACCGTTCCAAAGACCAACTATGGAATAGACAAGAACTACACTTTCCTCAGTGAAAGGGACTCAAAACCCCATATTTCCCGCAGAGGAATATATCTGACTAGTAAGAATCTTAAAACCTATGTATTGATATGTCTCCGTAAGGGAATCAAGTGTGTCTAGACTGGCATAAACATGGCAGCGAGAATCAGCTCAAACCCACTATAAAAAGGAATTTCAAAAACAAAACAAAAAAACTGGGAAATTCTTTACAATTCTTTCAGGGTCTCTGATGAAACCTGGAATGACCCTATCTACAATGACAGTGGATATGGCATAAGGCTGGACACTTGGGACTGAGAGGATTGGTGAGATTGGGTGAGCAAATGCAGACCCTTTAAGTCAATAATGCATGGCACCCATTCCATGGGTCCCAACTCTCCAGGTTGAAGGGAATATTACTACAGCTATAATATGTACGGGAAACCTAGAGAATGGACACACTGTGAATACGAAAGGTTTCTAAAACTCAACAAATAGTCCCTCTCCTGGTGCTCCGGTTTGACTTTCCAACTGCTTTACTATCAAACTCCCAAATTGGAGAGACAGCCCCTTTAACCTACTGGTTCGCACAGGATGCCAGTTTGGCTGAGGATGAAAGTGAAGAGGGAGAACCAATGAGAGAGTAGCTGTTAGGCATTTGGACGGGCACATGTCTATCTAATTTCCCAGGAGGAAGAAGAATTAACGAAAGTCTCAGCCCCCCAGCGGAAACCACTATAGGTCCTCAACCAAAATTTTGGACTTGCGGTCAGCTCACAAAAAACGAGTTGAAAAATGGAGCTCAGGGGCACAGCAATTCACAAACTGGCAGAGTAATAAAGGACAACTATCGTCCAAAAATCTGGTGAGGGAAGGCAACGAGGCGGACATGAAAGCGAGCCAGAAGAGCAGGAAACAGATTTCAAGAGGTACGTTGGAATCGTGTTTTAAGCACAGAAAGAGGGTCAAAATTTCAAAAATGATGCACTTGGCCAACTAGAGCGTATGCGTTTTCTCCTGAATATATTCAGGAGAAAACGCATACGCCCTTTTTGGCCAAGCAAGCAAGCGGGCAATGCAAATCTGCACTACAAAGAAGTATCACTTCCCACCGGTCAAAAGGGACATCCACAAAATGTGTAAAATCCAGAAAGGCAAGACAGGCCCTGGAGAACAGGGAGCCTTGTTATGCTGATGGGCGGGATGTAAATTGCCAACTGCCTCTCTGGAGGAGTGCATTGTGTTCCCCAAAACAAGTAAACAACAGAACTACGGAGCCAAGGGCACATCCAGTCTAGGGAATATTCCTTGGGAAAACTGAAAATCAATAAGACAGAGCCACCCCAAAATTTAGGGCTGCACTGATTACAAGAACCTCAACTTGGGTACACCTTAAATATTCCAGGAAATATGAAAATGGTTCAAAAAATTGTGGTACTTACGTACGATGGAATATCCCTCAGCCATGAAGTCAATGTCATAAGACCAGTAGCAGCAAAATGAGTAGATAAAACTACGATGATTCTAAGTGTAATAAGTCACACAGAAAAAGAAACTTATCATAAGATATCACTTATGAATATCCTGTAACATGGCTACACTTGAACTGAGTTAGGAAAGAGAACAGAGTCTCACATTTAGGAAGCACTCTTTGCCTGCTTAAGGGGGAAGGAGAGGTGGGGTGATGCATAAAACCGGAGTTTGATATAAGCACAGGTACTGTTCCAAAAACTATCTAAGGAATAGACAAGACCTTCACCTTCCTCAGTGAAAGGGACTCAAAACCCCATACTTCACGCAGAGGAATATATCTGACTAGTAAGAATCTTAAAACCTATTTATTGATATGTCTGCGTAAGGGAATCAAGTGTGTCTAGACTGGCATAAACATGGCAGCGAGAACCAGCTCAAACCCACTATAAAAAGGAATTTCAAAAACAAAACAAAACAAAAATGGAAACTCTTCACAATTCCTTCAGGGTCTCTGATGAAACCTGGACTGACCCAATGTACAACGACAGCTGGATATGGCATAAGGCTGGACACTTGGGACTGAGAGGATTCGTGAGATTCGGTGAACAAATGTAGACCCTTTAAAGCAATAATGAATGGCACGCATTCCATGGTTCCCAACTCTCCAGCTTGAAGGGACTATTACTACAGATATAACATGTAAGGGAAAAATAGAGAATGGACACACTGTGAATATGAAAGGTTTCTAAAACTCAACGAATAGTCCCTCTCCTGGTGCTCCGGTTTGATTTCCCAACTGCTTTTCTGTCAATCTCCCAACTTGGAGAAACAGCCCCTTTAACCTCCTGGTTCGCACAGGTTGCCAATTTGGCAGAGGATGAAAGGGAAGAGGGAGAACCAGTGAGAGAGTAGCTCTAAGGCATTGGGACGGGAACATGTCACTCTAATTTCCCAGCAGGAAGAAGAATAAACCAAAGTCTCAGCCCCCCACCGGGAACCAGCATAGGTCCTCAACCACAATTTTGGACTTTCGGTCAGCTCACAAAAAACGAGTTGAAAAATGGAGCTCAGGGGCACAGCAATTCACAAACTGGCAGAGTGATAAAGACAACTATTGTCCAAAAATCTGTTGAGCGAAGGCAACGAGGTGGACTTGAAAGCTGGCAGAATAGCAGGGAACAGATTTCATGTGGTACGTTGGAATTGACTTTAAAGCACAGGATGAGGGGCACAACTTCCACAATGATGCACTTGAGCAAAAAGGGCATATGCGTTTTCTCCTGAATATATTCAGGAGAAAACGCATAAGCCCTTTTTGGCCAAGCAAGCAAGCGAGAAATGCAAATCTGCACTACAAAGAAGTATCACTTCCCACTGTTCAAAAGGGACATACACAAAATGTGTAAAATCCAGAAAGGCAAGACCGGCCCTGGAGAACAGGGAGGCTTGTTTTGCTGATGGGCGGGATGTAAACTGCCAACTGCATCTCTGGAGGAGTGCATTGTGTTCCCTAAAAGAAGTAAACAACAGAGCTACAGAGCCAAGGGCACTTCCAGTCTAGGGAATATACCTTGGGAAACCTGAAAATCAATAAGACAGAGCCACCCGAAAATTTAGGGCTGCACTGCTTACAAGAACCTCAACTTGGGTACAACTTAAATATCCCAGGAAATATAAAAATGGTTCAAAAAATTGTGGTACTTCCGTACGATGGAATATCCCTCAGCCATGCAATCAATGGCATAAGACCAGTAGCAGCAAAATGAGTGGATTGAGGTATGATGCTCCTAAGTGAAATAAGTCACAGAGAAAAAGAAACTTATCATAAGATATCACTTATGAAGATCTTGTAAACATGGCTACACTTGAACTCAGTTAAGAAAGAGAACAGAGTCTCACCTTTGGAAAACCCTCTGATGCCTGCTTAAGGGGGAATGAGAGGTGGGGTGATGCATAAAACAAGAGTTTGATATAAGCACAGGTACCGTTCCAAACACAAACTATGGAATAGACAAGACCTACACCTTCGTCAGTGAAAGGGACCCGAGGCATCTGTGAGTAACCCTGAGCTGAGCCCCAGGCCAGCTGCTGCTGAACATTTCCCACCCTTCCCAGGTAAAACACCTGAATATGTACAAGGGCTTGAAAGCCTAGAGGAAGGGCCGTGGAGCCACACCAGCGACAACACGCAGGCCAACTTGGTGCCTACAGGCCATCCAGGATGGTCCTGGCCCTGGGCGCTCTTCTGGAAGCTTTCCATTGACCTGCCTGAGATACCCCTCCTGTCCCGGCACCCACTGCTTTTTTCCTTCCTCACCTCTGTCCTGAGAGAAATTCCAACGGAAGGTGTGGGTGATACATCCTCTTGTTTACACGTGGCATCCTGGAAACTCCTGCAGAAAGTCCAGCAGAGACCCACTCACACCGGGCCACCCACAAAGCCGTGGCCCCTCACTCCCTCCCACCAGCACAGCCCCGAGACTGCTGACGGGGCAGAGATCATGGAGTCAGGCACAGCTTCAGGGGCTATTGCTGCCTGCAGCGCTGTTTATATTGACCTCATCCCAGGCACACCTGGGGAGGGCCGGGCGGCAGGGTCAGGCTACCCAGGTCAGCTAATCCTCAGCCCTCAGGGAATCACATTGTTGAAAATGGACCTCGCTAAGGCAGAATAGAAGACAAGGAATAAAAGGACACAAGGCCATTTGCAGCACCGTAGGTGTGTCTAGAGGTAATCACGTGACTTGAAGTAAGTCAGAAAGTGAAAGACACATATGATATCTTATCTCTTATAGGTGTGACCGAAAAATGGATACCAGGGCTGATATTTCCACGGAGAAGGGCAATCACAGATTCATTCAACAAACTTATGGTTCACCAATGGAAACGTGTGAGGATTGGTTTCATTATGATATTGGGGTTAACAGACATATAAAAACACAGGTGACATATAGAATCACCAAAGACCTACAGAATACCAAGAGAAGACTACTCAACAGTCTGTCATAAGGTACATGGGAAAAGGATCCCAGGAAGAACAGACATATATGTATGTGTAAAAGAACCACATCTTCCACACCTACAACAAGCCAAACATTGTAATCAAATTTGCTGTAATAAAAAATAAAAAATTAAATTAAAAACACGAACAAGAAGTAGTGAGAAAAACTTGAGGGGCTTTCTTCTGGCACATTGCATTTTAATTTCCAATCTAGAACAGGGCTTCCATTGAGGCTCTGTTGCCCTAGTAACCAGATTTGGTAAGGGAGAACTGCTGCCACCTTGTGGCCGTTTCACACAACAGCAGCTTTAATTCCAGCGCTAATGGTCTGTTGATATTCAAAATCATTGCAGGCCTGTAAATGACACCTGCCCTGAATACAAATCCTGGGTTCATATATCGACCAAAAAATTCAAAGGATGTCCATATTTCAAAACGACAGTTTCAAAAGGCATATTTTGCACACATTAGTGTTCTGCTTCTTTTTCTTTCTTTCTTTTTTTGTTAAAAAAACGGGAATGGCAAAAAGCGTCCCTCAGAATGGGGGAAAATATTTTCAAACGAATCAGTGGACAAAGGTTTAATCTCCAATATATATAAAGAGCACATGCAGCTTAATATTAAAAAAGCAAACAACCCAATACAAAAATTGGCAGAATATCTAAAGAGACGTTTCTTCAAAGAAGACACAGAGATGGCCAAGACGCACATGAAAAGCTGCTCAACATCACTAATTATTAGAGAAATGCAAATCAAAACTACGATGAGGTATCACCTCACACCTGTTAGAATCGGCATCATCAGAAAATCTACAAACAACGAATTCTGGGGAGGGTGTGGACAAAAGGATCCCTCTTCCACTAGTGGTGGAAATGTAAATTGATACAGTCACGATGGAGAACAGTATGGAGTTTCCTTAAAAAAACTAGAAATAGAATTACCATATGATCCAGCAATCCCACTTCTGGGCATATACCCAGAGAAAACCATAAATCAAAAAGGCACATTCACCACAATGCTCATTTCAGCACTATTTACGATAGCCAGGTAATGGAAGCAACCTAAATACCCACAGACAGACGAATGGATAAAGATGTGGTACATATATAAAATGGAATATTACTCAGCCATAAGAAGGAATGAAAGTGGGTCATTTGTAGAGACGTCGATGGATCTAGAGACTGTCATACAGAATGAAGTAAGTCAGAAAGAGACAAACAAATATTGTATATTAATGCATATATGTGGAACCTAGAAAAATGGTACAGATGAACTGGTTTGCAGGGAAGAAATAGAGACACAGAGGTAGAGAACACACGTATGGACACCAAGTGTGGGAAGCCATGGGGTGGTGGTGTTGGGATGAGTTGGGAGATTGGGATTGACCTGTATACATGTATATGCATAAAATACATAACTAATAATAACCTGCTGTATAAAAAAATAAATAAAATTAAATTTCAAAATTTTAAGAAATAAAATTTAAAAATAAAACAGAAAAAAGTTCTTCCCTTCACACAGATGTATTTATATGAATGAATTATTTCCATGCTTATATCTATAAATACATAAAAGAGGAATAAAATCTAACTTGAACCAAAAAAGAAAAAAAAAACCTGAACCCACGAGTTAGAGGAAAACCCTATCAGGGCACTTGCTCCAGTGGTAAACAATTCTAAAATTGCTCAGAGGTGGGGAATAATCTCCCATAGAACCAGCAGCCCACCCCTATGCAAGGAGCGTCCTCATTGCAAAGCGGGGGGCCATGCCGAGGCATCTGTGAGTAAACGTGACCTGAGCCCCAGGCCAGCTGCTGTTGAACTTTTCCCACCCTTCCCAGGTAAAACACCTGAATATGTACAAGGGCTTGAAAGCCTAGAGGAAGGGCCGTGGAGCCACACCAGCGACAGCACGCAGTCCAACTTGGTGCCTGCAGGCCAGCCAGGATGGTCCTGGCCCTGGGCGCTCTTCTGGAAGCTTTCCATTGCCCTGCCTGAGATACCCCTCCTGTCCCGGCCACCACTGCTTTTTTGCTTCCTCACCTCTGTCCGGAGAGAAATTCCAGCGGAAGGTATGGGTGACACATCCTCTTCTTTACAGGTGGAAGCCTGGCAACTACTGCAGAAAGTCCAGCAGAGACCCACTCACACCGGGCCACCCACAAAGCCGTGGCCCCTCACTCCCTCCCACCAGCACAGCCCCGACACTGCTGACGGGGCAGAGAATATGGAGTCAGGCACAGCTTCTGGGGCTATTGCTGCCTGCAGCGCTGTTTATATTGACCTCAACCCAGGCACACCTGGGGAGGGCCGGGCGGCAGGGTCAGGCTACCCAGGTCAGCTAATCTTCAGCCCTCAGGGAATCACATTGTTGAAAATGTACCTCGCTAAGGCAGAATAGAAGCCAAGGAATAAAAGGACACAATGCCATTTGTAGCACCGTAGGTGTGTCTAGAGGTAATCACCTGACTTGTAGTAAGTCAGAAAGTGAAAGACACATATCATATCATATCTCTTATAGGTGTGACCGAAAAATGGATACCAGGGCAGATATTTCCACGGAGAAGGGCAATCAAAGATTCATTCAACAAACTTATGGTTCACCAATGGAAAGGTGTGAGGATTGGTTTCATTATGATATTGGGGTTAACAGACATATACAAACACAGGTGACATATAGAATCACCAAAGACCTACAGAATACCAAGAGAAGACTACTCAACATTCTGTCATAAGGTACATGGGAAAAGGATCCCAGGAAGAACAGACATATGTGTATGTGTAAAAGAACAACATCTTCCACACCTACAACAAGCCAAACATTGTAATCAAATTTGCTGTAATAAACAATAAAAAATTAAATTAAAAGCACGAACAAGAAGTAGAGAGACAAACTTGAGGGGATTTCTCCTGGCACATTCCATTCTAAATTCCAATCTAGAACACAACTTCCATTGAGGCTCTGTTGCCCCAGTAACCAGATTTGGTAAGGGAGAACTGCTGCCACCTTGTGGCCGTTTCACACAACAGCAGCTTTAATCCCAGCGCTAATGGTCAGTTGATATTCAAAATCATTGCAGGCCTGTAAATGACACCTGCCCTGAAAACAAATCCTGGGTTCATATATCGACCAAAAAATTCAAAAGACGTCCATATTTCAAAACGACAGTTTCAAAAGGCATATTTTACACACATTAGTGTTCTGCTTCTTTTTTTTCTTTCTTTTTTTGTTAACAAAACGGGAAAGGCAAAAAGCATCCCTCAGAATAGGCGAAAATATTTGCAAACGAATCAATGGACAAAAGTTTAATCTCCAATATATATAAAGAGTTCATGCAGCTTAATATTAAAAAAACAAACAACCCAATACAAAAATTGGCAGAAGATCTAAAGAGACGTTTCTTCAAAGAAGACACAGAGATGGCCAAGACGCACATGAAAAGCTGCTCAACATCACTAATTATTAGAGAAATGCAAATCAAAACTACAATGAGGTATCACCTCAAACCTGTTACAATTGGCATCATCAGAAAATCTACAAACAACGAATTCTGGGGAGGGTGTGGACAAAAGGATCCCTCTTCCACTAGTGGTGGAAATGTAAATTGATACAGTCACGATGGAGAACAGTATGGAGTTTCCTTAAAAAAACTAGAAATAGAATTACCATATGATCCAGCAATCCCACTTCTGGGCATATACCCAGAGAAAACCATAAATCAAAAAGGCACATTCACCACAATGCTCATTTCAGCACTATTTACAATAGCCAGGTAATGGAAGCAACCTAAATACCCACAGACAGACGAATGGATAAAGATGTGGTACATATATAAAATGGAATATTACTCAGCCATAAGAAGGAATGAAAGTGGGTCATTTGTAGAGACGTCGATGGATCTAGAGACTGTCATACAGAATGAAGTAAGTCAGAAAGAGACAAACAAATATTGTATGTTAATGCATATATGTGGAACCTAGAAAAATGGTACAGATGAACTGGTTTGCAGGGAAGAAATAGAGACACAGAGGTAGAGAACACACGTATGGACACCAAGTGTGGGAAGCCATGGGGAGGTGGTGTTGGGATGAGTTGGGAGATTGGGATTGACCTGTATACATGTATATGCATAAAATACATAACTAATAATAACCTGCTGTATAATAAATAAATAAAATTAAATTTCAAAATTTTAAAAAATAAAATTTAAAAATAAAACAGAAAAAAGTTCTTCCCTTCACACAGATGTATTTATATGAATGAATTATTTCCATGCTTATATCTATAAATACATAAAAGAGGAATAAAATCTAACTTGAACCAAAAAAGAAAAAAAAAAACCTGAACCCACGAGTTAGACAGAGGACAACCCTATCAGGGCACTTGCTCCAGCGGTAAACAATTCTGAAATTGGTCAAAGGTGGGGAATTATCTCCCATCGAGCCAGCAGCCCACTCCTATGCTAGGAGTGTCCTCATTGCAAAGAAGGGGGCCATGCCGAGGCATCTGTGAGGAAACGTGAGCTGAGCCCCAGTCCTGCTGCAGCTGAACTCTTCCCACCCTTTCCAGTTAAAACACCTGAATATGTACAAGAACTTGCAAGCCTAGAGGAAGGGCTGTGGATCCACACCAGCGACAGCACACAGGCCGACTTGGTGCCTGCAGGCCAGTCAGGATGGTCCTGGCCCCAGATGCTCTTCTGGAAGCTTTCCATTTCCCTGCCTGAGATACCCCTCCTGCCACGGCCCCCACTGCTTTTTTACTTCCTCACCTCTCCCTGGGGAGAAATTCCAGCGGCAGGTATCGGTGACACATCCTCTTCTTTAGCAGGTGGCAGCCTGGCAACTCCTGCAGAAAGTCCAGCAGAGCCCCACTCACACTGGGCCACCCACAAAGCCACGGCCCCTCACTCCCTCCCACCAGCACAGCCCCGGCACTGACTACGGGGCAGAGAATGTGGCGTCAGTCAGAGCTACAAGGGCTGTCGCTCACTGGAGAGCTGTTTATATTGCCCTCAACCCAGGCACACCTGTGGAGGGCTGGCAGGCAGTTTCAGGCTGCCAAAATCAGCCAATCCTCACCCCTCAGGGGCTCACAGTTGCAGAAAATGAAACTTGCTAAATGGGCCAGGCCCTAGGAACAGGTGTGGGCTCTTGAGAGTCAGGATAGACAAGGGGCTGCAGCTGCGGCTTGTTTTCTTATCATTTTATCTGGTCCATGAGTGGAAAACAAATTCAAGAAGACCCTATCCTAATGAGAGGAACCCAGGAGTCAGGGAGAGGAGTGATGGTGGGTGGAGACAGAGGCCTGGCTCCCTGGCTGCAGTGGAAGTGTCTGGAAGACCAGGCAGAAAGAGCCTGCAGGGAGTGATAGCCATGGTCACAGACCTGTCAGAACTGCTGTTTGTTAGTTCAAGTCCTGCTCTGAGGTATTCTGTGTCAGCTGTGAGCGACAGGTGAGCTGGGGTTTCGCTGCAAGGTGGGCTATGTGCACAGTTCCTGTGTGTCCAGCCCTGCTGGGGTACCTGCCCAGGGGAGCTCCGTATCCTGGGAAGGGCCTGAGTAGGAGAGCCCCATGGGCTGCTGGGTAGCTGCAGAGGTGAGCTCCATACCCTGGGAGGGACTTTACCACGAGAGCCCCGTGGGCTGTGGGGTAGGGGTGCAGCCCAGGTGAGCTCCATATCCTGGGATTGGCCTGACCACGAGAGCCCCATGGGCTGCTGGAGACCTGATAAAGTATATCAGGACAGTCAGTGAAGCCACCGAGGATATACATCCAGTAGCTCCTATTTCCTACTCCTTCCTGGTCATTCTACCTTCCACCAGGCCATGGCATTCTGTATTAGACTTCAATGATGCCTTCTTCTGTATTCCATTCATCTCAGGGTCAGAAGAATTTTTGGCTTGTGAGTGGCAGGAAACAACATGCAACAAAAGCAATAATGCTGGGCCGTCCTGCCCCAATGGTTCAAAAATCCCCACACCATCATTGGGGAAATGTCCTCTAAAGACCTAAAAGTTCAACCTCTTTAAAAGGGAACCCTCCTTCAATATGCAGATGACATTCTGATCGCCAGGCCTACTAAAGACGCCTCTGAACTACCTAGCCAAGAAAGGATAGAAGGTGTCCAAGAAAAACGCTCAAATATCCCAGGCTAAGGTGACATGCCTGGGCTTCATTCTCACAGATATTCGGAGAAACGCATCCCAGGATAGGGAAGAAGCCATTTGCAGCCTTACCTCTTCTAAAACTAGAAGACAGCTTAGGGGTTCCTGGGGAGGCCAAGGTTTTCTGCATCTGGATCCCTAACTACAGTCTAATAGCTGGGCCTCTACATGAAACACTGACACGAAAAGATGATGATCCTTTTGAATAGAATCCAGAAGCAGCCTTTCAAGAATGGAAAGAGCAGTCAATACAGACCCTTGCCCAGGAACTGCCTAATTTAGCTAAACCCTTTGACCTTTACATACCCGGTCAAAGGTTAATCGCCCTTGGAGCCTTAGTGCAAAAACTGGGACCACTTGAAATGGAGCAACACAAGAATGCCCTTCAGGTATGATAAAGTATGGTCACCAAGGGCTTTGCCCACCGACTCATCAGGCCAGGATACTGGGGTATCTAAAAAGCTGGAAATCAGCAGCCCGCAAGGCCAGCTCCCTCCTAAGGGAAAAGGACCCCACGAGGTGATCCTAACCACCCATCATGCCCTGAAGTTGCAGGGGTCGCTCTGTGGACACACTGACCTCGAGTGAGGAGGCCCTCCAACTCCAACCTCCAGAGAGATAAACGGGGGCAACGGGCCCCCAAGATGACTCGTGTGACCATCACTTGACCTGGAGTTTCTCTCAGAAAACGACAAGACTGTGCCCCGAAAGAGCAGACTACTGCTTGCAGGACTTACTGCACCCAGAGGGGAGCTAATAAGCTTGGCGGGGGAAACGTATATCACGCTTTCACCATAGAAAACCCTACAGACACCGCGGTGATGGTGGCCAATATGACCGGCTGGACTGCTGGCTACTTCTAAAGGCCGTTGACTCAGTGGACGTCATGGTCCTGGATCACCACTGACCCTGGACTGTCTGGGAGTTGCGCGGGCAGGGCTCTGACACATGGTGCTGTTTGTACATTAATTCAGGGACCTAATTAAAGAAAGCACAGAATACTGGTCAGAGCATCTAGTCTGGCAAAAACTGTCAGCCTAAGGTCGCCGAACATATGTGTGGTGGGGTGAAACCTGCCACTGCAGCATCTCTGCGCCTCTCTTTCCTGGACCCTTAAAGGTCATTAGAATCTGTAACACTTCCAATGCTGGTGCTCAGGCGGACGAGAAGTGAGGATGGAGGCCTTGGGACAATCAACCTCACAAGGAGGCTGGTGGGGAGACGTTTTGCCCCTCCCCCCATGTATCAGGGCTCCCACCACAGCATGAAGCAGTTACAAAAGAGGGGTCTGCACCCTCAACACCCCAAGAATAAGGAACGGAACAAAAAGCAGAGGAGGTGTTCGTCTCCGGCAACTTTCATTAAAAATTCCTGGGAGATAAAAAGAGAATCTGGGCAATAAAATAAAGTCTAACCTGTTTTTCCTTTGTGCTTTGTCTAATTTCACGTGCTCCTAGGGTTCCGCATGCAGAGGTCCCACACCCGGCACTTCAGACCCGATTTCTTAGTGCAGAATGGCTGGGTCGACACCTCAGCTAGCGGGGTCCCATGCAGACTCTGCGGCATAGAGCCTGAGCTGCAGCCAACGCAGCCCTCGAGAGCTCCATCCCCTCCCTCCCACTGACGCTGCCGGGGACCCTACACAGCAGCCCAGCCCACAGCCCATTGGGGAGTGCACGCTCTCACCTCTCCATTCTGTTTTCAAAATAATGTTTCCTTTGCTTCTGAACCAAACTCAGTCTTGATCTGTTGGCTCCAATGACACTGGGCACGGGGACTCCTGTTGGGGTCCACTCTGGAGGATCAGTAACAGAAATTGAGAACATTGTAACTTCAATGAACAGATGTGTGAGCCAAACTGTAGTTAACATAGAGCAGTGTATAATGCTCGGGTAAAATAAGATGTTTCTAAGACTTACATTTGATATTTCCATCACTTTCCTATAAGCAAGTTCAGTGAAGATGTCTGTCTTATTTGTCAGGTCAACATTAGAGAAATGAAGTGATTTATTTCCATGGATGTACATCGAATACTCTTGGCTGAAGCTTCAATCTTGTTTTGAATGCTTTTCCATTGATAATGATACCTCTCTTTCAGCTCCCCCATTTCTGAGAAGTATAAAATCTTATAATTTATTATTACCAAAGGGGAAAGGTAGGAGAAAGGATAAATTAACAGTTTGGGATTAACACATACACACTGCTATGTATAAAATAGATCATCAACAAGGAACTACTGTATAGCACAGGGAACTACACTGAATATTTTGCAATAACCTATAAGGGGAAATAATCTGAAAAAGAATAGATATTTTTATTGACATCATCTATCATTGACAAATAAAATGTAACCTAAGCAAGGCCGATGGTGAGCGCTTCCGACCCTGAAGATTTCAGTCATCTAAAGTTTGGGCTCTGCCTATTTCCCAAGGCCCTTAAAGGACATACGTGTAACCGTAGCTTAAAAATTCCCCAGTTTGGGGTTCGGGGAGGCACTGATTTGGAAAAATCCCTGGTGTTCTCCTTACATGCACGGGACCCTTCCTACAGCTATAACATGCCTGTCACACCTAGAGGATGGTACACCGTTTGATCGGAAAGAGTTTGGAAAAGGCACCTCATCTCCACATCGCCTGGTGCTCGGGTTCAACCCTCCAGCATCTTTCCTAACAATCTCCTCACTTGGGGATATCAGCACCGTCAACATCCTGTTGCACACAGTTTGGAATTTGTCCAGAGGATGAAGCGGAAGGATGAGAAAAATTTAGAGACAAGTCTTAGGTGTTCGGACAGGCACATGCCACTCTAATTTCCAATCCAGAAGACAAATTCATCAAAGGCTAGAATTGCCCACGGAAACAGAATAGGGCTAGAGGAAATCCCGCTGTTTTGTGTCCAGTTTCCAAAAACACAAGTTGAAAAATGGAACTCAGGGGCACTAAAATTCATGAAACTGCAGAGTTGAAAATATCTATCGTCGAAAAATGTCTTGAGGTAAGTCACAGAAAAGGACTTGTAAGCAAGGGAGAGTGGCAGGAAACAGATTTGAAGAGGTAGAAAGGACTCCCCATTAAAGCACAAGAAAAGGGGCTGAACATCGCCAATGATGCAGTTGGCCAAAAAGGGTGTATGCATTTTTTCTGAATATATTCAAGTAAAGGCCATACACACTTTTTATCCAACCAAACAGGTGGGCACTGGAAATCAATATCACAAAATGTATCACTTCACATCAGTCAGAAGGGCCATCCACATAAAGTGTAAACACCAGAAATGCAGGACAGGGCGAAGAGAAAAGGGAGCCCTGTGAGGCTGATAGTGGAAATGTAATTTGCCAACGGCCACTCTGGAGAAGTGTATTGTGTTTGCTAAAACATCTAAAAAATGAGCTACAGAGCATAGGGCACTTGCACTCATGGGCATGTACCTTGGGAAAAACAAAAATCGACAGAAAACAGGCACCCGAACGTTTACCACCTCTCTGTTAAAAAGGGCCTCAACTTGGATATAACCTAAATGTCCCTGGAAGGATAAAATGGATAAAAGAGATGGGGTACTTATGTAGAGTGGAATATTACTCATCCAGAAATCAATGAAATAAGGCCAGTTGTAACAACTCTGGAGGAGTTACATACGATCATTCTAAGTGACATATGTCAGAAAGAAAAAGACACATATCATAAGATGTCACTTAAAGGTGGAATCAAAAATGGCTACACATGAAATAAATTACAAAACAGAAACATAGTCAAATATGTAGAAAATAGACATAAGGCTGCTAAATGGGAAAGGTGGGGAATGGTGAGGTATTAACCAGGAGGTTGAAATTAGCAAAGATACCATTCCAAGTACCAATTTGAATAACTGACAAGGCCTACACGGTACCTCAAAGAACTGCACTCAGCCCACTCAAGTCACTGGAAAATAATACATATGACTGGTAAGCATCTGAAAAAGAAGTTATTGTTGTCTCACAGTACATGAATCAAGTGGATGTACAGCAGCAAAAAACAGAGCTTTGAAAATCAGCTGTAACCAATATAAAAATAAATTTAAAACTATTTATAAAAACAGTGAGACAGACAAAAATTCTTACAACTTTTGTTGAAGGGCTACGATGTAACATGGATTGAACACATGTAGACCCACAGCAGGATGATTATATAAGGCTGGAAGCTATGCACGCTAAGAGATGTTAGAGAGGCTGGGTGAGGAAATGCAGACCTTTTAAAGTAATACTGCCTGGTACCCATTCCATGGGTCCCAAGTCTGCAGGTTCAAGGGAATCTTCTGACAGCGAAAACATGCCTGGGAAACCGAGATGAATGTACACCGTGTGCTCAGGAAAGGTGTCTAAAATGCACCTCATTTTTGATCTCCTGGTGCTGGGGTTCGCCATTCCAGCCACATTACTAACAATCTCCCCACTTGGAGAATCAGCACCTTTAACCTCCTGTTTCACACAGTTGGCAATTTGTGCAGAGGATAAATGGGAAGAGGGGGAACCAATGAGAGATTAGCTGTAGGACTTTTGACAGGCACATGCCACTCTAATTTCCCATTAGGAAGAAGAATTAACCAAAGGCTCAGCCTGCCTCCCCAGAACCAGAATAGGGCCAGAAGTAATCCAATGGTTTGGCGGCCAGCTCACAAAAAAAGCGAGTTGCAAAATGGAGCTCAGGAACAGACAATTCAAAGACCTGCAAAGATATAAATGATAACCAACGTCCAAAAATATATTCAGGTAAGGTAACGAAGAGGATCTGAATGAGAGGCAGAATTGCAGGAAACAGATTTCAAAAGGTAGATTGTACTCACATTTAAAGCATATGAAAAGCAGCAGAATTTCTAAAATGATGCGGTTGGGCAAAAGGGTGTATGCGTTTTTTTCGTGAATATCTTCAGGAAAAAAACACATGCAGAGTTCTTGGCCAACCAAGCAAGAGGGAAATGCAAATCCGCACAACAAAGAAGTCTCAATTTCCACTGCTCAGAAAGGCCATCCAAAAAATGTGTACAATCCAGAAATGCAGGAGAGGCCATGGAAAACAGGGAGCCTAGTCACGCTGATGGGTGGGGTATAAATATCCAAGAGGCACTCTGAAGAAGTGTATGCTGCTTTTAAAACATCTAAAATACAAAGCCCCGGAGCAAGGGGACTTCAACTCATGGACATATAACTTGGGAAGACTAAATGTCAATAAGACACAGGCACCCCAAAGTTTAGGGCTGCTCTGCATACAAGAACCTCAACTTTGGTACACCTAAAATATCCCAGGAAAAAGAGAAATGCATAAAGAACTTGTGGTAATTTTGTACAACGGAATATCACTCAGACATGAAATCAATGTATATAAGGCCAGTAGCAGCATAATGAGTGGATTTACGTATGATGATTTTAAGGGAAATTAGTCACGCAGAAAAATAATCTTATCATAAGATATGACTTATAGAGGGAATGTCAATATCACAACACATGAACTGAATTAGGAAAGAGAACAGAGTCTCACATTTAGCAAAAATCTCTTATGCCTGCTTCAGGGGAAAGGAGAGGTGGGGTGATGCATAAAACCAGAGTTTGATATTAGCACAGGTACCATTGCATAAACCAAATACAGAATAGACAAGACCTACACCTTCCTCAGTGAACGGGACTCAACACCCCTATGCCCCACAGAGGAATATATCTGAGTACTAAGAATCTTAAAACCTATGTATTGATATGTATCCGTAAGGGAATCAATTGTGTCTAGACTGGCATAAACACGTCAGTGAAAATCAGCTCAACCCCATTATAAAAATGAATTTCAAAAAAAACCCCAAAAACAGCGAAATTCTTACACAATTCCTTCAGGGGTTCTGATGAAACCTGGAATGACCCTATCTGCAAAGACAGCTGGATGAGACATAAGGCTGGACACTTGGGACTGAGAGGACTGGTGAGATTGGGAGAGAAAATGCAGACCTTTTAAAGTAGTAATGCATGCCACCATTCCATGTGTCCGAAATCTCCAGGTAGAAGGGAATATCACTACAATTATAACATGTATGGGAAACCTAGAAAATGGACACCCTGTGATGGCGAAAGGTTTCTAAAACTCTCCTAATTTTTCCTCTCCTTGTGCTCCACTTTGGCATTCCAACTGCTTTACTATCAATGTCCCAACTTAGGAGAGTCAGCCCCTATAACCTCCTGGTTCGCACAGTTTGCTAATTGTGCAGAGGATGAAAGGGAAGAGGGAGAACCAATCAGAGAGTAGATGTAGGCATTTGGACGGGCACATGTCACTCTAATTTCCCGGCAGGAAGAAGAATTAACCAAAGCCTCAGCCACCCACAGGGAACCAATATAGCCACCCCTGGAACCTGTATAGGTCCTGAAGCAAAATTGTGGATTTGCGGCCAGCTCACAAAGATGGGATTTGAAAATTGGAGCTCAGGGGCACAGCAATTCACAAACCTGCAGACTTATAAAGGACTACTCACTTCCAAAAATCTGTTGAGGGAAGGAAATGAAGCGGCCTTGAAAATGACGCAGAATTGCACAAAACATATTTCAAGAGGTAAATTGGAATCGCCTTTAAAGCACAGGAAAAGCATCCCAACTTGGACAGAGATGCACTTGGCCAAAAAGGGCGTATGCCTTTTCTCCTGAATATATTCAGAAGAAAATGAATACACCCTTTTTGGCCAATCAAGCAAGCGCGCAATACAAATCCACACAACAAAGAATTGTCACTTACCACCGGTCAAAAGGGACATCCGAATATCTGTAAAAACCAGAAAGGCAAGAGAGAGATGGCAAGGGCATGAAGCAATGTGATCCCAATGGTCATGGAGGATTGTGATGACAAGCGCATGGAGAATTGTGATGACAAGATTATGTACCATTTTGTTGACAAAGGCAAGGAGCATTATGATGACAAGGTTCATGGAGCACTGTGATGACAAGCATCATGGAGCATAGTGATTACACGGGTCATGGAGCATTGGGATGACAAGCGCATGGATCATTGTGATGACAATGGTCATGGAGCATTTTAATGACAAGAGTCCCGGATCATTGTGTTGTCAGGGTTCATGGAGCGTTGTGATGACAGTGGTCATGGAGCATTGTGATGACAGGGGTCATGGCGCATTGTGATGAGAAGGTCATGGAGCATTGGGCTGAAAATGTCCATGGAGTACTGTGATGACAGGGGTCATGGAGCATTGTGATGACAAGGTACTGGAGCACTGTGATGAGAAGACCATGGAGCCTTGTGATGACAAGTCTCATGGAGCATTCTGATGAAAAGTGCCATGGAGCATTGTGATTACAGGGGTCTTGGAGCATTGTGATAACAAGGGCATGGAGCATTGGGATGAGAAGGCCATGGAGCGTTCTGATGACATGCATCATGGAGCTTTGTGATGACAAGGGCATGGAGCATTGTGATTACAGCGGTCTTGGAGCAGTGTGATGAAAAGGACATGGATCATTGTGATGAAAAAGGCATGGAGCCTTGTCATGACAGGGTTCAAGGAGAAAACTGACAACAAGTGTCAGGGAGCATTGTGATGACAAGGGTATTGAGTATTGTGATGACAAAGGTCATGGAGCATTGTGATGAGAAGACCATGGATAATTGTGATGACGAGCGTCATGGGGCGTTGTGATGATAAGTGTTATGGAACATATTGATCACAAGGATTTGGAGCATTGTGATGACAGAGGTCATGGAGCATTTTGGTTTCATTGTGATGACAATAGCCTGAAGCATTATGATGATGGGCATGGTGCATTGTGATGACAGGGTTCATGGAGCATTGAGATGAAAAGGGGCATGGAGCATTGTGATTACAGGAGTCTTGGAGCATTGTGATGACAAAGGCATGGAACATCGTGAATGAGAAGGCCATGGAGCATTCTGTTGACATGCGTCATGGAGCTTTGTGATGACAAGGGCATGGAGCATTGTGATTACAGGGGTCTTGGAGCATTGTGATGACAAGGGTCATGGAGCCTTGTGATGACAAGGCTGTGGAACATTGTGATGGCAGGTGTCATGGAGCATTGTTATGACAGGGCTAATGGAGCATTGTGATGACAAGGGCATGGAGCATTGGTCTGAAAAGTTTCATGGATTATTGTGATGAGAGGGGGCAAGGAGCATTGTGATGACAAGGGCATGGAACACTGTGATACATGGGTCATGGAGGATTGTAATGACAAGCGCATGGAGCATTGTGATAAGAATGGCATCGAGCATTGTGATGAAAAGCATCATGGAGCCTGTGATGACAAGGGCATGGAACAATGTGATGAGAGGGTTCATGGAGCATTGTGATGACAATGGCATGCAGCATTGTGATGACAAGGGTCATTGAGCTTTGTGATGACAAAGGTCATGGAGCATTTTGATGACAAGGGTGTGGTGCATTCTGTTGTGAAGGGCAGGGAGCATTGTGATGACAGGGGTTATGGAACATTGTGATGTCAGGGGAATGGAGCATTGTGATGATAAAGGCATGTAGCATTGTTGTGACAAGGGTCATGGAATATTGTGATGACAGGGGTGAGGGAGTATTGTGTTGACTAGTGATGGAACATTGTGATATCAGTGGTGAGAGAGAATTTTGATGAGAAGTGCATGGAGCAGTGTGATGACAAGGTTTATGGAGCATTGTGATGACAACGATGTGGAGCATTGTGATGACAAGCGCATGGCACATTGTGATGCCATGGGTCATGGAGTATTGTGCTAACAAAGGCATTGAGCATTGGGAGGACAAGGGTCACCGAGCATTGTGATGAAATGTTCATGGAGCGCTGTGGTGACAAAGGTCACAGAGCCTTGTGATGACGAGGGCATGGACCATTGTGATGACAAAGGTCATGAAGCATTGTGATGACTGGAGTCACGGAGCATTGTGATGACAGGGGTCATAGAGCATTGTGATGAAAGGGCATGGAGCATTGTGAGGACAGGGGCATGTTGCATTGGTTTGACAAGTTTCAGGGATTATTGTGATGACAGTGGGCATGGCGCATTGTGATGACAAGGGCATGGAGCATTGTGATGAGAAGGTCATGGAGTATTGTGAAGAAGGGTGTCAGGGAGCATTGTGATGACATATGTCATGGTCCATTGCGATGACAATGGAATGGAGCATTGTGATGCCAAGTGTCATGGAGGATTGTGATGACAAAGGTAATGGAGCATTTTGATGACAAGCGCTTGGGGCATTGTGATGACAAGGGTCAGGGAGCATTGTGATAACAAGGGCCATTGAGAATTTTGATGACATGTTCATGAAGCATTGTGATGACAATCACATGGAGCTTGCTGTGACAGGGATCATGGAGCATTGCGATGACAAGTGCATAGAGAATTGTGATGACAAAGCATGTAACACTGTGATGAAAAGCATCATGGAGCACAGTGATGCCAAGAACGTGGAGAATTGTGATGACAGGGGACATGGAGCATTGTGATGACCAGGGCATGGAGTATTGTGATGGCAAGACCGTGGAGCATTGTGATGAGAAGACCATGGATAATTGTGATGATGAGCGTCATGGAGCACTGTAATGACAAGGTGTATGGAGCATTGTGATAACAGGGGTCATGGAGCATTGTGATGACAAGGTTCATGGAGCATTCTGATGACAAGCTTGTGGAGTATTTTGATGACAATGACATGGAGCATTTTGATGAAAATGGCATGGGGCATTGTGATGAAAAAGACATGGAGCCTTTTCATGACAATTTTCAGGGAGCATTCTGACGACAAGTGTCAGGGAGCATTGTGATGACAAAGGTCATGGAGAATTTGGACGACAAGGGCATGGAGTATTGTGATGACAAGCACATGGAGCTTGCTATGACGGGGTCATGGAGCATTGCGATGACAAGTGCATAGAGAATTGTGATGACAAAGCATGTAACACTGTGATGAGAAGTGTCATGGAGCATAGTGATGCCAAGATCGTGGAGAATTGTGATGACAGAGGACATGGAGCATTGTGATGACCAGGTCATGGAGCATTGCGATGGCAAGATCGTGGAGCATTGTGATGAGAAGACCATGGATAATTGTGATGACGAGGGTCATGGAGCACTGTAATGACAAGGGGTATAGAGCACTGTGATGACAGTGGTCATGGAGCATTGTGATGACCGGGGACATGGAGCATTGTGATGCCCAAGGCATGGAGCACCCTGATGGGAAGACCGTGGAGCATTGTGATGAGTAGACCATGGATAATTGTGATGAGGAGCGTCATGGAGCACTGTAATGACAAGTGGTATGGAGCCTTGTGATGACAGGGGTCATGGAGCATTGTTATGACAGTGGTCATGGAGCATTGTGATGACAAGTGTCATGGAGCATTTTGATGACAAGGGCGTGGAGCATTGTGATGAGAAGACCATGGACAATTGTGATTACGAGTGTCATGGAGCACTGTAATGACAAGCAGTATGGAGCATTGTGATGACAGGGGTCATGGAGCATTGTGATGACTGGGGACATGGAGCATTGTGATGACCAGAGCATGGAGCATTGTGATGGCAAGACCGTGGAGCACTGTGATGAGAAGACCATGGATAATTGTGATGACGAACATCATGGAGCACTGTAATGACAAGGGGCATGGAGCATTGTGATGACAGGTGTCATGGAGCATTGTGATGACAGGGGTCATGGATCATTGAGATGCCAAGGGTCACGGAGCATTCTGATGACAAGCTTGTGGAGTATTGTGATGACAATGGCATGAAGCATTGTGATGAAAAGGGCATGGATCATTGTGATGAAAAAGGCATGGAGACTTGTCATGACAGGGTTCAATGAGCATACTGATGACAAGTGTCAGGGAGCATTGTGATGACAAGTGTATTGAGAATTGTGATGACAAAGGTCATGGAGCATTGTGATGAGAAGTCCATGGATAATTGTGATGACCAGCGTCATGGGGCGTTGTGATGACAAGTGTTATGGAACATTGTGATCACAAGGGTTTGGAGCATTGTGATGAGAGAGGTCATGGAGAATTTTGATTTCATTGTGATGACAATAGCATGAAGCATTATGATGATGGGCATGGTGCATTGTGATGACAGGGTTCATGGAGCATTGAGATGAAAAGAGGCATGGATCATTGTAATAACAAGGGTCTTGGAGCATTGTGATGACAAGGGCATGGAGTATTGTGATGAGAAGGCCATGGAGCATTCTGATGACATGCGTCAGGGAGCTTTGTGATGACATGGGCATGGAGCACTGTGATTACAGGGGTCTTGGAGCATTGTGATGACAAGGGCCATGGAGTCTTGTGATGACAAGGCCGTAGAACATTGTGATGGCAGGGGTCATGGAGCATTGTTATGACAGGTGTAATGGAGCATTGTGATGACAAGGGCATGGAGCATTGGTCTGAAAAGTTTCATGGATTATTGTGATGAGAGTGAGCATGGAGCATTGTGATGGCAAGGGCACGGAACACTGTGATACATGTGTCATGGAGGATTGCAATGACAAGGGCATGGACCATTGTGATGACAAGCGTCATGGAGCTTTGTGATGACAACGGCATGGAGCAATGTGATGAGAGGTTTCATGGAGCTTTGTGATGACAATGGCATGGAGCATTGTGATTCCAAGGGTCATGGAGCTTTGTGATGACATAGGCCATGGAGCATTTTGAAGACAAGGGCGTGGTGCATTGTGATGAGAAGGGCAGGGAGCATTGTGATGACAGGGTCATGGAGCAATTGGATGAAAAGGGTCATGGAACATTTTGATGACAGTGTTTATGGAACATTGTGATGTTAGGGGTCATGGAGCATTGTGATGAAAAGGGTCATGGAGCATTGTGATGACAGGGGTTATGGAACATTGTGATGTCAGGGGTCATGGAGCATTGTGATGATAAGAGCATGTAGCATTGTTGTGACAAGGGTCATGGAACATTGGGATGACAGGGTGGAGGGAGTATTGTGTTGACTAGTGATGGAACATTGTGATATCAGTGGTGAGAGAGCATTTTGATGAGAGGTGCATGGAGCATTGTGATGACAAGGCTGTGGAGCATTGTGATGAGAAACGCAGGGCACATTGTGATGACATGGGTCATGGAACATTGTGCTGACAAACGCATGGAGCATTGTGATGACAAGGTTTATGGAGCATTGTGATGACAACGATGTGGAGCATTGTGATGACAAGTGCATGGCACATTTGATGCCATGTGTCATGGAGTAATGTGGTGACAAAGGCATGGAGCATTGTGATGACAAGGGTCACCGAGCATTGTGATGAAATGTTCATGGAGTGTTGTGGTCACAAAGGTCACAGAGCCTTGTGATGACGAGGGCATGGACCATTGTGATGACAAAGGTCATGAAGCATTGTGATGACTGTAGTCACGGAGCACTGTGATGACAGGGGTCATAGAGCATTGTGATGAAAGGGCATGGAGCATTGTGATGACAGGGGCATGTTGCATTGGTTTGACAAGTTTCAGGGATTATTGTGATGACAGTGGGCATGGCACATTGTGATGACAAGGGCATGGAGCATTGTGATGAGAAGGTCATGGAGTATTGTGAAGAAGGGTGTCAGGGAGCATTGTGATGACATATGTCATGGTCTATTGCAATGACAATGGAATGTAGCATTGTGATGCCAAGTGTCATGGAGGATTGTGATGACAAACGTAATGGAGCATTTTGATGACAAGGGCTTGGATCATTGTGATGACAAGGGTCATGGAGCATTGTGATAACAAGGGCCATTGAGAATTTTGATGACATGTTCATGAAGCATTGTGATGACAATCACATGGAGCTTGCTATGACAGGGGTCATGGAGCATTGCGATGACAAGTGCATAGAGAATTGTGATGACAAAATATGTAACACTGTGATGAGAAGTATCATGGAGCATAGTGATGCCAAGAACGTGGAGAATTGTGATGACAGGGGACATGGAGCATTGTGATGACCAGGGCATGGAGCATTGTGATGGCAAGACCGTGGAGTACTGTGATGAGAAGACCATGGATAATTGTGATGACGAGCGTCATGGAGCACTGTAATGACAAGGGGTATGGAGCATTGTGATGAGAGGGGTCATGGAGCATTGTGATGACTGGGGACATGGAGCATTGTTATGACCAGGGCATGGAGCCTTGTGATGGCAAGATCGTGGAGCACTGTGATGAGAAGATCATGGATAATTGTGATGACGAGTGTCATGGAGCACTGTAATGACAGGGGGTATAGAGCACTGTGATGACAATGGTCATGGAGCATTGTGATGACCGGGGACATGGAGCATTGTGATGCCCAAGGCATGGAGCACTGTGATGGCAAGACCGTGGAGCATTGTGATGAGAAGACCATGGATAATTGTGATTAGGAGCGTCATGGAGCACTGTAATGACAAGTGGTATGGAGCCTTGTGATGACAGGGGTCATGGAGCATTGTTATGACAGTGGTCATGGAGCATTGTGATGACAAGTGTCATGGAGCATTTTGATGAGAAGGGCGTGGAGCACTGTGATGAGAAGACCATGGACAATTGTGATTACGAGTGTCATGGAGCACTGTAATGACAAGCGGTATGGAGCATTGTGATGACAGGGTCAAGGAGCATTGTGATGACTGGGGACATGGATCATTGTGATGACCAGGGCATGGAGCATTGTGATGGCAAGAGCGTGGAGCACTGTGATGAGAAGACCATGGATAATTGTGATGACGAACATCATGGAGCACTGTAAGGACAAGGGGCATGGAGCATTGTGTTGACAGGTGTCATGGAGCATTGTGATGACAGGGGTCATGGATCATTGAGATGACAAGGGTCAGGGAGCATTCTGATGACAAACTTGTGGAGTATTGTGATGACAATGGCATGGAGCATTGTGATGAAAAGGGCATGGATCATTGTGATGAAAAAGGCATGGAGACTTGTCATGACAGGGTTCAATGAGCATACTGATGACAAGTGTCAGGGAGCATTGTGATGACAAGTGTATTGAGAATTGTGATGACAAAGGTCATGGAGCATTGTGATGAGAAGTCCATGGATAATTGTGATGACCAACGTCATGGGGCGTTGTGATGACAAGTGTTATGGAACATTGTGATCACAAGGGTTTGGAGCATTGTGATGAGAGAGGTCATGGAGAATTTTGATTTCATTGTGATGACAATAGCATGAAGCATTATGATGATGGGCATGGTGCATTGTGATGACAGGGTTCATGGAGCATTGAGATGAAAAGAGGCATGGATCATTGTAATAACAAGGGTCTTGGAGCATTGTGATGACAAGGGCATGGAGTATTGTGATGAGAAGGCCATGGAGCATTCTGATGACATGCGTCAGGGAGCTTTGTGATGACATGGGCATGGAGCATTGTGATTACAGGGGTCTTGGAGCATTGTGATGACAAGGGCCATGGAGTCTTGTGATGACAAGGCCGTAGAACATTGTGATGGCAGGGGTCATGGAGCATTGTTATGACAGGTGTAATGGAGCATTGTGATGACAAGGGCATGGAGCATTGGTCTGAAAAGTTTCATGGATTATTGTGATGAGAGTGAGCATGGAGCATTGTGAAGGCAAGGGCACGGAACACAGTGATACATGTGTCATGGAGGATTGCAATGACAAGGGCATGGAGCATTGTGATGACAAGCGTCATGGAGCTTTGTGATGACAACGGCATGGAGCAATGTGATGAGAGGTTTCATGGAGGTTTGTGATGACAATGGCATGGAACATTGTGATTCCAAGGGTCATGGAGCTTTGTGATGACATAGGCCATGGAGCATTTTGATGACAAGGGCGTGGTGCATTGTGATGAGAAGGGCAGGGAGCATTGTGATGACAGTGTCATGGAGCAATTGGATGAAAAGGGTCATGGAACATTTTGATGACAGTGTTTATGGAACATTGTGATGTTAGAGGTCATGGAGCATTGTGATGAAAAGGGTCATGGAGCATTGTGATGACAGGGGTTATGGAACATTGTGATGTCAGGGGTCATGGAGCATTGTGATGATAAGAGCATGTAGCATTGTTGTGACAAGGGTCATGGAACATTTGGATGACAGGGTGGAGGGAGTATTGTGTTGACTTGTGATGGAACATTGTGATATCAGTGGTGAGAGAGCATTTTGATGAGAGGTGCATGGAGCATTGTGATGACAAGGCTGTGGAGCATTGTGATGAGAAACACAGGGCACATTGTGATGACATGGGTCATGGAACATTGTGCTGACAAACGCATGGAGCATTGTGATGACAAGGTTTATGGAGCATTGTGATGACAACGATGTGGAGCATTGTGATGACAAGTGCATGGCACATTTGATGCCATGTGTCATGGAGTAATGTGCTGACAAAGGCATGGAGCATTGTGATGACAAGGGTCACCGAGCATTGTGATGAAATGTTCATGGAGTGTTGTGGTCACAAAGGTCACAGAGCCTTGTGATGACGAGGGCATGGACCATTGTGATGACAAAGGTCATGAAGCATTGTGATGACTGGAGTCACGGAGCATTTTGATGACAGGGGTCATAGAGCATTGTGATGAAAGGGCATGGATCATTGTGATGACAGGGTCATGGAGCATTTTTCTGACAAGTTTCATGGATTATTGTGATGACAGTGGGCATGGCGCATTGTGATGACAAGGGCATGGAGCATTGTGATGAGAAGGTCATGGAGTATTGTGAAGAAGGGTGTCAGGGAGCATTGTGATGACATATGTCATGGTCTATTGCAATGACAATGGAATGTAGCATTGTGATGCCAAGTGTCATGGAGGATTGTGATGACAAACGTAATGGAGCATTTTGATGACAAGGGCTTGGAGCATTGTGATGACAAGGGTCATGGCGCATTGTGATAACAAGGGCCATTGAGAATTTTGATGACATGTTCATGAAGCATTGTGATGACAATCACATGGAGCTTGCTATGACAGGGGTCATGGAGCATTACGATGACAAGTGCATAGAGAATTGTGATGACAAAACATGTAACACTGTGATGAGAAGTATCATGGAGCATAGTGATGCCAAGAACGTGGAGAATTGTGATGACAGGGGACATGGAGCATTGTGATGACCAGGGCATAGAGCATTGTGATGGCAAGACCGTGGAGCATTGTGATGAGAAGACCATGGATAATTGTGATGACGAGCGTCATGGAGCACTGTAATGACAAGGGGTATGGAGCATTGTGATGACAGGGGTCATGGAACATTGTGATGACTGAGGACATGGAGCATCGTGATGACCAAGGCATGGAGCATTGTGATGGCAGGACCGTGGAGCATTGTGATGAGAAGACCATGGATAATTGTGATGACGAGCGTCATGGAACACTGTAATGACAAGGGGTATAGAGCATTTTGATGACAGGGGTCATGGAGCATTCTGAAGACAATGATCAGGGAGCATTCTGATGACAAGCTTGTGGAGTATTGTGATGACAATGACATGGAGCGTTGTGATGAAAAGTACATGGAGCATTCTTATGAAAAAGGCATGGAGCCTTTTCATGACAGTGGTCAAGGAGTATTCTGACGACAAGTGTCAGGGAGCATTGTGATGACAAGTGTATTGAAAATTGTGATGACAAAGGTCATGGAGCATTGTGACGACAAGTGCATGGAGTATTGTCATGACAGTCATCATGGAGTGTTGTGATGACAAGTGTTATGGAACATTGTGATCACAAGGGGTTGGAGCATTGTGATGACAGAGGTCATGGACCATTTTGATTTCAAGGAGCATGGAGCATTGTGATGACAAGGGCATGGAGCAATGTGATCCCAAGGTTCATGGAGGATTGTGATGAAAATGGTAATGGAGTATTGTGATGACAAGCTCATGGAGCATTGTGATGACAATGTCATGTAGGATTTTGATGACACAGGCATGGAGAATTGTGATGATAAGGGTCATGGAGCACTGTGATGATAAGCGTCACGGAGCATTGTGATTACAGGGGTCATGGAGCATTGGGATGACAAGGGCATGCATCATTGTGATGACAAGTGTTATGGAGCATTGGGCTGAAAATATTCATGGAGTATTGTGATGACAGGGGTCATGGAGCATTGTGATGACTAGGGAATGGAGCACTGTGATGACAAGAGTCCCGGATCATTGTGTTGTCAGGGGTCATGGAGTGTTGTGATGACAGTGGTCATGGAGGATTGTGATGATATGGGTCATGGAGCATTGTGAAGAGAAGGTCATGAAGCATTGGGCTGAAAATGTTCATGGAGTATTGTGATGACAGGGGTCATGGAGCATTGTAATGAGAAGGGAATTGAGCACTGTGATGACAAGGTCCTGGAGCATTGTGATGGGAAGTCCATGGAGCCTTGTGATGACAATTCTCATGGAGCATTCTGATGAAAAGTGGCATGGAGCATTGTGATTACAGGGGTCTTGGAGCATTGTGATGACAAGGGCATGGAGTATTGTGATGAGAAGACCATGGAGCATTCTGATGACATGCGTCATGGAGATTTGTGCTGACAAGGGCATGGAGTATTGTGATGAAAATGGCATGGATCATTGTTATGAAAAAGGCATGAAGCCTTGTCATGACAGGGTTCTAGGAGCATACTGACGACAAGTGTCATGGAGCATTGTGATGACAAGTGTATTGAGCATTGTGATGACAAAGTTCATGGAGCATTGTGATGAGAAGACCATGGATAATTTTGATGATGAGCGTCATGGGGTGTTGTGATGATAAGTTTTATGGAACATTGTGATCACCAGGGTTTGGAGCATTGTGATGACAGAGGTCATGGAGCATTTTGATTTCATTGTGATGACAATAGCCTGAAGCATTATGGTGATGGGCATGGTGCATTGTGATGACAGCGTTCATGGAGCATTGAGATGAAAAGAGGCATGGAGCATTGTGATTACAGGGGTCTTGGAGCATTGTGATGACAAGGGCAAGGAGCATTGTGATGAGAAGGCCATGGAGCATTCTGATGACATGCGTCATTGAGCTTTGTGATGACAAGGGCATGGAGCATTGTGATTACAGGGGTCTTGGAGCATTGTGATGACAAGGGTCATGGAGCCTTGTGATGACAAGGTCGTGGAACGTTGTGATGGCAGGGGTCATGGAGCATTGTTATGACAGGGGTAATGGAGCATTGTGATGACAAGGGCATGGAACATTTGTCTGAAAAGTTTCATGGATTATTGTGATGAGAGTGGGCATGGAGCATTGTGATGACAAGGGCACGGAACACAGTGATACATGGGTCATGGAGGTTTGTAATGACAAGGGCATGGAGCATTGTGATGAGAAGGGCATCGAGCAGTGTGATGACAAGCACCATGGAGCTTTTTGATGACAATTGCATGGAACAATGTGATGAGAGGTTTCATGGAGTATTGTGATGACAATGGCATGGAGCATTGTGATGCCAAGGGTCATGGAGCTTTGTGATGACAAAGGTCATGGAGCATTTTGATGACAAGGGCGTGGTGCATTGTGATAAGAAGGGCAGGGAACATTGTGATGACATTGTCATGGACCAATTTAATGAAAAGTGTCATGGAACATTTTGATGAGAGGCGTTATGTAACATTGTGATGTTAGGGGTCATGGAGCATTTTGATGAAAAGGCTCATGGAGCATTTTGATGACAGGGGTTATGGAACATTGTGATGTCAGGGATCATCAAACATTGTGATGATAAGTGCATGTAGCATTGTGATGACAGGAGTCATGGAACATTGTGATGACAGGGTTGAGGGAGTATTGTGATGAATAGTGATGTAACATTGTGATATCAGTGGTGAGAGAGCATTTTGATTTGAAGTGCATGGAGCATTGTGATGACAAGGTTTATGGAGCATTGTGATGACAAGATTGTGGAGCACTGTGACGACAAGCGCATGGTGCATTGTGATGACATGGGTCATGGAGCATTGTGCTGACAAGCGCATGGAGCATTGTGATGACAAGGGTCAGGGAGCATTGTGCTGAGAAAGGCATAGAGCATTGTGATGACAAGGGTCAAAGAGCATTGTGATGAAATGTTCATGAAGCATTGTGGTTAAAAAGGTCACAGAGACTGTTGATGACAAGGGCATGGACCATTGTGATGACAAAGGTCATGAAGCCTTGTGATGACTGGAGTCACGGAGCATTGTGATGACAGGGGTCATGGAGCATTGTGATAACAAGGGCATGGGGCATTGTGATGACAAGGGCATGGAGCATTGGTCTAATAAGTTTCATGGCTTATTGCGATGACAGTTGGAATGGCGCATTGTGATGACAAGGGCATGGAGCATTGTGATGACCAGGTCATTCATTATTGTGAAGCCAGGTGTCAGGGAGCATTGTGATGACATATGTAATGGCCCATTGTGATGACAATGCCATGGAGCATTGTGATGCCAAGTGTCATGGAGGATTCTGATGACAAAGGTAATGGAGCATTGTGATGACAATGGCTTGGAGCATTGTGATGACAAGGGTCAGGGAGCATTGTGCTGACAAGTGCATGGAAAATTGTGATGACAAGGGACATGGAGCATTCTGATGACAAGCTTGTGGAGTATTTTGATGACAATGGCATGGAGCATTGGGATGAAAACGGCATGGTGCATTTTGATGAAAAAGGCATGGAGCCTTTTTGTGACAGGGTTCAAGGAGCATTCTGACGACAAGTGTCAGGGAGCATTGTGATGACAAGTGTATCGAGAATTGTGATGACAAAGGTCATGGAGCATTGTGATGAAAAGGGCATGGAGTATTGTGATGACAGGCATCATGGAGCATTGTGATGACAAGTGTTATGGAACATTGTGATCACAAGGGTTTGGAGCATTGTGATGACAGAGGTCATGGATCATTTTGATTTCAAGGAGCATGGAGCATTGTGATGACAAGGGCATGGAGCAATGTGATCCCAAGGTTCATGGAGGATTGTGATGGCAATGGTAATGGAGTATTGTGATGACAAGTGCATAGAACATTGTAATGACAAGGTCATGTAGCATTTTGCTGACAAAGGCATGGAGCATTGTGATGACAGGTGTCATGGAGCACTGTGATGACAAGCGTCACAGAGCATTGTGATTACAGGGGTCATGGAGCATTGGGATGACAAGGGTATGCATCATTGTGATGACAAGTGTCATGGAACATTGGGCTGAAAATGTTCATGGAGTATTGTGATGACAGGCGTCATGGAGCATTGTGATGACTAGGGAATGGAGCATTGTGATGACAAGAGTCCCGGATCATTGTGTTGTCAGGTGATATTGAGCGTTGTGATGACTGTGGTCATGGAGCATTGTGATGATATTGGTCATGGAGCATTGTGATGAGAAGGTCATGGAGCATTGGGCTGAAAATGTTCATGGAGTATTGTGATGACAGGGGTCATGGAGCATTGTGATGATAAGGGAATGGGGCATTTTGATGACAATGTCCTGGAGCATTGTGATGAGAAGACCATGGAGCCTTGTGATGACAAGTCTCATGGAGCATTCTGATGAAAAGGGGCATGGACCATTGTGATTACAGGTGTCTTGGAGCATTGTGATCACAAGGGCATGGAGCATTGTGATGAGAAGGCCATGGAGCATTCTGATGACATGCATCATGGAGCTTTGTGATGACAAGGGCATGGAGCATTGTGATTACAGGGGTCTTGGAGCATTGTGATGAAAATGGCATGGATCATTGTGATGAAAAAGGCATGGAGCCTTGTCATGAAAGGGTTCAGGGAGCATACTGATGGCAAGAGTCAGGGAGCATTGTGATGACATGTGTATTGCGCATTGTGATGACAAATGTCATGGGGCATTGTGATGAGAAGTCCATGGATAATTGTGATGAGTAGCGTCATGGGGTATTGTGATGACAAGTGTTATGGATCATTGTGATCACAAGGGTTTGGAGCATTGTGATGACAGAGGTCATGGAGCATTTTGATTTCATTGTGATGACAAGAGCATGAAGCATTATGATGATGGGCATGGTGCATTGAGATGACAGGGTTCATGGAGCATTGTGATGAAAGGTGGCATGGAGCGTTGGTCTGACAAGTTTCATGGATTATTTTGATGACAGTGGGCATGGCACTTTGTGATGGCAAGGGCATGGAGCATTGTGATGACAAGGTCATGGAGTATTGTGAAGACAGGTGTCAGGGAGCATTGTGATGACATATGTCATGTTCCACTGTGATGACAATAGCACGGAGCATTGTGATGCCAAGTGTCATGGAGGATTGTTGTGACAAAGGTAAAGGAGCATTGTGATGATAAGCGCATGGAGCATTGAGATAACAAGGGCCATTGATAATTTTAATGTCCATGTCGTGAAACATTTTGATGACAAGCACATGGAGCTTCCTATGACAGGGGTCATGGAGCATTGCGATGACAAGTGCATGGAGTATTGTTATGACAAGAGCATATAACTTTGTGATGAGAAGTGCCATGGAGCATTGTGATGACAAGGAAGTGGAGAATTGTGAGGACAAGGGACATTGAGCTTTGAGATGACCAGGGCATGGAGCATTGTGATGGCAAAGCCGTGGAGCATTGTGATGAGAAGACCTTGGGTAATTGTGATGACGAGCATCATGGAGCACTGTAATGACAAGGGGCATGAAGCATTGTGATGACAGGGGTCATGGAGCATTGTGATGACAAGGGCAAGGAGCATTGTGATGACAAGGGTACGGAACATTGTGATGAAAAGTGCCATTGAGAATTTTGATGATAAAGTCGTGAAGCATTGTGATGACAAACACTTGGAGCTTCCTATGACAGGGGTCATGGAACATTGCAATGACAAGTGCATGGAGAATTGTGATGAAACGAGCATGTAACTTTGTGATGAGAAGTGTCATGTAGCATTGTGATGACAAGTACGTGGAGAATTGTTATGACAAGGGACATGGAGCATTGTGATAACCAGGGAATGGAGCATTGTGATGACAGGGGTCATGGAGCATTATTATGACAAGGGCCATGGTGCATTCTGATATAAGATATCACTTATGAAGGGAATGTAAACCTGGCTACATATGAACTGAATTAGGAAAGAGAACAGAGTCTCAGATTTAGAAAACACTCTTATGCTTGCTTAAGGGGGAAGGAGAGGTGGGGAGACACACAAAACCAGAGTTTGATATTAACACAGGTACCGTTCCATAATCCAAATACAGAAGAGACAAGCCCAACTCCTTCCTCAGTGAATGGGACTCAACACCCCTATTCCCCACAGAGAAATATATCTGACTAGTAAGGATCTTAAAACCTATGTATTGATATGTCTCCATAAGGGAACCAAGTGTGTCTAGAATGACATAAACACGGCAGTGAGAATGAGCTCAAACCCACTATAAAAAGGAATTTCAAAACAAAACAAAGAAACAGTGAAATTCTTACACAATACCTTCAGGGGTTCTGATGAAACTTGGAATGACCCTATCTACAACGACAGCTGGATGTGGCATAAGGCTGGTCACTTGGGACTGAGAGGATTGGTGAGATTGGGTGAGAAAATGCAGACCGTTTAAAGCAATAATACCTGGCACCCATTCCAGGGTTCCCAACTCTCCAGGTAGAAGGGAATATCACTACAGTTATAACATGTATGGGAAACCTAGAGAATGGACACCCTCTGATGGTGAAAGGTTTCTAAAACTCTACTAATTTTTTTCTCTCCATGTGCTCCAGCTTGACATTCCAACTGCTTTAATATCAATCTCCCGACTTGGAGAGTCAGCCCCTATAACCTCCTGGGTCGCAAAGTTGGCACATTGTGCAGAGGATATAAGGGAAGAGGGAGAACCAATGAGAGAGTAGCTGTAGGCATTTGGACGGCCACATGTCACTCTAATTTCCCGTCACGAAGAAGAATTAACCAAACTCTCAGCCTGCCCCACCCGCATAACTAGTATAGGTCCTGAAGCAAAATTGTGGGTTTGCGGTCAGCTCACAAAAACACAAGATGAAAAATGGAGCTCAGGGGCACAGCAATTCAGTAAGTTGCAGAGTTATACAGGACTACTCTCTTCCAAAAATCTGTTGAGGAAAAGCCATGAGGCGGACTTGAAAATGAGGGAGATTTGCACGAAACAGATTTCCAGAAGTACATTGGAATCGCCTTTAAACACAGGAAAAGCATCACAACTTCAACAATTATGGAATTGTCCATAAAGGGCGCATGCGTTTTCTCCTGAATATATTCAGGAGAAAACACATACACCCATTTTGGCCAACCAAGCAACCGCACAATGCAAATCTTCACTACAAAGAAGTATCACTTCCCACCAGTCAAAAGGGATATCCGTAAAATGTGTAAAAACCATAAAAGCAAGAGGGTCTCTGGAGAACAGGGAGCCTTGTTATGCTGATGGGTGGGATGTAGATTGCCAACAGCCACTCTGGAGGAGTGCATTGTGTTCCCTAAAAGAATTAAACAACAGAGCTTCACAACCTAAGGCACTTCCAGTCATGGGAATATACCTTGGGAAAATTGAAAATCAATAAGACACAGCCAACCCAAAATATAGTGCAGCACTGCTTACAAGAACATCGACTTCGAGACACCTTAAATATCCCAGGAAAGACAAAAAAAGTAAAGAAATTGTGGTACATACGTACGATGGAATATCCCTCAGCCATGAAATCAATGTCATAAGGCCAGTAGCAGCATAGTGAGTGGATTCATGTACGATGATTCTAACTGAAATAAGTCACACAGAAAAAGAAACTTATCATAAGATATCACTTATGAAGGTCTTGTAAACATGGCTACACATGAACTGAATTAGGAAAGAGAAGAGTCTCACATTTAGAAAACACTCTTATGCCTGCTCAAGAGGAAAGGAGAGGTGGGGTGATGCATAAAACCAGAGTTTGATATTAGCACAGGTACGGTTGCATAATCCAAATACAGAATAGACAAGACCTACTCTTTCCTCAGTGAATGGGGCTCAACACCCCTATTCCCCACAGAGTAGTATATCTGACTAGTAAGAATCTTAAAACCTATGTATTGATATGTCTCCTTAAGGTAACCAAGTGTGTCTAGAACGACATAAACACGGCAGTGAGAATCAGCTCAAACCCACTATAAAAATGAATTTCAAAACAAAACAAATAAACAGTGAAATTCTTACACAGTACCTTCAGGGGTTCTGATGAAACTTAGAATGACCCTATCTACAACGACAGCTGGATGTGGCATAAGGCTGGTCACTTGGGACTGAGAGGATTGGTGAGATTGAGTGAGAAAATGCAGACCATTTAAAGCAATAATACCTTGCACCCATTCCATGGTTCCCAACTCTCCAGGTAGAAGGGAATATCACTACAGTTATAACATGTATGGGAAACCTAGAGAATGGACACCATCTGATGGTGAAAGGTTTCTAAAACTCTACTAATTTTTTTCTCTCCTTGTGCACCAGTTTGACATTCCAACTGCTTTAGTATCAATCTCCCAAATTGGAGAGTCAGCACCTTTAACCTCCTGGTTCGGACAGTTGGCACGTTGTGCAGAGGATATAAGGGAAGAGGGAGAAACAATTAGAGAGTAGCTGTAGGCATTTGGATGGCCACATGTCACTCTAAATTCCCGTCACGAAGAAGAATTAACAAACTCTGAGCCAGCCCCCCCAATGGAACCAGTATAGGTCCTGAAGCAAAGTTGTGGATTGGCAGTCAGCTCACAAAAACGCGAGTTGAAAAATGGAACTCAGTGGCACAGAAATTCACTAACTTGCAGAGTTATAAAGGACTACTCTCTTCCAAAAATCTGTTGAGATAAAGCCATGAGGCGGACTTGAAAATGAGGCAGAAGTGCACGAAACAGATTTCCAGAGGTACATTGGAATCGCCTTTAAACACAGGAAAAGCATCACAACTTCGACAATTATGGAATTGTCCATAAAGGGCGCATGCGTTTTCTCCTGAATATATTCAGGAGAAAACGCATACGCCCATTTTGGCCAACCAAGCAACCGCACAATGCAAATCTGCACTACAAAGAAGTATCACTTCCAACCGGTCAAAAGGGACATCCGTAAAATGTGTAAAAACAAGAAAGGCAAGACAGGATCTGGAGAAGAGGGAGCTTTGTTATGCGGATGGGTGGGATGTAAATTGCCAACAGCCACTCTGGAGGAGTGCATTGTGTTCCCAAAAAGAAGAAAACAACAGTGCTTCACAACCTAAGGCACTTCCAGTCACGGGCATATACCTTGGGAAAATTGAAAATCAATAAGACACAGCCACCCGAAAATTTATGGCAGCACTGCTTACAAGAACCTCGACTTCGGGACACCTTATATATCCCAGGAAAGACAAAAATGGTAAAGAAATTGTGGTACATACGTATGATGGAATATCCCTCAGCCATGAAGTCAATGTCATAAGGCCAGTAGCAGCATAATGACGGGATTCATGTACGATGATTCTAACTGAAAAAATCACACAGAAAAAGAAATTTATCATAAGATATCACTTATGAAGGGTATATAAACATGGCTACACATGGAATGAATTAGGAAAGGGAACAGAGTCTCATATTTAGAAAACACTCTTATGCATGCTTAAGGGGAAAGCAGAGGTGGGGTGATGAATAAAACCAGAGTTTGATATTAGCACAGGTACGGTTCCATAATCCAAATACAGAATAGACAGGACCTACTACTTCCTCTGTGAACGGAACTCAAAACCCCATATTTCCCGCAGAGGAATATATCTTACTAGTAAGAATCTTAAAACCTATGTATTGATATGTCTCCGTAAGGGAATCAAGTGTGTCTAGACTGGCATAAACATGGCAGCGAGAATCAGCTCAAACCCACTAGAAAAGGAAATTCAAAAACAAAACAAAAACAGGGAAATTCTTTAGAATTCCTTCAGGGTCTCTGATGAAACCTGGAATGACACTATAAACAACGACAGCTGGATGTGGCATAAGGCTGGACACTTGGGACTGAGAGGATTGGTGAGATTGGGTGAGCAAATGCAGACAATTTAAAACAATAATATGTGGCACCCATTCCATGAGTCCCAACTCTCCAGGTTGAAGGAACTATTTCTACAGCTATAACATGTACGGGAAACCTAGAGAACGGACACACTGTGTAAACAAAAGGTTTCTAAAACTCAAAGAATAGTCCCTCTCCTTGTGCTCCAGTTTGATTTTCCATCTGCTTTACTATCAATCTCCCAACTTTGAGAGACAGCCCCTTTAACCTCCTGGTTCACAGAGCTTTCCAATTTAGCAGAGGATGAAAGAGAAGAGGGAGAACCAATGAGAGCGTAGCTGTTAGGCATTTGGACGGGCACATTTCATTCTAATTTCCTGGCAGGAAGAAGAATTTACCAAATTCTCAGCCACACTCCGGGAACCAGTATAGGTCCTGAACCAAAATTTTGGACTTGCGGTCAGCTCACCAAAAATGAGTTGAAAAATGGAGCTCAGGGGCACAGCAATTCACAAACTGGCTGAGAAATAAAGGACAACTATCGTCCAAAAATCTGTTGAGGGAAGGCAACGAGGCAGACTTGAAAGAGAAGCAGAATAGCAGGAAACAGATTTCAAGAGGTACGTTGGAATCGCCTTTAAAGCACAGGAAGAGGGGCACAACTTCGACAATGATGCACTTGGACAAAAAGGGAGTATGTGTTTTCTCCTGAATATATTCAGGAGAAAACGCATACGCCCTTTTTGGCCAAGCAAGCAAGCGGGCAATGCAAATCCTCACTACAAAGAAGTATCATTTCCCACTGGTCAAAAGGGACATCCACAAAATGTGTAAAAACAAGAAAGGCAAGACAGGCCCTGGAGAACAGGGAGCCTTGTTATGCTGATGGGCGGGATGTAAATTGCCAACTGCCTCTCTGGAGGAGTACATTGTGTTCCCTAAAACAAGTAAAGAACAGAGCTACAGAGCCAAGGGCACTTCCAGTCTAGGGAATATACCTTGGGAAAATTGAAAATCAATAAGACAGAGCCACCCCAAAATTTAGGGCTGCACTGCTTACAAGGACCTCAACTTGGGTACACCTTAAATATCCCAGGAAATATAAAAATGGTTCAAAAAATTGTGGTACTTACGTACGATGGAATATCCCTCAGCCATGAAATCAATGTCATAAGACCAGTAGCAGCAAAATGGGTGGATTCAGGTACGATGATTCTAAGTGAAATAAGTCACACAGAAAAAGAAACTTATCATAATATATCACTTATGAAGATACTGTAAACATGGCTACATTTGAACTGAGATAGGAAAGAGAACAGTGTCTCACATTTAGAAAACACTCTTATGCCTGCTTAAGGGGGAAGGAGAGGTGGGGTGATGCATAAAACCAGAGTTTGATATAAGCACAGGTACCGTTCCAAAAACCAACTATGGAATACACAAGACCTACACCTTCCTCAGTGAAAGGGACTCAAAACCCCATATTTCCCGCAGAGGAATATATCTGAGTAGTAAGGATCTTAAAACCTATGTATTGATATGTCTCCGTAAGGGAATCAAGTGTGTCTACACTGGCATAAACATGGCAGCGAGAATCAGCTCAAACCCACTATAAAAAGGAATTTCAAAAACAAAACAAAAAAACTGGGAAATTCTTTACAATTCCTTCAGGGTCTCTGATGAAACCTGGAATGACCCTATCTACAATGACAGCTGGATGTGGCATAAGGAGGGACACTTGGGACTGAGAGGATTTGTGAGATTGGGTGAGCAAATGCAAACCCTGTAAAGCACAAATGCCTGGCACCCATTCCATGGGTCCCAACTCTCGAGGTTGAAGGGAATATTACTACAGCTATAACATGTACGGGAAACCTAGAGAACGGACACACTGTGAATACGAAAGGTTTCTAAAACTCAACGAATAGTCCCTCTCCTGGTGCTCCGGTTTGACATTCCATCTGCTTTACTATCAACCTCCCAACTTGGAGAGACAGGCCTTTAACCTCCTGGTTCGCACAGGTTTCCAATTTGGCAGAGGATGAAAGGGAAGAGGGAGAATCAATGAGAGAGTAGCTGTTAGGCATTTGGACGGGCACATATCACTGTAATTTCCCGGCAGGAAGAAGAATTAACCAAAGTCTCAGCCCCCCACCGGGAACCAGCATAGTTCCTGAACCAAAATGTCCGACTTTCGGTCAGCTCACCAAAAACGATTTGAAAAATGGAGCTCAGGGGCACAGCAATTCACAAACTGGCCGAGTAATAAAGGACAACTATCGTCCAAAAATCTGTTGAGGGAAGGCAACGAGGTGGACTTGAGAGCGAGGCAGAATAGCAGGAAACAGATTTCAAGAGGTACGTTGGAATCGCCTTTAAAGCACAGGAAGAGGGGCACAACTTCGACAATGATGCACTTGGCCAAAAAGGGCGTATGAGTTTTCTCCTGAATATATTCAGGAGAAAACGCATACGCCCTTTTTGGCCAAGCCATCAAGCGGGCAATGCAAATCTGCAGTACAAAGAAGTATCACTTCCCACCGGTCAAAAGGGACATCCACAAAATGTGTAAAAACCACAAAGGCAAGACAGGCCCTGGAGAACAGGGAGCCTTGTTATGCTGATGGGCGGGATGTAAATTGTCAACTGCCTCCCTGGAGGTGTGTATTGTGTTCCCTAAAACAAGTAAAGAACAGAGCTACAGAGCCAAGGGCACTTCCAGTCTAGGGAATATACCTTGGGAAAACTGAAAATCAATAAGACAGAGCCACCCCAAAATTTAGGGCTGCACTGCTTACAAGGACCTCAACTTGGGTACACCTTAAATATCCCAGGAAATATAAAAATGGTTCAAAAAATTGTGGTACTTACGTACGATGGAATATCCCTCAGCCATGAAATCAATGTCATAAGACCAGTAGCAGCAAAATGGGTGGATTCAGGTACGATGATTCTAAGTGAAATAAGTCACACAGAAAAAGAAACTTATCATAAGATATCACTTATGAAGATCCTGTAAACATGGCTACACTTGAACTGAGTTAGGAAAGAGAACAGTGTCTCACATTTAGAAAACACTCTTAGGCCTGCTTAAGTGGGAAGGAGAGTTGGGGTGATGCATAAAACCAGAGTTTGCTATAAGCAGAGGTACCGTTCCAAAAACCAACTATGGAATAGACAAGACCTACACCTTCCTCAGTGAAAGGGACTCAAAACCCCATATTTCCCGCAGAGGAATATATCTGGCTAGTAAGAATCTTAAAACCTATGTATTGATATGTCTCCGTGAGGGAAACAAGGGTGTCTAGACTGGCATAAATATGGCAGCGAGAATCAGCTCAAACCCACTATAAAAAGGAATTTCAAAAACAAAACAAAAAAACTGGGAAATTCTTTACAATTCCTTCAGGGTCTCTGATGAAACCTGGAATGACCCTATCTACAATGACAGCTGGATGTGGTATAAGGAGGGACACTTGGGACTGAGAGGATTGGTGAGATTGGGTGAGCAAATGCAGACACTTTAAAGCACAAATACCTGGCACCCATTCCATGGGTCCAAACTCTCCAGGTTGAAGGGAATATTACTACAGCTATAACATGTACGGGAAACCTAGAGAACGGACACACTGTGAATACGAAAGGTTTCTAAAACTCAACGAATAGTCCCTCTCCTGGTGCTCCGGTTTGACTTTCCATCTGCTTTACTATCAACCTCCCAACTTGGAGAGACAGCCCCTGTAACCTCCTGGTTCTCACAGGTTTCCAATTGGGCAGAGGATGAAACGGAAGAGGGAGAACCAATGAGAGAGTAGCTGTTAGGCATTTGGATGGGCACATATAACTGTAATTTCGCGGCAGGAAGAAGTTAACCAAAGTCTCAGACCCCCACCGGGAACCAGCATAAGTCCTGAACCAAAATTTTGGACTTGCGGTCAGCTCACAAAAAACGAGTTGAAAAATGGAGCTCAGGGGCACAGCAATTCACAAACTGGCCGAGTAATAAAGGACAACTATCGTCCAAAAATCTGTTGAGGGAAGGCAACGAGGCGGACTTGAAAGCGAGGCAGAATAGCAGGAAACAGATTTCAAGAGGTACGTTGGAATCGCCTTTAAAGCACAGGAAGAGGGGCACAACTTCGACAATGATGCACTTGGCCAAAAAGGGCGTATGCGTTTTCTCCTGAATATATTCAGGAGAAAACGCATACGCCCTTTTTGGCCAAGCAAGCAAGCGGGCAATGCAAATCTGCACTACAAAGAAGTATCACTTCCCACCGGTCAAAAGGGACATCCACAAAATGTGTAAAAACCAGAAAGGCAAGACAGGCCCTGGAGAACAGGGAGCCTTGTTATGCTGATGGGCGGGATGTAAATTGCCAACTGCCTCTCTGGAGGAGTGTATTGTGTTCCCTAAAACAAGTAAACAACAGAGCTACAGAGCCAAGGGCACTTCCAGTCTAGGGAATATACCTTGGGAAAACTGAAAATCAATAAGACAGAGCCACCCCAAAATTTAGGGCTGCACTACTTACAAGGACCTCAACTTGGGTACACCTTAAATATCCCAGGAAATATAAAAATGGTTCAAAAAATTGTGGTAATTACGTACGATGGAATATCCCTCAGCCATGAAATCAATGTCATAAGACCAGTAGCAGCAAAATGGGTGGATTCAGGTACGATGATTCTAAGTGAAATAAGTCACACAGAAAAAGAAACTTATCATAAGATATCACTTATGAAGATCCTGTAAACATGGCTACACTTGAACTGAGTTAGGAAAGTGAACAGTGTCTCACATTTAGAAAACACTCTTATGCCTGCTTAATGGGGAAGGTGAGGTGGGATGATGCATAAAACAAGAGTTTGATATAAGCACAGGTACTGTTCCAAAAACCAACTATTGAATAGACAAGACCTACACATTCCTCAGTGAAAGGGACTCAAAACCCCATATTTCCCGCAGAGGAATATATCTGACTAGTAAGAATCTTAAAACCTATGTATTGATATGTCTCCGTAAGGGAATCAAGTGTGTCTAGACTGGCATAAACATGGCAGCGAGAATCAGCTCAAACCCACTATAAAAACGAATTTCAAAAATAAAACAAAAAAACTGGGAAATTCTTTACAATTCCTTCAGGGTCTCTGATGAAAACTGGAATGACCCTATCTACAATGACAGCTGGATGTGGCATAAGGAGGGACATTTGGGACTGAGACGATTGGTGAGATTGGGTGAGCAAATGCAGACCCTTTAAAGCACAAATGCCTGGCACCCATTCCATGGGTCCCAACTCTCCAGGTTGAAGGGAATATTACTACAGCTATAACATGTACGGGAATCCTAGAGAACGGACACACTGTGAATATGAAGGTTTCTAAAACTCAACGAATAGTCCCTCTCCTGGTGCTCCGGTTTGACTTTCCATCTGCTTTACTATCAACCTCCCAACTTGGAGAGACAGCCCCTTTAACCTCCTGGTTCGCACAGGTTACCAATTTGGCAGAGGATGAAAGGGAAGAGGGAGAACCAATGAGAGAGTAGCTGTTGGGCATTTGGACGGGCACATATGACTATAACTTCCCGGCATTAAGAAGAATTAACCAAAGTCTCAGCCACCCACCGGGAACCAGCATAGGTCCTGAACCAAAATTTTGGACTTGCGGTCAGCTCACAAAAAACGAGTTGAAAAATGGAGCTCAGGGGCACAGCAATTCACAAACTGGCCGAGTAATAAAGGACAAATATCGTCCAAAAATCTGTTGAGGGAAGGCAACGAGGCGGACTTGAAAGTGAGGCAGAATAGCAGGAAACAGATTTCAAGAGGTACGTTGGAATCGCCTTTAAAGCACAGGAAGAGGGGCACAACTTCGACAATGATGCACTTGGACAGAAAGGGCGTATGCGTTTTCTCCTGAATATATTCAGGAGAAAACGCATACGCCCTTTTTGGCCAAGCAAGCAAGCGGGCAATGCAAATCTGCACTACAAAGAAGTATCACTTCCCACCGGTCAAAAGGGACATCCACAAAATGTGTAAAAACCAGAAAGGCAAGACAGGCCCTGGAGAACAGGGAGACTTGTTATGCTGATGGGCGGGATGTAAATTGCCAACTGCCTCTCTGGAGGAGTGCATTGTGTTCCCTAAAACAAGTAAACAACAGAGCTACAGAGCCAAGGGCACTTCCAGTCTAGGGAATATACCTGGGGAAAACTGAAAATCAATAAGACAGAGCCACCCCAAAATTTAGGGCTGCACTGCTTACAAGGACCTCAACTTGGATACACCTTAAATATCCCAGGAAATATAAAATTGGTTCAAAAAATTGTGGTACTTACGTACGATGGAATATCCCTCAGCCATGAAATCAATGTCATAAGACCAGTTGCAGCAAAATGGGTGGATTCAGGTACGATGATTCTAAGTGAAATAAGTCACACAGAAAAAGAAACTTATCATAAGTTATCACTTATGAAGATCCTGTAAATATGGCTACACTTGAACTGAGTTAGGAAAGAGAACAGTGTCTCACATTTAGAAAACACTCTTATGCCTGCTTCAGGGGGAAGGAGAGGTGGGGTGATGTATAAAACCAGAGTTTAATATAAGCACAGGTACCGTTCCAAACACCAACTATGGAATAGACAAGACCTACACCTTCCTCAGTGAAAGGGACTCAAAACCCCATATTTCCCGCAGAGGAATATATCTGACTAGTAAGAATCTTAAAACCTATGTATTGATATGTCTCCGTAAGGGAATCAAGTGTGTCTAGACTGGCACAAACATGGCAGCGAGAATCAGCTCAAACCCACTATAAAAAGGAATTTCAAAAATAAAACAAAACAACTGGGAAATTCTTTACAATTCCTTCAGGGTCTCTGATGAAACCTGGAATGACCCTATCTACAACGAGAGCTGGATGTGGCATAAGGCTGGACACTTGGGACTGAGAGGATTGGTGTTATTGGGTGAGCAAATGCAGACACTTTAAAGCAATAATGCATGGCACACATTCCATGGGTCCCAACTCTCCAGGTTGAAGGGAATATTACTACAGTTATAACATGTACGGGAAACCTAGAGAACGGACACACTGTGAATACAAAAGGTTTCTAAAACTCAACGAATAGTCCCTCTCCTGGTGCTCCGGTTTGACTTTCCATCTGCTTTACTATCAACCTCCCAACTTGGAGAGACAGACCCTTTAACCTCCTGGTTCGCACAGGTTGCCAATTTGGTAGAGGATGAAAGGGAAGAGGGAGAACCAATGAGAGAGTAGCTGTTAGGCATTTGGACGGGCACATATCACTCTAATTTCCAGGCAGGAAGAAGAATTAAGCAAAGTCTCAGCCACCCACCGGGAACCAGTATAGGTCCTGAACCAAAATTTTGGCCTTGCAGTCAGCTCACCAAAAACGAGTTGAAAAATGCAGCTCAGGCGCACAGCAATTCACAAACTGGCCGAGTAATAAAGGAGAACTATCGTCCAAAAATCTGTTGAGGGAAGGCAACGAGGCGGACTTGAAAGCGAGGCAGAATAGCAGGAAACAGATTTCAAGAGGTACGTTGGAATCGCCTTTAAAGCACAGGAAGAGGGGCACAACTTCGACAATGATGCACTTGGCCAAAAAGGGCGTATGCGTTTTCTCCTGAATATATTCAGGAGAAAACGCATACGCCCTTTTTGGCCAAGCAAGCAAGCGGGCAATGCAAATCTGCACTACAAAGAAGTATCACTTCCCACCGGTAAAAAGGGTCATCCACAAAATGTGTAAAAACCAGAAAGGCAAGACAGGCCCTGGAGAACAGGGAGCCTTGTTATGCTGATGGGCGGGATGTAAATTGCCAACTGCCTCTCTTGAGGAGTACATTGTGTTCCCTAAAACAAGTAAAGAACAGAGCTACAGAGCCACGGACACTTACAGTCTAGGGAATATACCTTGGGAAAACTGAAGATCAATAAGACAGAGCCACCCCAAAATTTAGGGCTGCACTGCGTACAAGACCTCAACTTGGGTACACCTTAAATATCCCAGGAAATATAAAAATGATTCAAAAAATTGTGGTACTAACGTATGATGGAATATCCCTCAGCCATGAAATCAATGTCATAAGACCAGTAGCAGCAAAATGGGTGGATTCAGGTACTATGATTCTAAGTGAAATAATTCACAGAGAAAAAGAAACTTATCATAAGATATCACTTATGAAGATCCTGTAAACATGGCTAAACTTGAACGGAGTTAGGAAAGAGAACAGTGTCTCACATTTAGAAAACACTCTTATGCCTGCTTAAGGGGGAAGGAGAGGTGGGGTGATGCATAAAAGCAGAGTTTGATATAAGCACAGGTACCGTTCCAAAAACCAACTATGGAATAGACAAGACCTACACGTTCCTCAGTGAAAGGGACAAAGAACCCCATATTTCCCGCAGAGAAATATATCTGACTAGTAAGAATCTTAAAACCTATGTATTGATATGTCTCCGTAAGGGAATCAGGTGTTTCTAGACTGGCATAAACATGGCAGCGAGAATCAGCTCAAACCCACGATAAAAAGGAATTTCAAAAACAAAACAAAAAACCTGGGAAATTCTTTACAATACATTCAGGGTCTCTGATGAAACCTGGAATGACCCTATCTACAATGACAGCTGGATGTGGCATAAGGAGGGACACTTGAGACTGAGACGATTGGTGAGATTGAGTGAGCAAATGCAGACCCTTTAAAGCACAAATGCCTGGCACCCATTCCATGGGTCCCAACTCTCCAGGTTGAAGGGAATATTACTACAGCTATAACATGTACGGGAATCCTAGAGAACGGACACACTGTGAATACGAAAGGATTCTAAAACTCAACGAATAGTCCCTCTCCTGGTGCCCCGGTTTGACTTTCCATCTGCTTTACTATAAACCTCCCAACTTGGAGAGAAAGCCCCTTTTACCTCCTGGTTCGCACAGGTGGCCAATTTGGCAGAGGATGAAAGGGAAGAGGGAGAACCAATGAGAGAGTAGCTGTTAGGCATTTGGACGGGCACATATCACTCTAATTTCTCGGCAGGAAGAAGAATTAAGCAAAGTCTCAGCCACCCACCGGGAACCAGCATAGGTCCTGAACCAAAATTTTGGACTTGCGGTCAGCTCACCAAAAACGAGTTGAAAAATGGAGCTCAGGGGCACAGCAATGCACAAACTGGCCGAGTAATAAAGGACAACTATCGTCCAAAAATCTGTTGAGGGAAGGCAATGAGGCGGACTTGAAAGTGAGGCAGAATAGCAGGAAACAGATTTCAAGAGGTACGTTGGAATCGCCTTTAAAGCACAGGAAGAGGGGCACAACTTCGACAATGATGCACTTGGCCAAAAAGGGCATATGCGTTTTCTCCTGAATATATTCAGGAGAAAATGCATACGCCCTTTTTGGCCAAGCAAGCAAGCGGGCAATGCAAATCTGCACTACAAAGAAGTATCACTTCCCACTGGTCAAAAGGGACATCCACAAAATGTGTAAAAACCAGAAAGGCAAGACAGGCCCTGGAGAACAGGGAGCCTTGTTATGCTGTTGGTCAGGATGTAAATTGCCAACTGCCTCTCTGGAGGAGTGCATTGTGTTCCCTAAAACAAGTAAACAACAGAGCTACAGAGCCAAGGGCACTTCCAGTCTAGGGAATATACCTTGGGAAAACTGAAAATCAATAAGACAGAGCCACTCCAAAATTTAGGGCTGCACTGCTTACAAGGACCTCAACTTGGGTACATCTTAAATATCCCAGAATATATAAAAATGGTTCAAAAATTTGTGGTACATACGTACGACGGAATATCCCTCAGCCATGAAATCAATGTCATAAGACCAGTAGCCGCAAATGGGTGGATTCAGGTACGATGATTCTAAGTGAAATAAGTCACACAGAAAAAGAAACTTATCATAAGATATCACTTATGAAGATCCTGTAAACATGGCTACACTTGAACTGAGTTAGGAAAGAGAACATTGTCTCACATTTAGAAAACACTCTTTTGCCTGCTTAACGGGGAAGGAGAGGTGGGGTGATGCATAAAAACAGAGTTTGATATAAGCACAGGTACCGTTCCATAAATCAACTATGGAATAGACAAGACCTACACCTTCCTCAGTGAAAGGGACTAAAATCCCATATTTCCCGCAGAGGAATATATCTGACTAGTAAGAATCTTAAAACCTATGTATTGATATGTCTCCGTAAGGGAATCAAGTGTGTCAAGACTGGCATAAACATGGCAGCGAGAATCAGCTCCAACCCACTATAAAAAGGAATTTCAAAAACAAAACAAAAAAACTGGGAAATTCTTTACAATTCCTTCAGTGTCTCTGATGAAACCTGGAATGACCCTATCTACAACGACAGCTGGATGTGGCATAAGGCTGGACACTTGGGACTGAGAGGATTGGTGAGATTGGGTGAGCAAACGCAGACCCTTTAAAGCAATAATGCATGGCACCCATTCCATGGGTCCCAACTCTCCAGGCTGAAGGGAATATTACTACAGTTATAACATGTACGTGAAACCTAGAGAACGGACACACTGTGAATACGAAAGGTTTCTAAAACTCAACGAATAGTCCCTCTCCTGGTGCTCCGGTTTGACTTTCCATCTGCTTTACTATCAATCACCCAACTTGGAGAGACAGCACCTTTATCCTCCTGGTTCGCACAGGTTTCCAATTTGGCAGAGGATGAAAGGGAATAGGGAGAACCAATGAGAGAGTAGCTGTTAGGCATTTGGACGGGCACATATCACTGTAATTTCCCGGCAGGAAGAAGAATTAACCAAAGTCTCAGCCACCCACTGGGAACCAGTATAGTTCCTGAACCAAAATTTTGTACTTGCGGTCAGCTCACAAAAAACGAGTTGAAAAATGGAGCTCAGGGGCACAGCAATTCACAAACTGGCCGAGTAATAAAGGACAACTATCGTCCAAAAATCTGTTGAGGGAAGGCAACGAGGTGGACTTGAAAGCGAGGCAGAATAGCAGGAAACAGATTTCAAGAGGTACGTTGGAATCGCCTTTAAAGCACAGGAAGAGGGGCACAACTTCGACAATGATGCACTTGGCCAAAAAGGGCGTATGCGTTTTCTCCTGAATATATTCAGGAGAAAACGCATACGCCCTTCTTGGCCAAGCAAGCAAGCGGGCAATGCAAATCTGCACTACAAAGAAGTATCACTTCCCACCGGTCAAAAGGGACATCCACAAAATGTGTAAAAACCAGAAAGGCAAGACAGGCCCTGGAGAACAGGGAGCCTTGTTATGCTGATGGGCGGGATGTAAATTGCCAACTGCCTCTCTGGAGGAGTGCATTGTGTTCCCTAAAACAAGTAAAGAACAGAGCTACAGAGCCAAGGGCACTTCCAGTCTACAGAATATACCTTGGGAAAACTGAAAATCAATAAGACAGAGCCACCCCAAAATTTAGGGCTGCACTGCTTACAAGGACCTCAACTTGGGTACACCTTAAATATCCCAGGAAATATAAAAATGGTTCAAAATATTGTGGTACTTACGTACGACGGAATATCCCTCAGCCATGAAATCAATGTCATAAGACCTGTAGCAGCAAAATGGGTGGATTCAGGTACGATGATTCTAAGTGAAATAAGTCACACAGAAAAAGAAACTTATCATAAGATATCACTTATGAAGATCCTGTAAACATGGCTACACTTGAACTGAGTTAGGAAAGAGAACAGTGTCTCACATTTAGAAAACACTCTTATGCCTGCTTAAGGGGGAAGGAGAGGTGGGGTGATGCATAAAACCAGAGTTTGATATAAGCACAGGTACCGTTCCAAAAACCAACTATGGAATAGACAAGACCTACACCTTCCTCAGTGAAAGGGACTCAAAACCCCATATTTCCCGCAGAGGAATATATCTGAGTAGTAAGAATCTTAAAACCTATGGATTGATATGTCTCCGTAAGGGAATCAAGTGTGTCTAGACTGGCATAAACATGGCAGCGAGAATCAGCTCAAACCCACTATAAAAAGGAATTTCAAAAACAAAACAAAAAAACTGGGAAATGCTTTATAATTCCTTCAGGGTCTCTGATGAAACCTGGAATGACTCTATCTACAACGACAGCTGGATGTGGCATAAGGAGGGACACTTGTGACTGAGAGGATTGGTGAGATTTGGTGAGCAAAGGCAGACCCTTTAAAGCACAAATGCCTGGCACCCATTCCATGGGTCCCAACTCTCCAGCTTGAAGGGAATATTACTACAGCTATAACATGTACGGGAAACCTAGAGAACGGACCCACTGTGAATACGAAAGGTTTCTAAAATTCAGCGAATAGTCCCTCTCGTGTTGCTCCTGTTTGAATTTCCATCTGCTTCACTATCAACGTCCCAACTTGGAGAGTCAGCCCCTTTAACCTCCTGGTTCGCACAGGTTTCCATTTTGGCAGAGGATGAAAGGGAAGCGGGAGAACCAATGAGAGAGTAGCTGTTAGGCATTTGGACGGTCACATATCACTTTAATTTCCCGGCAGGAAGAAGAATTAACCAAAGTCTCAGCCACCCACCGGGAACCAGCATACGTCCTGAACCAAATTTTTGGACATGCGGTCAGCTCACAAAAAACAAGTTGAAAAATGGAGCTCAGGGGCACAGCAATTCACAAACTGGCCGAGTAATAAAGGACAACTATCCTCCAAAAATCTGTTGAGGGAAGGCAACGAGGCGGACTTGAAAGCGAGGCAGAATAGCAGGAAACAGATTTCAAGAGGTATGTTGGAATCGCCTTTAAAGCACAGGAAGAGGGGCACAACTTCGACAATGATGCACTTGGCCAAAAAGGGCGTATGCGTTTTCTCCTGAATATATTCAAGATAAAACGCATACGCCCTTTTTGGCCAAGCAAGCAAGCGGGCAATGCAAATCTGCACTACAAAGAAGTATCACTTCCCACCGGTCAAAAGGGACATCCACAAAATGTGTAAAAACCAGAAAGGCAAGACAGGCCCTGGAGAACAGGGAGCCTTGTTATGCTGATGGGTGGGATGTAACTTGACAACTGCCTCTCTGGAGGAGTGCATTGTGTTCCCTAAAACAAATAAACAACAGAGCTACAGAGCCATGGGCACTTCCAGTCTAGGGAATATACCTTGAGAAAACTGAAAATCAGTAAGTCAGAGCCACCCCAAAATTTAAGGCTGAACTGCTTACAAGGACCTCAACTTGGGTACACCTTAAATATCCCAGGAAATATAAAAATGCTTCAAAAAATTGTGGTACTTACGTACGATGGAATATCCCTCAGCCATGAAATCAATGTCATAAGACCAGTAGCAGCAAAATGTGTGGATTCAGGTACGATGATTCTAAGTGAAATAAGTCACAGAGAAAAAGAAACTTATCATAAGATATCACTTATGAAGATCCTGTAAACATGGCTACACGTGAACTGAGTTAGGAAAGAGAACAGTGTCTCACATTTAGAAAACACTCTTATGCCTGCTTAAGGGGGAAGGGGAGGTGGGGTGATGCATAAAACCAGAGATTGATATAAGCACAGGTACCGTTCCAAAAACCAACTATGGAATAGACAAGACCTACACCTTCCTCAGTGAAAGGGACTCGAAACACCATATTTCCCGCAGAGGAATATATCTGAGTAGTAAGAATCTTAAAACCTATGTATTGATATGTCTCCGTAAGGGAATCAAGTGTGTCTAGACTGGCATAAACATGGCAGCGAGAATCAGCTCAAACCCACTATAAAAGGAATTTCAAAAACAAAACAAAAAAACTGGGAAATTCTTTGCAATTCCTTCAGGGTCTCTGATGAAACCTGGAATGACCCTATTTACAACGACAGCTGGATGAGGCATAAGGCTGGACACATGGAACTGAGAGGATTGGTGAGATTGGGTGAGCAAAGGCAGACCCTTTAAAGCACAAAGGCCTGGCACCCATTCCATGGGTCCCAACTCTCCAGGTTGAAGGGAATATTACTACAGATATAACATGTACAGGAAACCTAGAGAATGGACCCACTGTGAAAACGAAATGTTTCTAAAACTCAACGAATAGTCCCTCTCCTGGTGCTCCGGTTTGACTTTCCATCTGCTTTACTATCAATCTCCCAACTTGGAGAGAATGCCCCTTTAACCTCCTGGTTCGCACAGGTTTCCAAATTGGCAGAGGATGAAAGGGAAGAGGCAAAACCAATGAGAGAAGAGCTGTTATGCATTAGGATGGGAACATATCACACTAACGTCCCGGGAGGAAGAAGAATTAACCAAAGTCTCAGCCCCCAACAGGGAACCAGCATAGGTCCTGAACCAAAATTTTGGACATGCGGTCAGCTCACAAAAAACGGCTTGCAAAATGGAGCTCAAGGGCACAGAAATTCACAAACTGGCAGAGTAATAAAGGACAACTATCGTCCAAAAATCTGTTGAGGGAAGGCAACGAGGCGGACTTGAATGCGAGGCAGAATAGCAGGAAACAGATTTCAACAGGTACGTTGGAATCGCCTTTAAAGCAGTGGAAGAGGGGCACAACTTCGACAATGATGCACTTGGCCAAAAAGGGCGTATGCGTTTTCTCCTGAATATATTCATGAGAAAACGCATACGCCCTTTTTGGCCAAGCAAGCAAGCGGGCAATGCAAATCTGCACTACAAAGAAGTATCACTTCCCACCGGTCAAAAGGGATATCCACAAAATGTGTAAAAACCAGAAAGGCAAGACAGGCCCTGGAGAACAGGGAGCCTTTTTATGCTGATGGGCGGGATGTAAATTGCCAACTGCCTCTCTGGAGGAGTGCATTGTGTTCCCTAAAACAAGTAAACAACAGAGCTACAGAGCCAAGGGCACTTCCAGTCTAGGGAATATACCTTGGGAAAACTAAAAATCAATAAGACAGAGCCACTCCAAAATTTAGGGCTGCACTGCTTACAAGGATCTCAACTTGGGTACACCTTAAATATCCCAGGAAATATAAAAATGGTTCAAAAAATTGTGGTACTTATGTACGATGGAATATCCCTCAGCCATGAAATCAATGTCATAAGACCAGTAGCAGCAAAATGGTTGGATTCAGGTACGATGATTCTAAGTGAAATATATCACACAGAAAAAGAAACTTTTCATAAGATATCACGTATGAAGATCCTGTAAACATGGCTACACTGGAACTGAGTTAGGAAAGAGAACAGTGTCTCACATTTAGAAAACACTCTTATGCCTGCTTAAGGATGAAGGAGAGGTGGTGTGATGCATAAAACCAGAGTTTGATATAAGCACAGGTACCGTTCCAAAAACCAACTATGGAATAGACAAGACCTACACCTTCCTCAGTGAAAGGGACTCTAAATCCCATATTTCCCGAAGAGGAATATATCTGACTAGTAAGAATCTTAAAACCTATGTATTTATGTGTCTCTATAAGGGAAACAAGTGTGTCTAGACTGGCATAAACATGGCAGCGAGAATCAGCTCAAACCCACTATAAAAAGGAATTTCAAAAACAAAACAAAAAAACTGGGACATTCTTTACAATTCCTTCAGGGTCTCTGATGAAACCTGGAATGACCCTATCTACAATGACAGCTGGATGTGGCATAAGGAGGGACACTTGGGACTGAGACGATTGGTGAGATTGGGTGAGCAAATGCAGACCCTTTGAAGCACAAATGCCTGGCACCCATTCCATGGGTCCCAACTCTCCAGGTTGAAGGGAATATTACTACAGCTATAACATGTACGGGAAACCTAGAGAACGGACACACTGTGAATATGAAAGGTTTCTAAAACTCAACGAATAGTCCCTCTCCTGGTGCTCCGGTTTGACTTTGCATCTGCTTTACTATCAAAATCCCAACATGGAGAGACAGCCCATTTAACCTCCTGGTTTGCACAGGTTGCCAATTTGGCAGAGGATGAAAGGGAAAAGGGAGAACCCATGAGAGAGTAGCTGTTAGGCATTTGGAGGGGCACATATCACTGTAATTTCCCGGCAGGAAGAAGAATTAACCAAAGTCTCAGCCCCCCACCGGGAACCAGCATAGGTCCTGAAACAAAATGTTGGACTTGCTGTAAGCTCACCAAAAACGAGTAGAAAAATGGAGCTCAGGGGCACATCAATTCACAAACTGGCCGAGTAATAAAGGACAACTATCGTCCAAAATTCTGTTGAGGGAAGGCAACGAGGCGGACTTGAAAGCGAGGCAGAATATCAGGAAACAGATTTCAAGAGGTACGTTGGAATCGCCTTTAAAGCACAGGAAGAGGGGCACATCTTCGACAATGATGCACTTGGCCAAAAAGGGCGTATGCGTTTTCTCCTGAATATATTCAGGAGAAAACGCATACGCCCTTTTTGGCCAAGCAAGCAAGCGGGCAATGCAAATCTGCACTACAAGAAGTATCACTTCCCACCGGTCAAAAGGGACATCCACAAAATGTGTAAAAACCAGAAAGGCAAGACAGGTCCTGGAGAACAGGGAGCTTTGTTATGCTGATGGGCGGGATGTAAATTGCCAACTGCCTCTCTGGAGGAGTGTACTGTGTTCCCTAAAACAAGTAAAGAACAGAGCTACAGAGCCAAGGGCACTTCGAGTCTAGGGAATATACCTTGGGATAACTGAAAATCACTAAGACAGAGCCACCCCAAAATTTAGGGCTGCACTACTTACATGGCCCTCAACTTGGGTACACCTTAAATATCCCAGGAAATATAAAAATGCTTCAAAAAATTGTGGTACATACGTATGATGGAATATCCCTCAACCATGAAATCAATGTCATAAGACCAGTAGCAGCAAAATGGGTGGATTCAGGTACGATGATTCTAAGTGAAATAAGTCACAGAGAAAAAGAAACTTATCATAAGATATCACTTATGAAGATCCTGTAAACATGGCTACACTTGAACTGAGTTAGGAAAGAGAACAGTGTCTCACATTTAGAAAACACTCTTATGCCTGCTTAAGGGGGAAGGAGAGGTGGGATGATGCATAAAACCAGAGTTTGATATAAGCACAGGTACCGTTCCAAAAACCAACTATGGAATAGACAAGACCTGCACCTTCTTCAGTGAAAGGGACTCAAAACCCCATATTTCCCGCAGAGGAATATTTCTGACTAGTAAGAATCTTAAAACCTATGTATTGATATGTCTCCGTAAGGGAATCAAGTGTGTCTACACTGGCATAAACATGGCAGCGAGAATCAGCTCAAAACCACTATAAAAAGGAATTTCAAAAACAAAACAAAAAAACTGGGAAATTCTTTACAATTCCTTCAGGGTCTCTGATGAAACCTGGAATGACCCTATCTACAATGACAGCTGGATGTGGCATAAGGAGGGACACTTGGGACTGAGAGGATTGGTGAGATTGGGTGAGCAAATGCAGACCCATTAAAGCACAAATGCCTGGCACCCATTCCATGGGTCCCAACTCTCCAGGTTGAAGGGAATATTACTACAGCTATAAAATGTACGGGAAACCTAGAGAACGGACACACTGTGAATACGAAAGGTTTCTAAAACTCAACGAATAGTCCCTCTCCTGGTGCTCCGGTTTGACTTTCCATCTGCTTTACTATCAACCTCCCAACTTGGAAAGACAGCCCCTTTAACCTCCAGGTTCGCACAGGTTTCCAATTTGGCAGAGGATGAAAGGGAAAAGGGAGAACCCATGAGAGAGTAGCTGTTAGGCATTTGGAGGGGCACATATCACTGTAATTTCCCGGCAGGAAGAAGAAATAACCAAAGTCTCAGCCCCCCACCGGGAACCAGCATAGGTCCTGAAACAAAATGTTGGACTTGCGGTCAGCCCACCAAAAACGAGTTGAAAAATGGAGCTCAGGGGCACATCAATTCACAAAATGGCCGAGTAATAAAGGACAACTATCGTCCAAAATTCTGTTGAGGGAAGGCAACGAGGCGGACTTGAAAGCGAGGCAGAATATCAGGAAACAGATTTCAAGAGGTACGTTGGAATCGCCTTTAAAGCACAGGAAGAGGGTCACAACTTCGACAATGATGCACTTGGCCAAAAAGGGCGTATGCGTTTTCTCCTGAATATATTCAGGAGAAAACGCATACGCCCTTTTTGGCCAAGCAAGCAAGCGGGCAATGCAAATCTGCACTACAAGAAGTAACACTTCCCACCGGTCAAAAGGGACATCCACAAAATGTGTAAAAACCAGAAAGGCAAGACAGGCCCTGGAGAACAGGGAGCCTTGTTATGCTGATGGGCGGGATGTAAATTGCCAACTGCCTCTCTGGAGGAGTGCATTGTGTTCCCTAAAGCAAGTAAAGAAGAGAGCTACAGAGCCAAGGGCACTTCCAGTCTAGGGAATATACCTTGGGAAAACTGAAAATCAATAAGACAGAGCCACCCCAAAATTTAGGGCTGAACTGCTTACAAGGACCTCAACTTGGGTACACCTTAAATATCCCAGGAAATATAAAAATGGTTCAAAAAATTGTGGTACTTATGTACGATGGAATATCCCTCAGCCATGAAATCAATGTCATAAGATCAGTAGCAGCAAAACGGGTGGATTCAGGTACGATGATTCTAAGTGAAATAAGTCACACAGAAAAAGAAACTTATCATAAGATATCACTTATGAAGATCCTGTAAACATGGCTACACTTGAACTGAGTTAGGAAAGAGAACAGTGTCTCACATTTAGAAAACACTCTTATGCCTGCTTAAGGGGGAAGGAGAGGTGGGGTGATGCATAAAACCAGAGTTTGATATAAGCACAGGTACCGTTCCAAAAACCAACTATGGAATACACAAGACCTACACCTTCCTCAGTGAAAGGAACTCAAAACCCCATATATCCGGCAGAGGAATATATCTGAGTAGTAAGAATCTTAAAACCTATGTATTGATATGTCTCCATAAGGGAATCAAGTGTGTCTAGACTGGCATAAACATGGCAGCGAGAATCAGCTCAAACACACTATAAAAAGGAATTTCAAAAACAAAACAAAACAACTGGGAAATTCTTTACAATTCCTTCAGGGTCTCTGATGAAACCTGGAATGACCCTATCTACAATGACAGCTGGATGTGGCATAAGGAGGGACACTTGGGATTGAGACGTTTGGTGAGATTGGGTGAGCAAATGCAGACCCTTTAAAGCACAAATGCCTGGCACCCATTCCATGGGTCCCAACTCTCCAGGTTGAAGGGAATATTATTACAGCTATAACATGTACAGGAAACCTAGAGAATGGACACACTGTGAATACGAATGTTTTCTAAAACTCAACGAATAGTCCCTCTCCTGGTGCTCCGGTTTGACTTTCCATCTGCTTTACTATCAACCTCCCAACTTGGAGAGACACCCCTTTAACCTCCTGGTTCGCACAGGTTGCCAATTTGGCAGAGGATGAAAGAGAAGAGGGAGAACCAATGAGAGAGTAGCTGTTAGGCATTTGGACGGGCACATATCACTGTAATTTCCCGGCAGGAAGAAGAATTAACCAGAGTCTCAGGCCCCCACCGGGAACAAGCATAGGTCCTGAACCAAAATGTTGGACTTGCGGTCAGCTCACCAAAAACGAGTTGAAAAATGGAGCTCAGGGGCACAGCAATTCACAAACTGGCCGAGTAATAAAGGACAACTATCGTCCAAAAATCTGTTGAGGGAAGGCAACGAGGCGGACGTGAAAGCGAGGCAACATAGCAGCACACAGATTTCAAAAGGTACGTTGGAATCGCCTTTAAAGCAGAGGAAGAGGGGCACAACTTCGACAATGATGCACTTGGCCAAAAAGGGCGTAAGCGTTTTCTCCTGAATATATTCAGGAGAAATCGCATACGCCCTTTTTGGCCAAGCAAGCAAGCAGGGAATGCAAATCTGCACTACAAAGAAGTATCACTTCCCACCAGTCAAAAGGGACATCCACAAAATATGTAAAAACTAGAAAGGCAAGACAGGCCCTGGAGAACAGGGAGACTTGTTATGCTGATGGACGGGATGTAAATTGCCAACTGCCACTCTGGAGGAGTACATTGTGTTCCCTAAAACAAGTAAAGAAGAGAGCTACAGAGCCAAGGGCACTTCCAGTCTAGGGAATATACCTTGGGAAAACTGAAAATCAATAAGACAGAGCCACCCCAAAATTTAGGGCTGCACTGCTTACAAGGACCTCAACTTGGGTACACCTTAAATATCCCAGGAAATATTACAACGGTTCAAATAACTGTGGTAATTACCTACGATGGAATATCCCTCAGCCATGAAATCAATGTCATAAGACCAGTAGCAGCAAAATGGGTGGATTCAGGTACGATGATTCTAAGTGAAATAAGTCACAGAGAAAAAGAAACTTATCATAAGATATCACTTATGAAGATCCTGTAAACATGGCTACACTTGAACTGAGTTAGGAAAGAGAACAGTGTCTCACATTTAGAAAACACTCTTATGCCTGCTTAAGGGGGAAGGAGAGGTGGTGTGATGCACAAAAACAGAGTTTGATATAAGCACAGGCACCGTTCCAAAAACAAACTATGGAATAGACAAGACCTACACCTTCCTCAGTGAAAGGGACTCAAAACCCCATATTTCCGGCAGAGGAATATATCTGACTAGTAAGAATCTTAAAACCTATGTATTGATATGTCTCCGTAAGGGAATCAACTGTGTCTACACTGGCATAAACATGGCAGCGAGAATCAGCGCAAACCCACTATAAAAAGGAATTTCAAAAACAAAACAAAACAACTGGGAAATTCTTTACAATTCCTTCAGGGTCTCTGATGAATCCTGGAATGACCCTATCTACAATGACAGCTGGATGTGTCATAAGGAGGGACACTTGGGACTGAGACGATTGGTGAGATTGGGTGAACAAATGCAGACCCATTAAAGCACAAATGCCTGGCACCCATTCCATGGGTCCCAACTCTCCAGGTTGAAGGGAATATTACTACAGCTATAACAGGTACGGGAAACCTAGACAACGGAAACACTGTGAATACGAAAGGTTTCTAAAACTCAACGAATAGCCCCTCTCCTGGTGCTGCGGTTTGACTTTCCATCTGCTTTACTATCAACCTCCCAACTTGGAGAGACAGCCCCTTTAACCTCCTGGTTCGCACAGGTTTCCAATTTGGCAGAGGATGAAAGGGAAGAGGGAGAACCAATGAGAGAGTAGCTGTTAGGCATTTGGACGGGCACATATCACTCTAACTTCCCGGCAGGAAGAAGAATTAACCAAAGTCTCAGCCACCCACCGGTAACCAGCATAGGTCCTGAACCAAAATTTTGGACTTGCGGTCAGCTCACCAAAAACGAGTTGAATAATGGAGCTCAGGTGCACAGCAATTCACAAACTGGCCAAGTAAAAAAGGACAACTATCGTTCAAAAATCTGTTGAGGGAAGGCAACGAGGCGGAGTTGAATGCGAGGCAGAGTAGCAGGAAACAGATTTCAAGAGGTATGTTGGAATCGCCTTTAGAGCACAGGAAGAGGGGCACAACTTCGACAATGATGCACTTGGCCAAAAAGGGCATATGCGTTTTCTCCTGCATATATTCAGGAGAAAACGCATACGCCCTTTTTGGCCAAGCAAGCAAGCAAGCGGGCAATGCAAATCTGCACTACAAAGAAGTATCACTTCCCACCGGTCAAAAGGGACATCCACAAAATATGTAAAAACCAGAAAGGCAAGACAGGTCCTGGAGAACAGGGAGCCTTGTTATGCTGATGGGCGGGATGTAAATTGCCAACTGCCTCTCTGGAGGAGTGCATTGTGTTCCCTAAAACAAGTAAACAACAGAGCTACAGAGCCAAGGGCACTTCCAGTCTAGGGAATATACCTTGGGAAAACTGAAAATCAATAAGACAGAGCCACCCCAAAATTTAGGGCTGCACTGCTTACAAGGACCTCAACTTGGGTACACCTTAAATATCCCAGGAAATATAAAAGTGGTTCAAAAATTTGTGGTACGTACGTACGATGGAATATCCCTCCGCCATGAAATCAATGTCATAAGACCGGTAGCAGCAAATTGGGTGGATTCAGGTACGATGATTCTAAGTGAAATAAGTCACACAGAAAAAGAAACTTATCATAGGATATCACTTATGAAAATCCTGTAAACCTGGCTACACTTGAACTGAGTTAGAAAAGAGAACAGTGTCTCACATTTAGAAAACATTCTTATGCCTGCTTAAGTGGGAAGGAGAGGTGGGGTGATGCATAAAACCAGAGTTTGATATAAGCACAGGTACTGTTCCAAAAACAAACTATGGAATAGACAAGACCTACACCTTCCTCAGTGAAAGGGACACAAAACCCCATATTTCCCGCAGAGGAATATATCTGACTAGTAAGAATCTTAAAACCTATGTATTGATATGTCTCCGTAAGGGAATCAAGTGTGTCTAGACTGGCATAAACATGGCAGCGAGAATCAGCTCCAACCCACTATAAAAAGGAATTTCAAAAACAAAACAAAAAAACAGGGAAATTCTTTACAATTCCTTCAGGGTCTCTGATGAAACCTGGAATGACCCTATCTACAACGACAGCTGGATATGGCATAAGGCTGGACACTTGGGAGTGAGAGGATAGGTGAGATTCGGAGAGCAAATGCAGACTCTTTAAAGCAATAATGCATGGCACCCATTCCATGGGTCCATACTCTCCTGGTTGAAGGGAATATTACTACAGATATAACATGTACGGGAATCCTAGAGAACGGACACACTGTGAATACGAAATGTTTCTAAATCTCAACGAATAGTCCCTCTCCTGGTGCTCCGGTTTGACTTTCCATCTGCTTTACTATCAACCGCCTACCTTGGAGAGACAGTCCCTTTAACCTCCTGGTTCGCACAGGTTGCCAATTTGGCAGAGGATGAAAGGGAAGAGGGAGACCCAATGAGAGAGTAGCTGTTAGGCATTTGGATGGGCACATATCACTCTAACTTCCCGGGAGGCAGAAGAATTAACCAAAGTCTCAGCCCCCCACCAGGAACCAGCATAGGTCCTGAACCAAAATTTTGGACTTGCGGTCAGCTCACCAAAAACGAGTTAAAAAATGGAGCTCAGGGGCACAGCAATTCACAAACTGGCCAAGTAATAAAGGACAAGTATCCTCCAAAAATCTGTTGAGGGAAGGCAACGAGACGGACTTGAAAGCGAGGCAGAATAGCAGGAAACAGATTTCAAGAGGTAAGTTGGAATCACCTTTAAGGCACAGGAAGAGGGGCACAACTTCGACAATGATGCACTTGGCCAAAAAGGGCGTATGCGTTTTCTCCTGAATATATTCAGGAGAAAACGCATACGCCCTTTTTGGCCAAGCAAGCAAGTGGGCAATGCAAATCTGCACTACAAAGAAGTATCACTTCCCACCGGTCAAAAGGGACATCCACAAAATGTGTAAAAACCAGAAAGGCAACACAGGCCCTGGAGAACAGGGAGCCTTGTTATGTTGATGGGCGGGATGTAAATTGCCCACTGCCCCTCTGGAGGAGTGCATTGTGTTCCCTAAAACAAGTAAACAACAGAGATACAGAGCCAAGGGCACTTCCAGTCTAGGGAATATACTTTGGGAAAACTGAAAATCAATAAGACAGAGCCACCCCAAAATTTAGGTCTGCACTGCTTACAAGGACCTCAACTTGGTTACAACTTAAATATCCCAGGATATATTAAAATGGTTCAAAAAATTGTGGTACTTACGTACGATCGAATATCCCTCAGCCATGAAATCAATGTCATAACACCGGTAGCAGCAAAATGGGTGGATTCAGGTACGATGATTCTAAGTGAAATAAGTCACACAGAAAAAGAAACTTATCATAAGATATCACTTATGAAGATCCTGTAAACATGGCTACACTTGAACTGAGTTAGGAAAGAGAACAGTGTCTCACATTTAGAAAACACTCTTATGCCTGCTTAAGGGGGAAGGAGAGGTGGGGTGATGCATAAAACCAGAGTTTGATATAAGCACAGGTACCGTTCCAAAAACCAACTATGGAATAGACAAGACCTACACCTTCCTCAGTGAAAGGGACTCAAAACCCCATATTTCCCGCAGAGGAATATATCTGACTAGTAAGAATCTTAAAACCTATGTATTGATATGTCTCCGTAAGGGAATCAAGTGTGTCTAGACTGGCATAAACATGGCAGTGAGAATCAGCTCAAACCCACTATAAAAAGGAATTTCAAAAACAAAACAGAAAAACTGGGAAATTCTTTACAATTCCTTCAGGGTCTCTGATGAAACCTGGAATGACCCTATCTACAATGACAGCTGGATGTGGCATAAGGAGGGACACTTGGGACTGAGAGGATTGGTGAGATTGGGTGAGCAAATGCAGACCCTTTAAAGCAATAATGCATGGCAGCCATTCCATGGGTCCGAACTCTCCAGGTTGAAGGGAATATTACTACAGCTACAACATGTACGGGAAACCTAGAAAACGGACACACTGTGAATACGAAAGGTTTCTAAAACTCAATGAATAGTCCCTCTCCTGGTGCTCCGGTTTGACTTTCCATCTGCTTTACTATCAACCTCCCAACTTGGAGAGACAGCCCCTTTAACCTCCTGGTTCGCACAGGTTGCCAATTTGGCGGAGGATGAAAGGGAAGAGGGAGAACCAATGAGAGAGTAGCTGTTAGGCATTTGGACGGGCACATATCACTGTAATTTCCCGGAAGGAAGAAGAATTAGCCAAAGTCTCAGCCACCCACCAGGAACCAGTATAGGTCCTGAACAAAAATTTTGGACTTGCGGTCAGCTCACCAAAAACGAGTTGAAAAATGGGGCTCAGGGGCACGGCAATTCACAAACTGGCCGAGTAATAAAGGACAACTATCGTCCAAAAATCTGTTGAGGGAAGGCAACGAGGAAGACTAGAAAGTGAGGCAGAATAGCAGGAAACAGATTTCAAGAGGTACGTTGGAATCCCCTTTAAAGCACAGGAAGAGGGGCACAACTTCGACAATGATGCACTTGGCCAAAAAGGGCGTACGCATTTTCTCCTGAATATATTCAGGAGAAAACGCATACGCCCTTTTTGGCCAAGCAAGCAAGTGGGCAATGCAAATCTGCACTACAAAGAAGTATCACTTCCCACCGGTCAAAAGGGACATCCACAAAATGTGTAAAAACCAGAAAGGCAAGACAGGCCCTGGAGAACAGGGAGCCTTGTTATGCTGATGGGCGGGATGTAAATTGCCAACTGCCTCTCTGGAGGAGTGCATTGTGTTCCCTAAAACAAGTAAACAACAGAGCTACAGAGGCAAGGGCACTTCCAGTCTAGGGAATATACCTTGGGAAAACTGAAAATCAATAAGACAGAGCCACCCCAAAATTTAGGGCTGCACTGCTTACAAGGACCTCAAGTTGGGTACACCTTAAATATCCCAGGATATATTAAAATGGTTCAAAAAATTGTGGTACTTACGTACGATGGAATATCCCTCAGCCATGCAATCAATGTCATAAGACCAGTAGCAGCAAAATGGGTGGATTCAAGTACGATGATTCTAAGTGAAATAAGTCACACAGAAAGAGAAACTTATCATAAGATATCACTTATGAAGATCCTGTAAACATGGCTACACTTGAACTGAGTTAGGAAAGAGAACAATGTCTCACATTTAGAAAACACTCTTATGCCTGCTTAAGGGGGAAGGAGAGGTGGGGTGATGCATAAAACCATAGTTTGATATTAGCACAGGTACCGTTCCACAAACCAACTATGGAATAGACAAGACCTACATCTTCCTCAGTGAAAGGAATTCAAAACACCATATTTCCTCCAGAGGAATATATATGACTAGCAAGAATCTTAAAACCTATGTATTGATATGTCTCTGTAAGGGAATCAAGTGTGTCTAGACTGGCATAACCATGGCAGCGAGAAGAGCTCAAACCCACTATAAAAAGGAATTTCAAAAACAAAACAAAAAAACTGGGAAATTCTTTACAATTCCTTCAGGGTCTCTGATGAAACCTGGAATGACCCTATCTACAACGACAGCTGGATGTGGCATAAGGAGGGACACTTGGGACTGAGACGATTGGTGAGATTGGGTGAGCAAATGCAGAACTTTTAAAGCACAAATGCATGGCACCCGTTCCATGAGTCCCAACTCTCCAGGTTGAAGGGAATATTACTACAGCTATAACATGTACGGGAAACCTAGGGAACGGACACACTGTGAATACGAAAGGTTTCTAAAACTCAACGAATAGCCCCTCTCCTGATGCTCCGGTTTGACTTTCCATCTGCTTTACTATCAACCTCCCAACTTGGAGAGACAGCACCTTTAACCTCCTGGTTCACACAGGTTGCCAATTTGGCAGAGGATGAAAGGGAAGAGGGAGAACCAATGAGAGAGTAGCTGTTATGCATTTGGACGGGCACATATCACTGTAATTTCCCGGCAGGAAGAAGAATTAACCAAAGTCTCAGCCACCCACCGGGAACCAGTATAGGTCCTGAACCAAAATTTTGGACTTGCGGTCAGCTCTCCAAAAACGAGTTGAAAAATGGAGCTCAGGGGCACAGCAATTCACAAACTGGCCGAGTAATAAAGGACAGCTATCGTCCAAAAATCTGTTGAGGGACGGCTACGAGGAAGACTTGAAAGCGAGGCAGAATAGCAAGAAACAGATTTGAAGAGGTACGTTGGAATCGCCTTTAAAGCACAGGAAGAGGGGCACAACTTCGACAATGGTGCACTTGGCCAAATAGGGCGTATGCATTTTCTCCTGAATATATTCAGGAGAAAACGCATACACCCTTTTTGGCCAAGCAAGCAAGCGGGCAATGCAAATCTGCACTACAAAGAAGTATCACTTCCCACCGGTCAAAAGGGACATCCACAAAATGTGTAAAAACCAGAAAGGCAAGACAGGCCCTGGAGAACAGGGAGCCTTGTTATGCTGATGGGCGGGATGTAAATTGCCAACTACCTCTCTTGAGGAGTGCATTGTGTTCCCTAAAACAAGTAAAGAACACAGCTACAGAGCCAAGGGCACTTCCAGTCTAGGGAACATACATTGGGAAAACTGAAAATCAATAAGAGAGAGCCACCCCAAAATTTAGGGCTGCACTGCTTACAAGGACCTCAACTTGGGTACAAATTAAATATCCCAGGAAATATAAAAATGGTTCAAAAAATTGTGATATTACGCACGATGGAATATCCCTCAGCCATGAAATCAATGTCATAAGACCAGTAGCAGCAAAATGAGTGGATTCAGGTACGATGATTCTAAGTGAAATAAGACACACAGAAAAAGAAACTTATCATAAGATATCACTTATGAAGATCCTGTAAACATGGCTACACTTGAACTGAGTTAGGAAAGAGAACAGTGTCTCACATTTAGAAAACACTCTTATGCCTGCTTAAGGGGGAAGGAGAGGTGGGGTGATGCATAAAACCAGAGTTTGATATAAGCACAGGTACCGTTCCAAAAACCAACTATGGAATAGACAAGACCTACACCTTCCTCAGTGAAAGGGACTCAAAACCCCATATTTCCCGCAGAGGAATATATCTGACTAGTAAGAATCTAAAAACCTATGTATTGATGTGTCTCCGTAAGGGAATCAGGAGTGTCTAGACTGGCATAAACATGGCAGCGAGAATCAGCTCAAACCCACTATAAAAAGGAATTTCAAAAACAAAACAAAAAAACTGGGAAATACTTTACAATTCCTTCAGGGTCTCTGATGAAACCTGGAATGACCCTATCTACAAAGACAGCTGGATGTGGCATAAGGCTGGACACTTGGGACTGAGAAGATTGGTGAGATTGGGTGAGCAAATGCAGACCCTTTAAAGCCATAATGCATGGCACCCATTCCATGGGTCCCAACTCTCCAGGTTGAAGGGAATATTACTACAGTTATAACATGTACGGGAAACCTAGAGAACGGACACACTGTGAATACGAAAGGTTTCTAAACTCAACGAATAGTCCCTCTCCTGGTGCTCCGGTTTGACTTTCCATCTGCTTTACTATCAACGTCCCAAATTGGAGAGACAGCCCCTTTAACCTCCTGGTTCGCACAGGTTTCCAATTTGGCAGAGGATGAAAGGGAAGAGGGAGAACCAATGAGAGAGTAGTTGTTAGGCATTTAGACGGGCACATATCACTCTAACTTCACGGCAGGAAGAAGAATTAACCAAACTCTCAGCCCCCCAACGGGAATCAGTATAAGTCCTGAACCAAAATTTTGGACTTGCGGTCAGCTCACAAAAAACGAGTTGAAAAATGGAGCTCAGGGGAACAGCAATTCACAAACTGGCCGAGTAATAAAGGACAACTATCATCCAAAAATCTGTTGAGGGAAGGCAACGAGGCGGACCAGAAATCGAGGCAGATTAGCAGGAAACAGATTTCAAGAGGTACGTTGGAATCGCATTTAAAGCACAGGAAGGGGGCACAACTTCGACAATGATGCACTTGGCCAAAAAGGGCGTATGCGTTTTCTCCTGAATATATTCAGGAGAAAACGCATACGCCCTTTTTGGCCAAGCAAGCAAGCGGGCAATGCAAATCTGCACTACAAACAAGTATCACTTCCCTCCGGTCAAAAGGGACATCCACAAAATGTGTAGAAACCAGAAAGGCAAGACAGGCCTTGGAGAACAGGGAGCCTTGCTATGCTGAAGGGTGGGATGTAAATTGCCAACTGCCTCTCTGGAGGAGTGCATTGTGTTCCCTAAAACAAGTAAACAACAGAGCTACAGAGCCAAGGGCACTTCCAGTCTAGGGAATATACCTTGGGAAAACTGAAAATCAAAAAGACACAGCCACCCCAAAATTTAGGGCTGCACTGCTTACAAGGACCTCAACTTGGGTACACCTTAAATATCCCAGGAAATATAAAAATGTTTCAAAAATTTGTGGTACGTACGTATGATGGAATATCCCTCCGCCATGAAATCAATGTCATAAGACCGGTAGCAGCAAAATGGGTGGATTCAGGTACGATGATTCTAAGTGAAATAAGTCACACAGAAAAAGAAACTTATCATAAGATATCACTTATGAAAATCCTGTAAACTTGGCTACACTTGAACTGAGTTAGGAAAGAGAACAGTGTCTCCCATTTAGAAAACATTCTTATGCCTGCTTAAGGGGGAAGGAGAGGTGGGGTGATGCATAAAACCAGAGTTTGATATAAGCACAGGTTCCGTTCCAAAAACCAACTATGGAATAGACAAGACCTACACCTTCCTCAGTGAAAGGGACTCAAAACCCCATATTTCCCGCAGAGGAATATATCTGACTAGTAAGAATCTTAAAACCTATGTATTGATATGTCTCCGTAAGGGAATCAAGTGTGTCTAGACTGGCATAAACATGGCAGCGAGAATCAGCTCAAACCCACTATAAAAAGGAATTTCAAAAACAAAACAAAAAAACTGGGAAATTCTTTACAATTCCTTCAGGGTCTCTGATAAAACCTGGAATGACCCTATCTACAATGACAGCTGGATATGGCATAAGGCTGGACACTTGGGAGTGAGAGGATAGGTGAGATTCGGAGAGCAAATGCAGACCCTTTAAAGCAATAATGCATGGCACCCATTCCATGGTTCCGAACTCTCCAGGTCGAAGGGAATATTACTACAGATATAACATGTACGGGAATCCTAGAGAACGGACACACTGTGAATACGAAAGGTTTCTAAAACTCAACGAATAGTCCCTCTCCTGGTGCTCCGGTTTGACTTTCCATCTGCTTTACTATCAACCTCCCAACTTGGAGAGACAGCCCCTTTAACCTCCTGGTTCGCACAGGCTGCCAATTTGGCAGAGGATGAAAGGGAAGAGGGAGAACCAATGAGAGAGTAGCTGTTAGGCATTTGGATGGGCACATACCATTCTAACTTCCCGGGAGGAAGAAGAATGAACCAAAGTCTCAGCCCCCCACCAGGAACCAGCATAGGTCCTGAACCAAAATTTTGGACTTGAGGTAAGCTCACAAAAAACGAGTTGAAAAATGGAGCTCAGTGGCACAGCAATTCACAAGCTGGCCAAGTAATAAAGGACAAGTATCGTCCAAAAATCTGTTGAGGGAAGGCAACGAGATGGACTTGAAAGCGAGGCAGAATAGCAGGAAACAGATATCAAGAGGTAAGTTGGAATCGCCTTTAAGGCACAGGAAGAGGGACACAACTTCGACAATGATGCACTTGGCCAAAAAGGGCGTATGCGTTTTCTCCTGAATATATTCAGGAGAAAACGCATACGCCCTTTTTGGCCAAGCAAGCAAGCGGGCAATGCAAATCTGCACTACAAAGAAGTATCACTTCCCACCGGTCAAAAGGGACATCCACAAAATGTGTAAAAACCAGAAAGGCAAGACAGGCCCTGGAGAACAGGGAGCCTTGTTATGCTGATGGGCGGGATGTAAATTGCCAACTGCCTCTCTGGAGGAGTGCATTGTGTTCCCTAAAACAAGTAAACAACAGTGCTACAGAGCCAAGGGCACTTCCAGTCTAGGGAATATACCTTGGGAAAACTGAAAATCAATAAGACAGAGCCACCCCAAAATTTAGGGCTGCACTGCTTACAAGGACCTCAACTTGGGTACACCTTAAATATCCCAGGAAATATAAAAATGGTTCAAAATATTGTGGTACTTACGTACGATGGAATATCCCTCAGCCATGAAATCAATGTCATAAGACCAGTAGCAGCAAAATGGGTGGATTCAGGTACGATGAATCTAAGTGAAATAAGTCACACAGAAAAAGAAACTTAGCATAAGATATCACTTATGAAGATCCTGTAAACATGGCTACACTTGAACTGAGTTAGGAAAGAGAACAGTGTCTCACATTTAGAAAACACTCTTATGCCTGCTTAAGGGGGAAGGAGAGGTGGGGTGATGCATAAAACCAGAGTTTGATATAAGCACAGGTACCGTTCCAAAAACCAACTATGGAATAGAAAAGACCTACACCTTCCTCAGTGAAAGGGACTCAAAACCCCATATTTCCCGCAGAGGAATATATCTGACTAGTAGAATCTTAAAACCTCTGTATTGATATGTCTCCGTAAGGGAATCAAGTGTGTCTAGACTGGCATAAACATGGCAGCGAGAATCAGCTCAAACCCACTATAAAAAGGAATTTCAAAAACAAAACAAAAAAACTGGGAAATACTTTAAAATTCCTTCAGGGTCTCTGATGAAACCTGGAATGACCCTATCTACAATGACAGCTGGATGTGGCATAAGGAGGGACACTTGGGACTGAGACGATTGGTGAGATTGGGTGAGCAAATGCAGTCCCTTTAAAGCACAAATGCCTGGCACCCATTCCATGGGTCCCAACTCTCCAGGTTGAAGGGAATATTACTACAGCTATAACATGTACGGGATACCTAGAGAACGGACACACAGTGAATACGAAAGGTTTCTAAAACTCAACGAATAGTCCCTCTCCTGGTGCTCCGGTTTGACTTTCCATCTGCTTTACTATCAACCTCCCAACTTGGAGAGACAGCCCATTTAACCTCCTGGTTCGCACAGGTTGCCAATTTGGCAGAGGATGAAAGGGAAGAGGGAGAACCAATGAGAGGGTAGCTGTTATGCATTTGGACGGGCACATATCACTGTAATTTCCCGAAAGGAAGAAGAATTAACCAAAGTCTCAGCCCCCCAACGGGAACCAGCATAGGTCCTGAACCAAAATTTTGGACTTGCGGTCAGCTCACAAAAAACGAGTTGAAAATTGGAGCTCAAGGGCACAGCAATTCACAAACTGGCAGAGTAATTAAGGACAACTCTCGTCCAAAAATCTGTTAAGGGAAGGCAACGAGGCGGACTTGAAAGCGAGGCAGAATAGCAGGAAATAGATTTCAAGAGGTACGTTGGAATCGCCTTTAAAGCACAGGAAGAGGGGCACAACTTCGACAATGATGCACTTGGCCAAAAAGTGCGTATGCGTTTTCTCCTGAATATATTCAGGAGAAAACGCATACGCCCTTTTTGGCCAAGCAAGCAAGCGGGCAATGCTAATCTGCACTACAATGAAGTATCACTTCCCACCAGTCAAGAGGGACATCCACAAAATGTGTGAAAACCAGAAAGGTAAGACAGGCCCTGGAGAACAGGGAGCCTTGTTATCCTGATGGGCAGGATGAACACTGCCAACTGCCTCTCGGGAGGAGTGCATTGTGTTCCCTAAAACAAATAAACAACAAAGCTACAGAGCCAAGGGCACTTCCAGTCTAGGGAATATACCTTGGGAAAACTGAAAATCAATAAGACAGAGCCACCCCAAAATTGAGGGCTGCAGTGCTTACAAGACCTCAACTTGGGTACACCTTAAATATCCCAGGAAATATATAAATGGTTCAAAAAATTGTGGTACTTACGTACGATGGAATATCCCTCAGCCATGAAATCAATGTCATAAGACCAGTAGCAGCAAAATGGGTGGATTAAGGTACGATGATTCTAAATGAAATAAGTCACACAGAAAGAGAAACTTATCATAAGATATCACTTATGAAGATGCTGTAAACATGGCTACACTTGAACTGAGTTAGGAAAGAGAACAGTGTCTCACATTTAGAAAACACTCTTATGCCTGCTTAAGGGGGAAGGAGAGGTGGGGTGATGTATAAAACCAGAGTTTGATATAAGCACATGTACCATTCCAAAAACCAACTATGGAATAGACAAGACCTACACCTTCCTCAGTGAAAGGGACTCAAAACACCATATTTCCCGCAGAGGAATATATCTGACTAGTAAGAATCTTAAAACCTATGTATTGATGTGTCTCCGTAAGGGAATCAAGTGTGTCTAGACTGGCATAAACATGGCAGCGAGAATCAGCTCAAACCCACTATAAAAAGGAATATCAAATACAAAACAAAAAACTGGAAAATTCTTAACAATTCCTTCAGGGTCTCTGATGGAACCTGGAAAGACCCTATCTACAACGACAGCTGGATGTGGCATAAGGCTGGACACTTGGGACTGAGAGGATTGGTGAGATTGGGTGAGCAAATGCAGACCCTTTAAAGCACAAATGCCTGGCACCCATTCCATGGGTCACAACTCTCCAGGTTGAAGGGAATATTACTACAGCTATAACATGTACGGGAAACCTAGAGAACGGACCCACTGTGAATACGAAAGGATTCTAAAACTCAACGAATAGTCCCTCTCCTGGTGCTCAGGTTTGACTTTCCATCTGCTTTACTATCAATCTCCCAACTTGGAGAGACAGCCCATTTAACCTCCTGGTTCGCAGAGGTTTCCAATTTGGCAGAGGATGAAAGGGAAGAGGGAGAACGTGTGAGAGAGTAGCTGTTAGGCATTTGGACGGGCACATATCACTCTAACTTCCCAGCAGGAAGAAGAATTTACCAATGTCTCAGCCCCCCAACGGGAAACAGCATAGGTCCAGAACCAAAATTTTGGTCTTGCGGTCAGCTCACAAAAAACGAGTTGACAAATGGAGCTCATCGGCACAGCAATTCACAAAATGGCAGAGTAATAAAGGACAACTATCGTCCAAAAATCTGTTGAGGGAAGGCAACGAGGCGGACTTGAAAGCGAGGCAGAATAGCAGGAAATAGATTTCAAGAGGTACGTTGGAATCGCCTTTAAAGCACAGGAAGAAGGGCACAACTTCGACAATGATGCACTTGGCCAAAAAGGGCGTATGTGTTTTCTCCTGAATATATTCAGGAGAAAACGCATACACCCTTTTTGGCCAAGCAAGCAAGCGGGCAATGCTAATCTGCACTACAAAGAAGTATCACTTCCCACCAGTCAAGAGGGACATCCACAAAATGTGTAAAAACCAGAAAGGTAAGACAGGCCCTGGAGAACAGGGAGCCTTGTTATCCTGATGGGCGGGATGTACACTGTCAACTGCCTCTCTGGAGGAGTGCATTGTGTTCCCTAAAACAAGTAAACAACAGAGCTACAGAGCCAAGGGCACTTCCAGTCTAGGGAATATACCTTGGGAAAAGTGAAAATCAATAAGACAGAGCCACCCCAAAATTTAGGGCTGCAGTGGTTACAAGGACCTCAACTTGGGTACACCTTAAATGTCCCAGCAAATATAAAAATGGTTCAAAAAATTGTGGTACTTACGTACGATGAATATCCCTCAGCCATGAAATCAATGTCATAAGACCAGTAGCAGCAAAATGGGTGGATTCAGGTACGATGATTCTAAATGAAATAAGTCACACAGAAAAAGAAACTTACCATAAGATATCACTTATGAAGATCCTGTAAACATGGCTACACTTGAACTGAGTTAGGAAAGAGAACAGTGTCTCACATTTAGAAAACACTCTTATGCCTGCTTAAGGGGGAAGGAGAGGTGGGGTGATGTATAAAACCAGAGTTTGATAAAAGCACAGGTACCGTTCCAAAAACCAACTATGGAATAGACAAGACCTACACCTTCCTCAGTGAAAGGGACTCAAAAACCCATATTTCCCGCAGAGGAATATATCTGACTAGTAAGAATCTTAAAACCTATGTATTGATATGTCTCCGTAAGGGAATCAAGTGTGTCTAGACTGGCATAAACATGGCAGTGAGAATCAGCTCAAACCCACTATAAAAAGGAATATCAAAAACAAAACAAAAAACTGGAAAATTCTTAACAATTCCTTCAGGTTCTCTGATGAAACCTGGAAAGACCCTATCTACAACGACAGCTGGATGTGGCATAAGGCTGGACACTTGAGACTGAGAGGATTGGTGAGATTGGGTGAGCAAATGCAGACCCTTTAAAGCACAAATGCCTGGCACCCATTCCATGGGAAACAACTCTCCAGGTTGAAGGGAATATTACTACAGCTATAACATGTACGGGAAACCTAGAGAATGGACCCACTGTGAATACGAAAGGATTCTAAAACTCAACGAATAGTCCCTCTCCTGGTGCTCCGGTTGGACTTTCCATCTGCTTTACTATCAATCTCACAACTAGGAGAGACAGCCCTTTTAACCTCCTGGTTCGCACAGGTTTCCAATTTGGCAGAGGATGAAAGGGAAGAGGGAGAACCAGTGAGAGAGTAGCTGTTAGGCATTTGGACAGGCACATATCACTCTAACTTCCCAGCAGGAAGAAGAATTAACCAAAGTCTCAGCCCCCCAACGGGAAACAGCATAGGTCCTGAACCAAAATTTTGGACTTGCGGTCAGCTCACAAAAAACGAGTTGAAAAATGGAGCTCAAGGGCACAGCAATTCACAAAATGGCAGAGTAATAAAGGACAACTATCGTCCAAAATTTGTTAAGGGAAGGCAACGAGGCGGACTTTAAAGCGAGGCAGAATAGCAGGAAATACATTTCAAGAGGTACGTTGGAATCGCCTTTAAAGCACAGGAAGAGGGGCACAACTTCGACAATGATGCACTTGGCCAAAAAGGGCGTATGCGTTTTCTCCTGAATATATTCAGGAGAAAACGCATACACCCTTCTTGGCCAAGCAAGCAAGCAGGCAATGCTAATCTGCACTACAAAGAAGTATCACTTCCCACCGGTCAAAAGGGACATCCACAAAATGTGTAAAAACAAGAAAGGTAAGACAGGCCCTGGAGAACAGGGAGCCTTGTTATGCTCATGGGCGGGATGTAAATTGCCAACTGCCTCTCTGGAGGAGTGCATTGTGATCCCTAAAACAAGTAAACAACAGAGCTACAGAGCCAAGGGCACTTCCAGTCTAGGGAATATACCTTGGGAAAACTGAAAATCAATAAGACAGAGCCACCACAAAATTTATGGCTGCAGTGCTTACAAGGACCTCAACTTGGGTACACCTTAAATATCCCAGGAAATATAAAAATGGTTCAAAAAATTGTGGTACTTAGGTACGACAGAATAACCTTCAGCCATGAAATCAATGTCATAAGACCAGTAATAGCAAAATGGGTGGATTCAGGTACGATGATTCTAAGTGAAATAAGTCACACAGAAAAAGAAACTTATCATAAGATATCACTTATGAGGATCCTGTAAACATAGCTACACTTGAACTGAGTTGGAAAGTGAACTGTGTCTCACATTTAGAAAACACTCTTATGCCTGCTTAAGGGGGAAGGAGAGGTGGGGTGATGCATAAAAGCAGAGTTTGATATAAGCACAGGTACCATTCCAAAAACCAACTATGGAATAGACAAGACCTACACTTTCCTCAGTGAAAGGGACCCGAGGCATCTGTGAGTAACCGTGAGCTGAGCCCCAGGCCAGCTGCTGCTGAACTTTTCCCACCCTTCCCAGGTAAAACACCTGAATATGTACAAGGGCTTGAAAGCCTAGAGGAAGGGCTGTGGAGCCACACCAGCGACAGCACACAGGCTAACTTGGTGCCTGCAGGCCAGCCAGGATGGTCCTGGCCCTGGGCGCTCTTCTGAAATCTTTCCATTGCCCTGCCTGAGATACCCCTCCTGTCCCGGCACCCACTGCTTTTTTCCTTCCTCACCTCTGTCCGGAGAGAAATTCCAGCGGAAGGTATGGGTGACATATCCTCTTCTTTACAGGTGGAAGCCTGGCAACTCCTGCAGAAAGTCCAGCAGAGACCCACTCACACCGGGCCACCCACAAAGCCATGGCCCCTCACTCCCTCCCACGAGCACAGCCCCGAGACTGCTGACGGGGCAGAGAATATGGAGTCAGGCACAGCTTCAGGGGCTATTGCTGCCTGCAGCGCTGTTTATATTGACCTCAACCCAGGCACACCAGGGGAGGTCCGGCCGGCAGGGTCAGGCTACACAGGTCAGCTAATCCTCAGCCCTCAGGGAATCACATTGTTGAAAATGGACCTCGCTAACGCAGAATAGAAGCCAAGGAATAAAAGGACACAATGCCATTTGCAGCACCATAGGTGTGTCTAGAGGTAATCACGTGACTTGTAGTAAGTCAGAAAGTGAAAGACACATATCATATCATATCTCTTATAGGTGTGACCAAAAAATGGATACCAGGGCAGATATTTCCACGGAGAAGGGCAATCACAGATTCATTCAACAAACTTATGGTTCACCAATGGAAAGGTGTGAGGATTGGTTTCATTATGATATTGGGGTTAACAGACATATACAAACACAGGTGACATATAGAATCACCAAAGACCTACAGAATACCAAGAGAAGACTACTCAACATTCTGTCATAAGGTACATGGGAGAAGGATCCCAGGAAGAACAGACATATGTATATGTGTAAAAGAACCACATCTTCCACACCTACAACAAGCCAAACATTGTAATCAAATTTGCTGTAATAAAAAATAAAAAAAATTAAATTAAAAACACGAACAAGAAGTAGTGAGACAAACTTGAGGGGCTTTCTCCTGGCACATTCCATTCTAATTTCCAATCTAGAACACGACTTCCATTGAGGCTCTGTTGCCCCTGACACCAGATGTGGTAAGGGACAACTGCTGCCACCTTGTGGCCATTTCACACAACAGCAGCTTTAATCCCAGCACTAATGGTCAGTTGATATTCAAAATCATTGCAGGCCTGTAAATGACACCTGCCCTGAAAACAAATCCTGGATTCATATATCGACCAAAAAATTCAAAGGACGTCCATATTTCAAAACGACAGTTTCCAAAGGCATATTTTACACACATTAGTCTTCTGCTTCTTTTTCTTTCTTTTTTTGTTAAAAAAATGGGAATGGCAAAAAGCAACCCTCAGAATGGGCGAAAATATTTGCAAACGAATCAATGGACAAAGGTTTAATCTCCAATATATATAAAGAGCTCATGCAGCTTAATATTAAAAAAACAAACAACCCAATACAAAAATGGGCCGAAGATCTAAAGAGACATTTCTTCAAAGAAGACACACAGATGGCCAAGACCAACATGAAAAGCTGCTCAACATCACTAATTATTAGAGAAATGCAAATCAAAACTACAATGAGGTATCACCTCACACCTGTTAGAATCGGCATCATCAGAAAATCTACAAACAACGAATTCTGGGGAGGGTGTGGACAAAAGGATCCCTCTTCCACTAGTGGTGGAAATGTAAATTGATACAGTCACGATGGAGAACAGTATGGAGTTTCCTTAAAAAAACTAGAAATAGAATTACCATATGATCCAGCAATCCCACTTCTGGGCATATACCCAGAGAAAACCATAAATCAAAAAGGCACATTCACCACAATGCTCATTTCAGCACTATTTACGATAGCCAGGTAATGGAAGCAACCTAAATACCCACAGACAGACGAATGGATAAAGATGTGGTACATATATAAAATGGAATATTACTCAGCCATAAGAAGGAATGAAACTGGGTCATTTGTAGAGACGTCGATGGATCTAGAGACTGTCATACAGAATGAAGTAAGTCAGAAAGAGAAAAACAAATATTGTATATTAATGCATATACGTGGAACCTAGAAAAGTGGTACAGATGAACTGCTTTGCAGGGAAGAAATAGAGACACAGAGGTAGAGAACACACGTATGGACACCAAGTGTGGGAAGCCATGGGGAGGTGGTGTTGGGATGAGTTGGGAGATTGGGATTGACCTGTATACATGTATATGCATAAAATACATAACTAATAATAACCTGCTGTATAAAAAAATAAATAAAATTAAATTTCAAAATTTTTAAAAATAAAATTTAAAAATAAAACAGAAAAAAGTTCTTCCCTTCACACAGATGTATTTATATGAATGAATTATTTCCATGCTTATATCTATAAATACATAAAAGAGGAATAAAATCTAACTTGAAACAAAAAAGAAAAAAAAAAACCTGAACCCACGATTTAGACAGAGGAAAACCCTATCAGGGCACTTGCTCCAGCAGTAAACAATTCTGAAATTGGTCAGAGGTGGGGAATCATCTCCCATAGAGCCAGCAGCCCACTCCTACGCAAGGAGCGTCCTCATTTCAAAGCTGGGGTCCATGCCGAGGCATCTGTGAGTAACGGTGATCTGAGCCCCACGCCAGCTGCTGTTGAACTTTTCCCACCCTTCCCAGGTAAAACACCTGAATATGTACAAGGGCTTGAAAGCCTAGAGGAAGGGCTGTGGAGCCACACCAGCGACAGCACGCAGGCCAACTTGGTGCCTTCAGTCCAGCCAGGATGGTCCTGTCCCTGGGCGCTCTTCTGGAAACTTTCCATTGCCCTGCCTGAGATACCACTCCTGTCCCGGCACCCACTGCTTTTTTCCTTCCTCACCTATGTCCGGAGAGAAATTCCAGCGGGAGGTATGGGTGACACATCCTCTTCTTTACAGGTGGCAGCCTGGCAACTCCTGCAGAAAGTCCAGCAGAGACCCACTCACACCGGGCCACCCACAAAGCCGTGGCCCCTCACTCCCCCCCACCAGCACAGCCCCGAGACTGCTGACGGGGCAGAGAATATGGAGTCAGGCACAGCTTCAGTGGCTATTGCTGCCTGCAGCGCTGTTTATATTGACCTCAACCCAGGCACACCTGGGGAGGGCCGGCCGGAAGGGTCAGGCTACCCAGGTCAGCTAATCCTCAGCCCTCAGGGAATCACATTGTTCAAAATGGACCTCGCTAAGGCAGAATAGAAGCCAAGGAATAAAAGGACACAATGCCATTTGCAGCACCTTAGGTGTGTCTAGAGGTAATCACGTGACTTGTAGTAAGTCAGAAAGTGAAAGACACATATCATATCATATCTCTTATAGGTGTGACCGAAAAATGGATACCAGGGCAGATATTTCCACGGAGAAGGGCTATCACAGATTCAATCAACAAACTTATGGTTCACCAATGGAAAGGTGTGAGGATTGGTTTCATTATGATATTGGGGTTAACAGACATATACAAACACAGGTGACATATAGAATCACCAAAGACCTACAGAATACCAAGAGAAGACTACTCAACATTCTGTCATAAGGTACATGGGAAAAGGATCCCAGGAAGAACAGACATATGTATATGTGTAAAAGAACCACATCTTCCACACCTACAACAAACCAAACATTGTAATCAAATTTGCTGTAATAAAAAATAAAAAATTAAATTAAAAACACGAACAAGAAGTAGTGAGACAAACTTGAGGGGCTTTCTCCTGGTACATTCCATTCTACATTCCAATCTAGAACACGACTTCCATTGAGGCTCTGTTGCCCCAGTAACCAGATTTGGTAAGGGAGAACTGCTGCCACATTGTGGCCGTTTCACAAAACAGCAGCTTTAATCCAAGCGCTAATGGTCAGTTGATATTCAAAATCATTGCAGGCCTGTAAATGACACCTGCTCTGAAAACAAATCCTGGTTTCATATATCGACCAAAAAATTCAAAGGACGTCCATATTTCAAAACGACAGTTTCAAAAGGCATATTGTACACACATTAGTGTTCTGCTTCTTTTTCTTTCTTTCTTTTTTTGTTAAAAAAACGGGAATGGCAAAAAGCATCCCTCAGAATGGGCGAAAATATTTGCAAACGAATCAATGGACAAAGGTTTAATCTCCAATATATATAAAGAGCTCATGCAGCTTAATATTAAAAAAACAAACAACCCAATACAAAATTGGGCAGAAGATCTAAAGACACGTTTCTTCAAAGAAGACACAGAGATGGCCAAGACCAACATGAAAAGCTGCTCAACATCACTAATTATTAGAGAAATGCAAATCAAAACTACAATGAGGTATCACCTCACACCTGTTAGAATCGGCATCATCAGAAAATCTACAAACAACAAATTCTGGGGAGGGTGTGGACAAAAGGATCCCTCTTCCACTAGTGGTGGAAATGTAAATTGATACAGTCACGATGGAGAACAGTATGGAGTTTCCTTAAAAAAACTAGAAATAGAATTACCATATGATCCAGCAATCCCACTTCTGGGCATATACCCAGAGAAAACCATAAATCAAAAAGGCACATTCACCACAATGCTCATTTCAGCACTATTTACAATAGCCAGGTAATGGAAGCAACCTAAATACCCACAGACAGACGAATGGATAAAGATGTGGTACATATATAAAATGGAATATTACTCAGCCATAAGAAGGAATGAAACTGGGTCATTTGTAGAGACGTCGATGGATCTAGAGACTGTCATACAGAATGAAGTAAGTCAGAAAGAGAAAAACAAATATTGTATATTAATGCATATATGTGGAACCTAGAAAAATGGTATAGATGAACTGGTTTGCAGGGAAGAAATAGAGACACAGAGGTAGAGAACACACGTATGGACACCAAGTGTGGGAAGCCATGGGGAGGTGGTGTTGGGATGAGTTGAGAGATTGGGATTGACCTGTATACATGTATATGCATAAAATACATAACTAATAATAACCTGCTGTATAAAAATATAAATAAAATTAAATTTTAAAATGTAAAAAAATAAAATTTAAAAATAAAACAGAAAAAAGTTCTTCCCTTCACACAGATGTATTTATATGAATGAATTATTTCCATGCTTATATCAATAAATACATAAAAGAGGAATAAAATCTAACTTGAACCAAAAAAGGAAAAAAAACCTGAACCCACCAGTTATACAGAGGAAAACCCTATCAGGGAACTTGCTCCAGCGGTAAACAATTCTGAAATTGGTCAGAGGTGGGGAATCATCTCCCTTACAGCCAGCAGCCCACCCCCCAAGCAAGGAGTGTCCTCATTGCAAAGCTGGGGGACCAAGCCAAGGCATCTGTGAGTAAACGTGAGCTGAGCCCCAGTCCTGCGGCAGCTGAACTCTTCCCACCCTTTCCAGGTAAAACACCTGAATATGTACAAGAACTTGCAAGCTTAGAGGAAGGGCTGTGGAGCCACACCAGCGACAGCACACAGGCCGACTTGGTGTCTGCAGGCCAGTCAGGATGGTCCTGGACCCAGATGCTCTTCTGGAAGCTTTCCATTTCCCTGCCTGTGATACCCCTCCTGCCAGGGCCCCCACTGCTTTTTTACTTCCTCACCTCTGCCTGGGGAGAAATTCCAGCGGCAGGTATCGGTGACACATCCTCTTCTTTAGCAGGTGGCAGCCTGGCAACTCCTGAAGAAAGTCCAGCAGAGCCCCACTCACACCTGGCCACCCTCAAAGCCACGGCCCCTCACTCCCTCCCACCAGCACAGCCCCGGCACTGACTACGGGGCAGAGAATATGGCGTCAGTCACAGCTACAAGGGCTGTCGCTCACTGGAGAGCTGTTTATATTGCCCTCAACCCAGGCACACCTGTGGAGGGCTGGCAGGCAGTTTCAGGCTACCAAAATAAGCCAATCCTCACCCCTCAGGGGCTCACAGTTGCAGAAAATGAAACTTGCTAAACGGGCCAGGCCCTAGGAACAGGTGTGGGCTCTTGAGAGTCAGGATAGACAAGGGGCTGCAGCTGCGGCTTGTTTTCTTATCATTTTATCTGGTCCATGAGTGGAAAACAACTTCAAGAAGACACTATCCTAATGAGAGGAACCCTGGAGGCAGCGAGAGGAGTGATGGTGGGTGGAGACAGAGGCCTGGTGCCCTGGCTGCAGTGGAAGTGTCTGGAAGACCAGGCAGAAAGAGCCTGCAGAGAGTGATAGCCATGGTCACAGACCTGTCAGAGCTGCTGTTTGTTAGTTCAAGTCCTGCTCTGAGGTATTCTGTGTCAGCTGTGAGCGACAGGTGAGCTGGGGGTTCTCTGCAAGGTGGGCTATGTGCACAGTTCCTGTATGTCCAGCCCTGCTGGGGTACCTGCCCAGGGGAGCTCCGTATCCTGGGAAGGGCCTGAGTAGGAGAGCCCCATGGGCGGCTGGGTAGCTGCAGAGGTGAGCTCCATACCCTGGGAGGGACTTGACAACGAGAGCCCCGTGGGCTGTGGGGTAGGGGTGCAGCCCAGGTGAGCTCCATATCCTGGGATTGGCCTGACCACGAGAGCCCCATGGGCTGCTGGAGACCTGGTAAAGGATATCAGGACAGTCAGTGAAGCCACCGAGGATATACATCCAGTAGCTCCTATTTCCTACTCCCTGCTGGTCATTCTACCTTCCACCAGGCCATGGCATTCTGTATTAGACTTCAATGATGCCTTCTTCTGTATTCCATTCATCTCAGAGTCACAAGAATTTTTGGCTTGTGAGTGGCAGGACACAACATGCAACAAAAGCAATAATGCTGGGCCGTCCTGCCCCAATGGTTCAAAAATCCCCACACCATCATTGGGGAAATGTCCTCTAAAGACCTAAAAGTTCAACCTCTGTAAAAGGGAACCCTCCTTCAATATGCAGATGACCTTCTGATCGCCAGGCCTACTAAAGACGCCTCTGAACTACCTAGCCAAGAAAGGATAGAAGGTGTCCAAGATAAACGCTCAAATATCCCAGGCTAAGGTGACATGCCTGGGCTTCATTCTCACAGATATTCAGAGAAACGCATTCCAGGATAGGGAAGAAGCCATTTGCAGCCTTACGTCTTCTAAAACTAGAAGACAGCTTAGGGGTTCCTGGGGAGGCCAAGGTTTTCTGCATCTGGATCCCTAACTACAGTCTAATAGCTGGGCCTCTACATGAAACACTGACACGAAAAGATGATGATCCTTTTGAATAGAATCCAGAAGCAGCCTTTCAAGAATGGAAAGAGCAGTCAATACAGACCCTTGCCCAGGAACTCCCTAATTTAGCTAAACTCTTTGACCTTTACATACCCGGTCAAAGGTTAATCGCCCTTGGAGCCTTAGTGCAAAAACTGGGACCACTTGAAATGGAGCAACACAAGAATGCCCTTCAGGTATGATAAACTATGGTCACCAAGGGCTTTGCCCACCGACTCATCAGGCCAGGATACTGGGGTATCTAAAAAGCTGGAAATCAGCAGCCCACAAGGCCAGCTCCCTCCTAAGGGAAAAGGACCCCACGTGGTGATCCTAACCACCCATCATGCCCTGAAGTTGCGGCGGTCGCTCTGTGGACACACTGACCTCGAGTGAGGAGGCCCTCCAACTCCAACCTCCAGAGAGTTAAACGGGGGCAACGGGCTCCCAAGATGACTCGTGTGACCATCACTTGACCTGGAGTTTCTCTCAGAAAACGACAAGACTGTGCCCCGAAAGAGCAGACTACTGCTTGCAGGACTTACTGCACCCAGAGGGGAGCTAATAAGCTTGGCAGGGGAAACGTATATCACGCTTTCACCATAGAAAACCCTACAGACACCGCGGTGATGGTGGCCAATATGACCGGCTGGACTGCTGGCTACTTCTAAATGCCGTTGACTCAGTGGACGTCATGGTCCTGGATCACCACTGACCCTGGACTGTCTGGGAGTTGCGCGGGCAGGGCACTGACACATGGTTCTATTTGTACATTAATTCAGGGACCTAATTAAAGAAAGCACAGACTACTGGTCAGAGCATCTAGTCTGGCAAAAACTGTCAGCCTAAGGTCGCCAAACATATGTGGGGTGGGGTGAAACCTGCCACCGCAGCATCTCTGCGCCTCTCTTTCCTGGACCCTTAAAGGTCATTAGAATCTGTAACACTTCCAATGCTGGTGCTCAGGTGGACGAGAAGTGAGGCAGGAGGCCTTGGGACAATCAACCTCACCAGGAGGCTGGTGGGGAGACGTTTTGCCCCTCCCCCCATGTATCAGGGCTCCCACCACAGCATGAAGCAGTTACAAAAGAGGGGTCTGCACCCTCAACACCCCAAGAATAAGGAACGGAACAAAAAGCAGAGGAGGTGTTCGTCTCCGGCAACGTTCATTAAAAATTCCTGGGAGATAAAAAGAGAATCTGGGCAATAAAATAAAGTCTAACCTGTTTTTCCTTTGTGTTTTGTCTAATTTCACGTGCTCCTAGGGTTCCGCATGCAGAGGTCCCACACCCGGCACTTCAGACCCGATTTCCTAGTGCAGAATGGCTGGGTCGACACCTCAGCTAGCGGTGTCCCATGCAGACTCCGCGGCATAGAGCCTGAGCTGCAGCCAATGCAGCCCTCGAGAGCTCCATCCCCTCCCTCCCACTGACGCTGCCGGGGACCCTACACAGCAGCCCAGCCCACAGCCCATGGGGGAGTGCACACTCTCAACTATCCATTCTGTTTTCAAAATAATGTTTCCTTTGCTTCTGAACCAAACTCAGTCTTGATCTGTTGGCTCCAATGACACTGGGCACGGGGACTCCTGTTGGGGTCCACTCTGGAGGATCAGTAACAGAAATTGAGAACATTGTAACTTCAATGAACAGATGTGTGAGCCAAACTGTAGTTAACATAGAGCAGTGTATAATGCTCGGGTAAAATAAGATGTTTCTAAGACTTACATTTGATATTTCCATCACTTTCCTATAAGCAAGTTCAGTGAAGACGTCTGTCTTATTTGTCAGGTCAACATTAGAGAAATGAAGTGATTTATTTCCATGGATGTACATCGAATACTCTTGGCTGAAGCTTCAATCTTGTTTTGAATGCTTTTCCATTGAAAATGATACCTCTCTTTCAGCTCCCCCGTTTCTGAGAAGTATAAAACCTTATAATTTATTATTACCAAAGGGGAAAGGTAGGAGAAGGGATAAATTAACAGTTTGGGATTAACACATACACACTGCTATGTATAAAATAGATCATAAACAAGGAACTACTGTATAGCACAGGGAACTACACTGAATATTTTGCAATAACCTATAAGGGGAAATAATCTGAAAAAGAATAGATATTTTTATTGACATCATCTATCAATGACAGATAAAATGTAACCTAAGCAAGGCCGATGGTGAGCGCTTCTGACCCTGAAGATTTCAGTCATCTAAAGTTTGGGCTCTGCCTATTTCCCAAGGCCCTTAAAGGACATACGTGTAGCCGTAGCTTAAAAATTCCCCAGTTTGGGGTTCAGGGAGGCACTGATTTGGAAAAATCCCTGGTGTTCTCCTTACATGCACGGGACCCTTCCTACAGCTAAAACATGCCTGTCACACCTAGAGGATGGTACACCATTTGATCGGAAAGAGTTTGGAAAAGGCACCTCATCTCCTCATCGCCTGGTGCTCGGGTTCAACCCTATAGCATCTTTCCTAACAATCTCCTCACTTGGGGATATCAGCACCGTCAACATCCTGTTGCACACAGTTTGGAATTTGTCCAGAGGATGAAGCGGAAGGATGAGAAAAATTTAGAGACAAGTCTTAGGTGTTCGGACAGGCACATGCCACTCTAATTTCCAATCCAGAAGACAAATTCATCAAAGGCTAGAATTGCCCATGGAAACAGAATAGGGCTAGAGGAAATCCCGCTGTTTTGTGTCCAGTTTCCAAAAACACAAGTTGAAAAATGGAACTCAGGGGCACTAAAATTCATGAAACTGCAGAGTTGAAAATATCTATCGTCGAAAAATGTCTTGAGGTAAGTCACAGAAAAGGACTTGTAAGCAAGGGAGAGTGGCAGGAAACAGATTTGAAGAGGTAGCAAGGACTCCCCATTAAAGCACAAGAAAAGGGGCTGAACATCGCCAATGATGCAGTTGGCCAAAAAGGGTGTATGCATTTTTTCTGAATATATTCAAGTAAAGGCCATACACACTTTTTATCCAACCAAACAGGTGGGCACTGGAAATCAATATCACAAAATATATCACTTCACATCAGTCAGAAGGGCCATCCACATAAAGTGTAAACACCAGAAATGCAGGACAGGGCGAGGAGACAAGGGAGCCCTGTGAGGCTGATAGTGGAAATGTAATTTGCCAACGGCCACTCTGGAGAAGTGTACTGTGTTTGCTAAAACATCTAAAAAATGAGCTACAGAGCATAGGGCACTTGCACTCATGGGCGTGTACCTTGGGAAAAACAAAAATCGACAGAAAACAGGCACCCGAACGTTTACCACCTCTCTGTTAAAAAGGGCCTCAACTTGGATATAACCTAAATGTCCCTGGAAGGATAAAATGGATAAAAGAGATGGGGTACTTATGTAGAGTGGAATATTACTCATCCAGAAATCAATGAAATAAGGCCAGTTGTAACAACTCTGGAGGAGTTACATACGATCATTCTAAGTGACATATGTCAGAAAGAAAAAGACACATATCATAAGATGTCACTTAAAGGTGGAATCAAAAATGGCTACACATGAAATAAATTACAAAACAGTAACATAGTCAAATATGTAGAAAATAGACATAAGGCTGCTAAATGGGAAAGGTGGGGAATGGTGAGGTATTATCCAGGAGGTTGAAATTAGCAAAGATACCATTCCAAGTACCAAATTGAATAACTGACAAGGCCTACACGGTACCTCAAAGAACTGCACTCAGCCCACTCAAGTCACTGGAAAATAATACATATGACTGGTAAGCATCTGAAAAAGAAGTTATTGTTGTCTCACAGTACATGAATCAAGTGGATGTACAGCAGCAAAAAACAGAGCTTTGAAAATCAGCTGTAACCAATATAAAAATAAATTTAAAACTATTTATAAAAACAGTGAGACAGACAAAAATTCTTACAACTTTTGTTGAAGGGCTACGATGTAACATGGATTGAACACATGTAGACCCACAGCAGGATGATTATATAAGGCTGGAAGCTATGCACGCTAAGAGATGTTAGAGAGGCTGGGTGAGGAAATGCAGACCTTTTAAAGTAATACTGCCTGGTACCCATTCCATGGGTCCCAAATCTGCAGGTTCAAGGGAATCTTCTGACAGTGAAAACATGCCTGGGAAACCGAGATGAATGTACACCGTGTGCTCAGGAAAGGTGTCTAAAATGCACCTCATTTTTGATCTCCTGGTGCTGGGGTTCGCCATTCCAGCCACATTACTAACAACCTCCCCATTTGGAGAATCAGCACCTTTAACCTCCTGTTTCCCACAGTTTTCAATTTGTGCAGAGGATAAATGGGAAGCGGGGGAACCAATGAGAGATTAGCTGTAGGACTTTTGACAGGCACATGTCACTCTAATTTCCCATTAGGAAGAAGAATTAACCAAAGGCTCAGCCTGCCTCCCCAGAACCAGAATAGGGCCAGAAGTAATCCAATGGTTTGGCGGCCAGCTCACAAAAAAAGCGAGTTGCGAAATGGAGCTCAGGAGCAGACAATTCAAAGACCTGCAAAGATATAAATGATAACCAACGTCCAAAAATATATTCAGGTAAGGTAACGAAGAGGATCTGAATGAGAGGCAGAATTGCAGGAAACAGATTTCAAAAGGTAGATTGTACTCACATTTAAAGCATATGAAAAGCAGCAGAATTTCTAAAATGATGCGGTTGGGCAAAAGGGTGTATGGTTTTTTTTCGTGAATATCTTCAGGAAAAAAACACATGCAGAGTTTTTGGCCAACCAAGCAAGAGGGAAATGCAAATCCGCACAACAAAGAAGTCTCAATTTCCACTGCTCAGAAAGGCCATCCAAAAAATGTGTACAAACCAGAAATGCAGGAGAGGCCATGGAAAACAGGGAGCCTAGTCACGCTGATGGGTGGGGTATAAATATCCAAGAGCCACTCTGAAGAAGTGTATGCTGTTTTTAAAGCATCTAAAATACAAAGCCCCGGAGCAAGGGGACTTCAACTCATGGACATATAACTTGGGAAGACTAAATGTCAATAAGACACAGGCACCCCAAAGTTTAGGGCTGCTCTGCATACAAGAACCTCAACTTTGGTACACCTAAAATATCCCAGGAAAAAGAGAAATGCATAAAGAACTTGTGGTAATTTTGTACAACGGAATATCACTCAGACGTGAAATCAATGTATATAAGGCCAGTAGCAGCATAAAGAGTGGATTTCGGTATGATGATTTTAAGGGAAATTAGTCACACAGAAAAAGAATCTTATCATAAGATATCACTTATAGAGGGAATGTCAATATCACAACACATGAACTGAATTAGGAAAGAGAACAGAGTCTCACATTTAGCAAAAATCTCTTATGCCTGCTTCAGGGGAAAGGAGAGGTGGGGTGATGCATAAAACCAGAGTTTGATATTAGCACAGGTACCATTCCATAAACCAAATACAGAATAGACAAGACCTACACCTTCCTCAGTGAACGGGACTCAACACCCCTATGCCCCACAGAGGAATATATCTGACTACTAAGAATCTTAAAACCTATGTATTGATATGTCTCCGTAAGGGAATCAATTGTGTCTAGACTGGCATAAACACGTCAGTGAAAATCAGCTCAACCCCATTATAAAAATGAATTTCAAAAAAACCCCAAAAAACAGCGAAATTCTTACACAATTCCTTCAGGGTTTCTGATGAAACCTGGAATGACCCTATCTGCAAAGACAGCTGGATGAGACATAAGGCTGGACACTTGGGACTGAGAGGACTGGTGAGATTGGGAGAGAAAATGCAGACCTTTTAAAGTAGTAATGCATGCCACCATTCCATGTGTCCCAAATCTCCAGGTAGAAGGGTATATCACTACAATTATAACATGTATGGGAAACCTAGAAAATGGACACCCTGTGATGGCGAAAGGTTTCTAAAACTCTCCTAATTTTTCCTCTCCTTGTGCTCCACTTTGGCATTCCAACTGCTTTACTATCAATGTCCCAACTTAGGAGAGTCAGCCCCTATAACCTCCTGGTTCGCACAATTTGCTAATTGTGCAGAGGATGAAAGGGAAGAGGGAGAACCAATCAGAGAGTAGATGTAGGCATTTGGACGGGCACATGTCACTCTAAGTTCCCGGCAGGAAGAAGAATTAACCAAAGCCTCAACCACGCACAGGGAACCAATATAGTGACCCCTGGAACCAGTATAGGTCCTGAAGCAAAATTGTGGATTTGCGGCCAGCTCACAA